>NC_084887.1:1270555-1586944 GCF_958979055.1 Alnus glutinosa | reverse complement strand
ACCTGATGGTAAAATCCGGTGCCCTTGTAAGGTCTGTCGGAATAATCGTCGCCACTCGCCCGATATCGTCCTTGAGCACTTGACGGCGGGTAGAGGAATCATGGTCAGTTACAGAAATTGGTTCTTGCACGGTGAGACAACTGTGTATAATCCTGATGCAGCCTCTTCTTCGAACCTTCATCCAACAGATGTTGCAAGTGCCGACAGTACAGAACAAGGTGGGGACATGCACACAATGTTGCGTGATGCATTTGGCATGCATGAAGTCAGAGAGCCCAATCGTGAGCCAGAGTGTGTTGACCAGGTGGGTGTGGAAAATGTTACAGAAGAACCAGCTGAAAGCGGTGCTCATAAGTATTATGACATGCTTAAACAGGCGGATAGGCCACTTCATGGGGGCACTAAACATAGCAAATTGAGTGCTACAGTACACTTGTACAACTTGAAGTGCGTTGGCGGACTGAGCAACAATATTTTCTCAGATTTCCTTCAGTTCATCAATCAGTTGATGCCTCCATGTGATGACGTTTTGCCAGCTAATACGTACGAGGCAAAAAAGTATCTCAGTGACATGGGGCTCGGGTATGAGAAGATTCCTGCGTGCCGTAACGATTGTATGTTATTCTGGAAAGCCAACCAGGAATTAGAGTCATGCACCGTTTGTGGAGAATCTAGGTGGAAGGATGAAATTTATTTGGACGAGGATCGTCAACCCACATCGTCGAGAAAGAAACGTCTGGTGAAAGTGTTGCGGTGGTTTCCACTCATTCCACGCCTACAGAGGCTTTTTATGTCAGAACATACTGCACAACATATGAGATGGCATGAAGAAGACCGTACAAAGGACGGCGTGTTGAGGCATCCGGCCGATGCCGATGCATGGAAGTCGTTTGACCTCCAATATCCAGAATTTTCAGCCGATAGTAGGAATGTCAGGCTTGGTCTGACCTCAGACGGCTTTAATCCGTTTGGGAACATGAGCACCTCTCACAGTACTTGGCCAGTCATGCTTGTTCCGTACAATTTGCCTCCTTGGATGTGCATGAAACAAACGTCATTCATACTATCGCTCATCATTCCAGGACCAACTTCTCCTGGCATGGATATAGATGTGTACCTCCAGCCATTGATTGAGGAGCTGCAGAAATTATGGAACGTAGGGGTGCGCACATATGATGCCTCAAATAAAAAGAATTTTCAGATGCGGGCGCAGTTGATGTGGACGATTAATGATTTTCCGGCGTATGCAGATTTGTCCGGGTGGCCCAACAGGAGTGAGAAGGCATGCCCTGTCTGTATGCATTCAACATGGTCTAAACGGTTAAAACACGGGAAAAAATATTGTTATATGGGACACAGAAGATTCTTGCCAATGGATCATCTTTGGAGGCGGAACAAGAGAACATTTGACGGCAACCAAGAACAAGAAAGTGCACCCCACGTGCAAAGTGGTGATGACATCTTGAGACAGTTGGAGGGGATGGTATTTGGGGATGAGAGCGCGGGCAAGAAAAAGGAGAAGAAGCGGAAGAAGAGACAAGCGACAGAAGATGCAACTGAGAATGTCGTTTGGAAAAAGAAAAGTATTTTTTTTAGGTTGCCGTACTGGAAAGATAATTTATTGCGGCATAACCTTGATGTCATGCATATAGAGAAAAATGTGACGGACAACATACTTGGCACAATTCTCGACATCAAAGGAAAAACAAAAGACGATTACGCAGCCCGCAAAGACTTGCAAGAAATGAATTTGAGGCCAAAATTACATCCGTACATGGGTGAAGATGGTAAAACCTATTTCCCTGCAGCTTGTCACACAATGTCCAACGAAGATAAAATAAATTTTTTGAAGGTGATAAAAAATGTAAGGGTACCTGACGGATATGCATCAAACGTTTCTCGATGTGTACGCCTCAAGGAACGTACGATATCAGGCTTGAAGAGCCATGACAGCCACGTAATAATGCAAGTGCTTCTCCCTATTGCATTGCGCCGCTCACTGCCAGATAATGTGGTTAGACCTCTTGTTGAGCTGTCCGCATTTTTCAGAGACCTCTGCTCAACAAACTTAACCCAAGAGGACATGGATCGGTTAGAGAGTAATGTCTGTGCCACTTTATGCAAGATGGAACAAGTATTTCCCCCCGGTTTTTTTACTATCATGGTTCATTTGGTTGTGCACCTTGTTCGTGAATGCCGACTCAGGGGCCCCGTACAGTATAGGTGGATGTATCCGGCAGAAAGGTAAAATTTATGTATGTATATTTATTAATTTAGATTGGTATGAGTTTTATAACACAATAATTAATTGACTTGAGTGACTAATATTCATATGTAGGAGCCTTGGGGGGTTTAAGTCTACTGTGCGCAATAAGGCGGCTCCGGAAGGCTGCATTGCAGAGGGTTACATAGCAACCGAGTTGGTAACGTTCTGCTCGAGGTATCTAGGTAACGCACCAAGCTTCCACAACAAACCCCAACGAAATCCAGATGGTCCAAAGGGGGCAGGAACAAGAGTCAGCCTTAACCGTCTTCAGTTGAGCCAGATTCACCGATATATTACTCTCAATTCTGACGAGTTTATTCAACTGAGGATGTAAGCTAAAACAAATTTAGGATGTGTTAGATTCTATAAAGTGGACTTGTGAATAATAGATAATGACCCAACAATTTTGAATTGTAGGATGCACATGGATACGCTTAGGCGATCATGCGGTAGGGGGCGAACTACAGACGATCAATTGGAAGCCCAACATCATCAACAGTTCTGCGATTGGTATCGTGACTATGTAAGTTTAATTTTTGTAATGCTTGGCTATTACATGTTTAGCTTCTGGTTCACATAAACTAATCGAACTAATTTTTAATCTATTTTTCATTTTACTTAATTATGCTCACAGGTCAATCAGTTGGACTCTCAACGTATGGAGGAGATGGGCGACAAGCTGGTTATGCATTGTAGGGGCCCGAAGGAGATAGCAAGTAGGTTCAACAGATACGTGGTTAACGGCAAAATGTTTCGCACTGTTGCACATGATGTAGGGAAGAGAACACAGAACAGCGGCGTGTGTGTGCCTACCGTTGATGGCTTGACGTACTACGGGAAGTTAACGGATATAATTGAGGTCGAGTATTACGACAGAACTAAGTACGTCATGTTCAAGTGTGATTGGGCGGACACCACGAGAGATAGGGGATATAAGGTGGATGAGTATGGCATGGAACTTGTCAGCTTCAATCGCCTTGTCCACAGGGGAGACCTGGTGACTGATGACCCATATGTACTAACTTCACAAGTTGACCAAGTATTTTACGTCGAAGATGAAAGGAACCCAGGTTGGGCTTCTGTTGTGCGGACTAAACCCAGGAACGTCTACGACGTTGGTCAGGGTCAAGGGTCTCATGATTCACTAGACACCTACTACGAGTGCGAGCCGTTGCTATTAACCAGAAATAGCAATCAAGATCCAAGTGATGAATTTGACCACGTCCGACCAGACTTAGAGCCAATCTTAGCGTATGTTATTCAATAAAACTTGACTGATTTCCTATTATTTATTTCTACATTGATTGGTAATTGCTAACGAATTGGTGAATATTTAATACATATGATAATGATTAAAGTGTGCATTAGGTAAATAATATAGTTCTCATTTTCAAATAATTAAAATCAATTCATGTTCGTGTGCATCATGTATATAGCATTAATTTTGGTACATTGTGTATTTTGCAGGTTACCATAGCACTTGACGAATATTCCACGTCTCGTTTGAATGTTAGCTAGTCTGTTTGCAGCAATTCAGGTGGTAATTAAAATTTTTTTTTGTGTGGAGTTGTTTCTTTTAATGTTGATGAAACTTTTTATATTTGAATTCATGTAATAATTAAAGACTTGGTTGTATGATTTTATTTGTTGTGATTGACGTTGATGGTTAATGAGAAAGTATATTATTGTTAGAATTAAACGTTGTAATTGTTGATGAATTGATGGGAACGTATAAATTTTTGTGATTGACGTTGATGATCAATGGGAGTGTATATTATTATGATTATTGTTGGAATTGTACTGAATTTTTTAATTTATATTGGTTGTTGTAATTCGTTTATCAGGTCCGGTAAAAAATTATTTTGGGGATAAAAAAAATAAATTTATTATTATTTTTTTTTTAATCCCATTCTAATTTTTTTTTTAAAAAAATTATTTTTTTATTTTTTTTTAATCCCATTCTAATTTAGTGGCGTGCTAAATAAAACCACGTTACTAATATCAGTAACGTGGTTAGTAATACACGTTACTAATATTAGTAGCCTGATTAAGATTTGCACGTTACTAAAAAACAGTAACGTGCAAAATTCAGTGGTGCTATACACGTTACACTAGACTCAGTTTTTTCATATTTATCACGACAAAAATAGACTCAGTAACGTGATAAATAACACGTTATTAAGTTTAGTAACGTTATAAATAGTAATGTGATAAATATCACGTTACTGAGTCTAGTAACGTGATATTTATCACGTTACTGAGTCTAGCAACGTGACAAATATCACGTTATTGTAAATATCACGTTACTATAATCAGGAACGTGATATTTATCACGTTATTGTAATCAATAATGTGATATTTATCACGTTGCTAGACTCAGTAACGTTTAACGTAAATTATCACGTTACCATAATTTACTAACGTAAATTTCCACGTTACTATATTTTTACTAACGTGCATTTTTTCTGCGTTACTACATAGTAACGTGATATTGATTTGGGCGTTACTAAAATTATTTTAGTAACTATGGGATTAGGGACGTTAAAATTACGCCACTGTTTTTACGTTACTACAGTTTACTAACGTGCAAAAGCCTTTTGCACGTTAGTAAACTTAGGTTACTAAAACCCAAAATTCTTGTAGTGAAGTTTCATACGTCCTTAATCACATGCTTCACAAAAAGTAAATGGACACCAACATAATAAGAATAATTTTCTTTAGTTTTCCTGTCTGCTGTTTATTACTCAAACATGAACATTATAGGACACATCATTATTTTGGGTCCCTAACTGACAGAAACACTAATCAAGATCTCACATGAAAAACCTAACATAATGATTGTAATTTTCATCAAGAGATGACAAACAAATCTATCAGAGAAAGAACCAAATTTATTGAAAGAATGCAATACATTCTTGTCAACGGGCCGGGTTTTGATCTGCAATGCATTCTTTATAATCTCAATCTCACAAGATGCACAATTTTGATCTGCAATAGATTATAATCCATTATATCTCCAAAAGGGAGGGAAAAAAAAAAAACACAAAATAAAAGAAAGAAAGCTCTGGGGTGTGGTTGAAGAAAAAAAAAAAACCCTTAGAACTTCAAAGAATTACATGTTAGGATTCAGATTCTAACATATGAGGGTGTGATTTAAGCCATGCTGTGAGGTGGGTCCCTAAGGTCATGTGTGCAGCACACAATAACTTCGATTATTTTTAATTTGAAATCTCAAAATATCTACCATTAGCAGAACAAGAGGAATATTTCCCTCGAGGTAATAAGGTCTTATGGACAATAACAAAATACGATAAAATCATATGCAAAAAGAATTGGTGTAAAACCATTGTTCACAATGTCATAATTAATACAATATTATTAGTGAAAAGGCTCTAGAGAATGGTGGTAACATCAAAATTTTAAACCTGAGAGTAATTTATGGAATTACGGTGCAAAATGTTTAGCATGCTAAAAATCATGTTCACTTTGTTGGTATGACGGAGAGAGATTCAAATACTTAAAGTTGAAAATGTTTTGAAATTGATTCCAGTTTTGAGTGCATTCAGAAAATAAAGTTGCAAAATGAATTTGAATCTAGTTGGGCTTAATTTCTATGAATCCCATAGAGAATACCATGGACCCGACTTCCATCCAATACCAAAACTGCTCTGTGGCTCTATCAGTGAAAGAGATAAAACTCCAGTTCCAAGTTCACATCCATCCCCATTAGCAGGCCAGCTGAATTCCAATCCTTCTGTTGTTTCAAAAAATTGGGTGTTTGTTATCTGCAATATAAAATTCCAACCAAACATAAAGAATAGGTTCCACTAAAAGATAAGTTGAAGGTGAGTGAAGTATGTAAGCACCTTAAGTGTTCCCTTCTCTAATGAAACCTTGATCGGTTGATAGAGATACTTAACTTCTGAAAATAATAATTATAGCCATGAGCCATCATACAAACCGGTAAGTGACACAGTTATTGTGTTGAAAAACTCTGAGCACGTTGTTAAGTTTAAGTATGACACAAAACATCATGTTACCATGTATTGCAGGATGAGGAGTTCGATCTGGCCACATAATCCCATTCAAACAGAAATTCAAATCATTAGGAATATCCCCACAAAGTCAACTCCATATGCCCAATGCTTTATACCATCTGCACTTTCCTTCAATAGTCCATGTACGTAAAGTGCAAATTTTTAACCATCTAATATATTTCCTTCTTATGAGTAATCCCAGAAGATGGAGCGGGGAGGGGGGTGAGAAAGAAAAAGAAAGGCATAGGGGAAAACAACTATAAAGCAGATTAGGAAATAATTAGTGGTACAGGTCTTGGACATCTACTTATTTCAAAAGAAGTATGTAAAAATTATTAGAATATTAACTAATTAAATTCACAATTTCCAACCAGCTTAAACTTTTAGGATACCACATGATTTAATATGATATATATCAGAGTAGATGCGACGAATTCAAATCCAAAACTCCTCAGGATCATAAACTTGCAAGCTACAAACTCAATTATATCTCAAAAAAACCCATCAACAACAATCACAATCAAATTCAATTAGCACCCATCAGTCAAATAAACCCAAATCTTTCAATTTTTCAATGGTTGAAATTTATTCCAAGTTTTCCATGAGAAATAAAGAAAGTGAAATTAAATCTGAACAAAGAACTATTGTAGTTTTTTTTTTTTTTTAAAGCACCCAAGCCAAATCCACAAAGAATAACATAACAAAGTTCCGATATTCTATTTACGCTTTTCTTTCCCAATACGTTCTCTCCAATCAAACAACATTTAACAATATTCATTAGGCAATATCCAAAAGAAACGTAACGCCCATTTTCTCCCAGGTCGCAAATAAGGGTAAGAAAAAAAAATCTAGTTCCCTCAATATTCTACATTCTTTTATTTCCTACATTTTCAATGCAAACAAAAAGCATCATAGGATATGCAATTGAATAACAAAAAAGAAAAAAGCTTGAAGAATCAGAATGATACCCATAACTATGTTCAGCGTAATACGGAAGATTTGAGAAAATCTTCTGAGAGTGAGCGAGTGAGAAAAAAAGAAAAACCTAATTGTAGAGAGACAAAGAGAGAGGAGAAGAATATACATACCGAAAGCCCCAATCTGGACTGTCGCTCTGATACAGGATTTCTCCAATGAAAATAGCAAACAAACAAACAAATCAAGAAAATTAAATAGAAAATAGAAAAATCAAGAAAAACAGAGAAAAAAAAAACTGGATCAGTCCCAACCAAGCCATCATTCGAAAATTCGAACAAAAATTAAAAAAACAAAAAAAACAAAGGCACAAAAACCTGGAAGATAGAGTCCCAGAGAAAATCGAGAGGAGGTTACGGCGGGAGAGAAATAGGAACTCGATGAGAGTGAGAGTGAGAGAGAGAGGAGAAGAATATGTACGTTAGAGAGAGAAAAGGAAAACAGAGGAAAAATGAAGAGAGAATAGCAGAGAAGACGAAAGAAGGGAGAGAATAAAGAGGGAGAGGGAGAGGGAGAGGGAAAGGGAGAGAACGTCCGTCTGTGAATTAGACAGAGCAGGGAGTGACGGTTTTGCTTCTTCTTTTTTGACGGTTTGCTTTTATTGGGAGTAATTTTTACGGTTCAGCAAACATGCACGCACGGTTCAGTATTTAACAAATCGCCGGTTCATGCCACGTGGAACAATTCTACGCACCACTAAAGCAAAACTCAGCTTATATATATATATATAATTGATTTTACTTGGAAACTTTTTTCTTTCTTTATATTAATTATCAACTGTCTTAAATGCATTATTTATAGTTTCTTTACATTCTTTTTATGGTTTTATGATTCAATGCCTAAGCTTTTTAGTTGATCATGAGCAAAATGTTGCTGATCCATATTCCATCATGTGCTATTTACCGTGCATTAGATATATACTAGCTCATGTTTTTAAAGGGTAGCTCAATTGGATAGGAACTACACTTCATGAAGTGAAGATCATTACTTCGAATCTATCATCTCCCTCTTGTGTGGACATATAAAAAAAAAAAAAAAGATAGATACTAGCTCATAACCCGCGCTATGTGCGAAATTCTTCATTATAATTTAATTTCAGAATTTAAATACATCTTCATCCTACATTTTATTATAGGTTAAAAAATACTTGTCAAAAAAATTATCACACATCTTTTAATAAAAAGACAATAAAGATTAAGATCCTTAATTTTATTATAACCCAAAAAAAGTAAAACTTTTTAAAATATTTGTTCACGTAGTTGTAGTTTATAATGAAAATAAGTATAAAAAAATAATAATAATAGCAAAAAGAAAATCTAAATTTCAAATATTACAGCATAGGTGCTACAGTTTTTTCAATGGTCAAGATGTTGCTGTAATTTTTTTTCTTTTTACAACACCTAAGCCAAATCCTACAAAATAAAACAAATAATTTCACTCAACATTTAATGCAATCAAATAAATCCTTTCACATCAGTTCAATGCTTAATCAAATAAATTTTTGCCTTATTTTGCTTTCAAAATCTGGAAAAAAAAAAAACCATTAAACATTCAAATATATTAAAAAATATGACACTTAGTTTTTTTTTTAATTTATATAAATTAAAACATGTTAAAATCTTTGTTCTCATATCAATAGCTTTAAATAAAAAGAAGAATAAAAGAAAAGAAAAAAACTTGTAGATTATGATTATCAAAGCATTAATAAAAAAAATTAGCAGGAGTCTTGATTATTATTAGTGTGATACATATTACATTTCGATACAAATAAAACCCATATAATTCTGAACATTCTAAAAAAAAAAAAGTTCATAACAAATTAAACAAAATGACTGAAAATTGAGTAAATCATAAAAACAAAAACAAAAATATTCAAATGAACTAAAAAATAAGACACTTAATTTCAGTTTAATTCATATAAATTAAAACATGTTAAAATCTTTGTGTCCATATGAATAGTTTATAACAAAAAGAAGTATAAAGAAAAAAAAAAAAAAAAAAACAAATAGCGAGAAAAAAACATGGTTTAATCTAATTATCAAAACATTAATAAAAAAATTAGCAGAAATTTATGATTTTGTTAGTATGATACCTATTATATTTAAATACAAATAAAACTAAAGTAATTATAAACATTTAAACAAAATATTGAACAAATTAAAAAAAATATTTCATTAAACATATAATGCAATCTAATAAATCATCATATCATGTTTAATGCTTAATATCTCTTTGGTGTTCCAAAAGTATTTATATTGGGAAATGCTAGGGTATCCACCAGCATCCCACCAAGCCTACGTGGCTTTCATTTCTTTACATTTAAACAATGAAAGCCATGCAGGCTTGGTAGGTTTCTGGTGGGATGTTGGTGGATACCTCAACATTTCCCATTTATATTCCTTTTATGCACAACAATCAAATAAATATTTGCCTTGTTTTGTTCACAAGCATAAAAACACTTTCAAAAATTGGCTAAAAATGGAGTGAATCACATAAATGAAAAAAATAAAATCTAGAAAACATAAGAGTCTTTATTTTAGTTTAATCTATATATATTAAAACATGTTTAAATATTTGTTCACATAGATATACATGGTTTAAAATGAAAAGTATAAAGAAAAAAAAATATCAAGAAAAATACATAGTTTAATATAAATATCAAAGCATTAATACAAAATTAGTAGCAATCTTTGTGTGATACCTATTATACAGGGACGAAGCCAGAAGTTTTTATGGGCAGGGGCCAATGGTCAATTTTTTATTTTTTTTTATTTTTTTATTTTATTTTATTTTTTTTTTACCTTATATTCTTTAATTTTTTAGAAAAAAAAATTCCACCTAATAAATTTTGTTTTTAGGAAATTTGGGGGGGGGGGGGGGGGGGCAGGCATGGCCCCTGCCAGCCCCCCTCCCTCGTCCCTGCTATTATATATTTCAATACAAATAAAACGCAAATAATTATGAACACTAGGGAAAAAAATTACAAAGAAAAATAAACATTTTTTTATGAAAATTTATTCCCATAAGTAGACATGGTTGAAAACGGAAAGTATAAAGATAAAAAAAAAATAGCAAGAAGAATATCTAGATTCTAATTATAAAAATGCATAAAACACAGAGTCCTTCAACCTCCACAAAACCAGAAAAAGAAAAAAAAAAAAAAAGCTAAGTCCTTAAAGAAAACAAAATAAAATAAAATTATGTATTTCAACACCCTGATCTTTTCTTGAATATCGCTGTTGGATGTTCTTGATTTCACAATTCAAGATGTTTCAAACCCTAAAGAAAAAAAGATAGAATTAACCAATCTAAGAGAGTAATATGACTTTTCAGCTTACTTGTACGATTTCTTTAGAATTAATGCATACAATACCTATTTGATTAATTCTAGATAGTTAATGTAGTATGTTCTTAGTTTTAAATTTTGTCTCTCTATAATTTTGGAGAGTAGTAAATTCTGAAACCATAATCTATTGTACATTAAAATTTTGAACTTAATGAAATTCCATATAAGGAAAATTTTTGAAATAAAATTTTGGAGAAAAAAAAAATCTGACCACTTAGAATTAATGAATGTTTTTAATTTTATTTTATTTTTTAAAAAAATCTCACAACTTAATGCGGTTATAATGATACCTAATGATATAATGCAAAAAAGTTCTTATTTTGGTCTTATGAAGATTAACACTCATGATCTTTTTCATTAAAGTACAATAAATTTATTAAAATCATGAACAACTGATTCAACCTTTAAAATTCACCGGTTTGTTTTAGTTAAAAAACTGGTTTAGTGTCTAAAAATTATGGGTTCACACCACGTGTCATAATTCTCCATTGTTAGAGATGTATAAAAGTGTGTAAGAGTTATGCAAGAAACATTACTCATATGTAAATTACATAAAATTTTACTATCAAAAGAACCATAATTTTAGTTTTAATCCATATCAATTAAAACATTTAAAATATTCTCATATGTGTTGTTTAAAATTGAAAGAAGTATAAAGAAAGAAAAAAAAATAGCAAGAGAAAAAACATGGATTTTGATTATCAAAGCATTAATAGTAGGATTAATAGTAGGAATCTATGATATTGTCTACCTATTATGTTTCAATAAAATTAAAATCCATATAATTCTAAACATTAAAAAAAAAAAAAAATCATTTCAAATGTAATGCTTAACTAATTCTTTAATGTTTTAAAAGCATTTATATGAAGAAGAAAAATAGCAAGAAGAAAACCATGATTTTGATTATCAAAGCATAAAATAGAAAATTAGCAGAAATTTTTTATATTGTCGATGTCATGCCTATTATATTTCAATCCTATATAATTCTGAACATTACAAATGAACGAAAAAAACAAAAAATCTCATAAACATTCAAATGAAGAATTGCTCAACCAAAAATTTCACAAACAAAATGGAAACATATCTAAATTTCAATAAAAAATATAAAATACTAAAGAAACACCTCTTTCCACAAAAGAGTTATACTTGTATCATTAATTGAAAGAACCAGAGACTACTTGTATCATTAATAGGGAGAAATATATATTAAATAGTCCGGTTTAATTTTATTTAAAAGACCAATTCAGTACTTAAAGGACCGGTTTAGTTACTAAAAAATATGAGTTCATGCCATGTATCACCATTCTATAAAAAAACTCGGCTTATATACATATAAGAGAAAAAGTTTAGCACTTTATTAGTAAAAACACATGATACAGGAATTTAAGCATCGGCTTATATGTGTGTGTGTGTGAGAAAAAAGTTTAGGATTTTTAAAATTTAAGCAAAATTTAAGCATTTTTGTCATTTAAAATAAATAAAACTTTTCAATGACAAGAGAATGTGGATTCTCACTTTTCAGTAATGTGGGAAAGAAATTCACATTACTTTGGGTATTTGAATTCCTTCCATTTAAGTGAAACCAAATCAACTACGAAGTTGCTGGACTCTTCCTCCGATCCTCGGAGCATTGTATCACGTCCAGCGAGTGTAAAGGGCAAATCAGGCTCCTGGAAGAAAAGAGCAAGGGATTGTGCTAATACTGTAACTATTTTGGAGACCCATGCTAATGGAAGGGAGGCGGGAGAGGCAGTGGTGTCGGCATCTTTGGGAGATCATGTGGCTACAAAAAAAGGTAGACGTTCTACCACCCTCGCTCCTCAAGAGCAGAAACAACAGGCGGTGGCTGGTGTACAGCCCCGCCCGGAGCAATGAAGATGTTAAGTTGGAACTGCCGGGGGCTTGGGAACCCCCGGGCAGTTCGAGCTCTCACTAGTATGGTGAGAATTAAGAAGCCCCATCTTGTGTTCCTTATAGAAACAAAGATGATGAAGAATAAAGTGGAATTCATCAGAATAAAACTTGGGTTTGACAGGATGTTTGTAGTTGATTGTAAGGGGAAGAGTGGGGGTCTATTACTCCTATGGAATTCGGATTCTCATCTGGAAATCCAGAATTTCAGTAGACGTCATATTAATGCAGTTGTGTTGAATCAAAGTAATGAGCCTGTATGGAAGCTGACATGTTTTTATGGGCACCCGGATGTGGGGAAAAGGATGGAAGCTTGGAATCTCCTCAGACACTTATCTCAGCTGGATCCTACTCCTTGGATGTGTATGGGAGATTTCAATGAAATCATTTCAAGTTCGGGAAAAACTAGCAACTCCATCAGACCTCGAAGTCAAATGCAGGCATTTCAATCAGCATTGGGGGACTGCAATCTAGCAGATTTGGGGTTCCGTGGTCCGAAATTTACATGGTGGAACGGAAGGCAAGGAGAAGATTTTACTCGGGAACGATTGGATCGGGCGGTGGCCAATCCTGAATGGAATCAGTTGTTTAATGCTGCAGAGGTTGAAGTGTTAGCTAACAGTGTCTCTGACCATCACCCCTTGTTGATCACTGTTTCCCACTCGGAGGACATCAAATGGAAGAAGTATCATTTTTTCAGATATGAAGCTAGCTGGACCAAAAAACAGGATCATGCAGATATTATCAAGAAAGTTTGGAGAGTAAAACACAAGGAAATTGACCCTTGGCGAATGATTAATAGAAAGATGAATGGGTGCAGGAAGTCATTACAGATATGGGTGAGAAAATCTGAAAATAATATTGCTTCCCAGATTCACAAGAAGTCATTAGAGCTCCACTCAATCCAAATGGAGGAAAATCAGGAGACAGTAGAGAAAGAACTGACCGTGAAGGAGGAACTAAACTCACTTCTTGAGCAGGAGGACCTTCACTGGAGTCAACGGGCAAAAGAAAACTGGCTGAGGTATGGGGATCAAAACTCTAAATATTTTCATGCTTGTGCTAGTCAAAAGAACCGTCGGAAGAATATTGTGGAAATTATGGATATGGGAGGCCGGCTCTGCTGCTCAAAGGAGGATATTGAAAATGCTTTTATCTGTTATTATGATGATCTCTTTACTGCTGGAACTGATCTAGAGCTGGAGAATTGTCTGAGTGCAATTGACTGTAAGGTGACACCGGCGATGAATACTAAACTTATGGTTGTGCCTACAGAGGAGGAAATCTATACAGCCTTACAGCAAATGGCCCCTTTGAAAGCTCCTGGCCCCGATGGGTACTCTGTTTGCTTCTTTCAACATAATTGGGAAACTGTTCACACTGAGGTATGCTCAGCTATTTTCCATTTTTTTCATTCTGGGCTGCTGGATAGCAATTTAAATAAAACCCATATAGTTCTTATTCCTAAAATCCAGCAACCGAATTGTGTGTCAGATTTCAGACCTATAAGTCTTTGTAATGTGCTTTACAAACTTATTTCAAAGGTTTTGGCTAATCAGCTTAAACTAGTGTTACCAGAGATTATCTCCTGCACGCAGAGTGCCTTTATTCCAGGTCGTCTGATAACAGATAATATTTTGGCTGCCTTTGAGACTTTACACTCAATGCAGACCCGGATGTGGAGTAAAACTGGATATATGGGTTTCAAGCTTGATATGAGTAAAGCCTACGATCGAGTGGAATGGCCTTTTTTAGAGGTGATCATGCGGAGGATGGGGTTTACGGAGCAATGGATTACTCTCATTATGGTCTGTGTTAGATCAGTGTCATATTCAATTCTCATTAATGGTGGCCCGGTGGGAAATATTAAGCCATCAAGGGGGATTCGTCAAGGGGATCCCATTTCTCCCTATCTGTTCCTACTTTGCGCAGAGGCCCTGAGTGCCTTATTACAACAAGCTGAAAGGAAGGGGATAATTACGGGTGTTCCAACTTCTCCGAGGGGACCTAGATTGAGTCATCTATTCTTTGCGGATGACAGTATTATTTTTTGTAAGGCGAACTCAGTTGAGTGGAGAAGAATTATGAAGATTTTGGGCATTTATGAAAAAGGGTCGGGTCAAAAGCTTAACCTGCAGAAGACATCTTTATTCTTCAGCCGCAATACCAGCCATGAAAGGAAACAGGAAATTTTGAGCCTGTCTGGGTTGATGGAAACACATAGGATTGATTCATACCTAGGACTTCCTTCTTTTGTGGGTAAGTCCAAGGCTCAGTCCTTTGGGTTTATTAAAGATAGAGTGACGAAGAAGATCAGTAATTGGAAGGTCAAATTCCTCTCCCAAGCTGGCAAAGAAGTGTTGTTAAAAGCGGTAATTCAGGCGATACCTACATATAGCATGTGTGTGTTTCAACTTCCTATTGCCTTATGCAAGGAGATAAATTGTTTGATGCAAAATTTCTGGTGGAATCACATGTCTCAAAATGCTAAAATTCATTGGATGTCTTGGGAAAGAATGGGACGTTCCAAAGCAGTGGGAGGTCTAGGTTTTCGGGATTTGGTGCTGTTTAATCAGGCTTTACTTGCTAAGCAAGGGTGGCGGTTAATTCAAAACCCTTCATCTCTCTCAGCACAAATTTTCCGAGCCAAGTACCATCCTAGAAGTGGCTTTATGGAGGCTTCCCTAGGCTCTCGCCCTTCTTTTGTTTGGCGGAGCATATGGAATTCTAGGGAATTGTTGCAACAAGGCTTGGTTTGGAGAGTGGGCAATGGATGCAATATAAAGGTTTGGGGAGATCGTTGGCTCCCAACACCACAAACTTTTCAGGTCCAATCTCCTCCAAAGATCATTGATAGACAGTCTATGGTGGCCTCATTAATTAATCCCACCTCCAAGAATTGGAATGAGGCTTTACTTAAAGAAGTGTTTACGGAAGAAGAAGCTCAAGTCATAGTTAATATTCCTCTAAGCCCATTGCTGCCTGCAGATAGGTTGATTTGGCGTGGAACTGCTAATGGTATTTTTTCAGTTCGGAGTGCCTACCATCTCGGCAAAGAAGAAAAGGAGAGACGAGCAGCTCAAAGTTCCCAACTGAACACAGGGCAGGAATTGTGGAAGGCTCTTTGGGCAATGGAAGTGCCAAATGCGGTGAAAATGTTTGCATGGAGAGCTTGTCAAAATATTCTGCCCACACGCCGAAACCTATTTAAGCGAAGGGTTATTGAAGATGCTAAATGCCCTTGTTGTGGATTAGAAGAGGAGTCTTTAATTCATGCCTTATGGATTTGTCCGGCAGCTCAGGATGTCTGGGGAAGTAAAACATCACCGTTCCAAAAGTGTTGTGTTTCAGGAGCGACCTTCAAGGAGATTTTTGAAGATGGTCTTCAGCGCTTTAGCAAGGAAAATTTGGAACTGTTGATAGTAGTGGCCCGTGGAATATGGTTTAGGAGAAATAAATTTGTTTTTGAAGGCACTTTTAACCATCCAGATGAAGTCTATACTGCTGCAGTGAGGTTTATTCGGGAATACAAGGAGAGCAAGCAATTGGACCAGTCAGTTCCCATGCAGTCTGTAAAGGGACCTGACAATAGCCGTGATACAGTTACTTGGAGTCCTCCTCCAAACGGGTCCATAAAGCTTAATTGGGATGCGGCTATAAATAAGAAAAAGGGATGGATTGGTTTGGGCATCATAGCAAGGGACTATTTGGGGAATTGTTTGGGAGTTCGTAGTCTCACTAAAATCTTACAGGTGGATGCTAAGACTGCAGAATCTTTAGCTGCGTTGGAAGCCGTTCTTTTTGCTAGAGAAGCTGGGTTTTTAGATGCTATATTTGAAGGAGATGCAGCCCATGTTATTGAGGAGATTAACTCAAATCCTCCCTACCTTTCGAGATCAGGCCATATTTTGGAAAGCATTCATGTTGAGCGGCAAAGATTACATACATGTAGTTTCAATTTTGTTTATCGTGAAGCCAATTGTGCAGCTCATTGTCTAGCTAAAGAGGCTGCTAGTTCTTTGAGTGATTTGTGTTTACTGGAGGATACTCCCATTAGTATTTCCAGTATTGTTGTTAGGGAAGCTGTATGTCCCTAGATCCTTGATTTTGAGGGTCAAGTGTATTTTGTTATGAATGAAGAGTATGAGTATTTCTGTTAAAAAAAAAACAATAATAATGTATTAAGATATTTATTAATTGAAGATATAGTATAATCTTTTATGGGGCATATGGATGGGAGTAATCATGTACTTCATCAATTGACTCAATTGACACCTATGCTTTCATTAAAACTATCAAACTGCCGTTGCCATTTTAACTCCATCTCATGCAAATTATTATTTTTTTTTTTTCCTTCTCTAGATTATGTAAACAACACCACCCATCATATAACAATAGATCAAGATCCTATGAAATTATTAGAGTATTATATTATATTTATTAGAATCATAATTATTAAATTCATACGAGATTTAGTAATTTGTTGATAGGGTATTTTTAATGATGTAATATTTAATAATGATTTACTCTTTGGCAGACAGGCCTCATGAATTCCTTGTCAGTGTATAGTTTAGTTGTGTTTGGGCCTGAGCAGCCCTAAGATAGACAAGAATTATGGGCTGTTGGTAGTTAGGTAATTTAAGTACCCTCAACCCGAAGGGCCTTAGGGTAAATGTGCACCATTATTTATTGTATATTTATTTTGATAAAAGGTAAAACAGATTTTTCCTTAAAAATAAAAAATAAATAAATAAAATACTGAATCTAAAATTGAACAACAAACGCAGCCGTGACCAGAAGTCCAGAACCGACTACGGCTGACAGATGAGCACGACCCGAGGCAAACGCAAACACAAGTATTATAAAACAAAAAGACCCGCTAAACCAGTCAAGCCCAGCTCGCGACCGGCCGAGCCGGTCACTCTCAGCGTTGAAAACTCCAACCGCGTCATTTACCAAATTTCCACAAATATCCGATCATTGACCACCAGTGGACTTTCTTTGTGTAGAAATTTTAGAAAACCCCCGTCTGTGTTCTCAAGGGCAAAACGGGAACAAAATCATTTCTTTTGTTCATTCAGGTTCCTTGGATTTGAGCTCACCTTCATCTCAGGCTTCGCGTTTTCGTCTGGTGAGTATGAGTACTCTTTCTCTTTAAATTCTCGCTTTTGTTTTGGCGTGTTTGTGTTTGGTCGCTGAGAAAACGGAGGAAAACCGAAAGAAAAATTTCGGCTCTCTTTATTTATTTTTTCTTAATTTGAAGTAATGGAAAAAAGGTGTACTCTTTGCGAAGAGGGGAAGTAGTTGTTTGCGCTGAAATGAGAGGGTTTTCTTCTTTTCGTTGCTTAATTTTCTTCTTGTTTGCATATGGAACTCTTTGGGATTCGGGGGTTTCTAATTTTTGGTTTTCCTGCGTTTTCTCAGTAATCAAACAAGGGGGAAATCTTGTTCTGAGCTGATCCGTAGAAGCATGGCTTTTTTGGCTGAGATCTGCTGATTTGTTTGGCATGCTGAATTATTTTTGTGATTTCTTCTTGCTATGTAAAAAAGAGGAAAATATAACTTTTTTGGTGAAGTATATTTATTGCTTGAATTTGTGTTGTGATTCTTTGGTCTGTTTATGCCAGTGATCTGTAGCAGCATGTTTGTTTTTTTACTCAATATTTTTGTTAGAAAATAATTTTTTTAATGAAATTATGGATATTATGTACAACAACAGCATCAATATAAGGTTTGGGTGTGTGTGAGAATTTTGGAAGCTGAAAAGTGCACTGAAAATATTGTTCAGGTTAAACTAGTTTGTATGCAACCATGGTATATGGAAAAAACAGTGGAAGCTTGAAAATATGCTGTTTCTCTTGGCCGTTTTTGGTCACTGACAGTTTGTCTAATTTGCTCAGCATATGCTATTTGGAATGATAATCATTATTTGTCCTCTTTATTAAGAAATGAAAGTTGTGTGTGCATTCATCAAAAAAGAAAAGTTGTGTGTGTGTGTGTGTGTTTGGACTTGTGTCTCTTTGTGTGTATTTTGAGTGGGTGGTTACTCGTTGATAGAGAAATATTTCAGATGCTTGTGTTTGTGTTTGTCTTTTTGTGCAGTGTACGTGTGCGTGTGTTTGGACTTGTGTCCCTTTGTGTTTGTATTTTGAGTGGTTGTTTGCCCTTTGATGATGAGAAACATTTAAGATGGTTTGCATGCTATATGGCTTTTCTGTTTTGACTGTAAATTGTTGGATATTTCTGTTTTTGTAAATTTGCTTGTCCTTCTAAGTCAATGTGCTCTTTAGGATAAGAAATAAGAAGTTATAGAGATATTGGGATACGGGTCTTGATGATAGATAATAAGTAAATGTTTATTTTTTGTGCAAATGGTTACAGGATTAGGGATATTGATTGATGGGTACATCATCTGGGTCTAACATCCACCAACAATCTTCGTCCAAAATGCTACCTCCGCGTCAGCAACCATGGCCTGGAGGACTACAAACTTCTCTGTCTGTCGTCTCTTCAAATGCCCGCCTCTCCCCTGAGGAACCCAGATCAAATTCTGATCAAATTCGTGAATCCCCTACTGAGAGTGCTAGTTCTCGAGAAACTTGGCCTACTGCCGATGCAATTATGGCAAAGAAGATGATGGAGAATGGTAAAGGGGAGAATGATTGTCCTGAACAGTCGGTTATTCGCCGTGTTTCTATTGCAGATAAGATATCCCTTCTGCAGATAAGATATCCCTTCTGCAGATAAGATATCCCTTCGGGAGATAGCGAGAGAGAGAGAGAGAGTTGATATAATCTCTGAAAAGATGCACCGTTTACCTGATGAGTTTCTAGAAGAGTTGAAGAATGGACTCCGAGGTATCCTTGAAGGCAATGGTAGTTCGCAGCAAAGAGAAGAGTTTTTGATGTTGCAGAAGCTTATCCAGAGTAGGACTGACTTAACTGCTAAGACGTTGATTAGAGCTCGCAGAATACAACTTGAAATTCTTGTTGCAATAAATAGTGGGATTCAGGCATTCTTGCATCCTAGTATCAGTCTCTCTCAGACTTCGCTGATTGAGATCTTTGTTTACAAGAGATGCAGAAATATAGCATGCCAAAACCAGCTCCCATCTGACGATTGTACTTGTGAGATATGCACCAACAGAAATGGTTTCTGCAATCTTTGCATGTGTGTAATCTGTAACAAGTTTGATTTTGAAGTTAATACCTGCCGCTGGATTGGGTGTGATTTGTGTTCGCATTGGACTCATACGGATTGTGCTATTCGTGATGGACTCATTTGTATGGGCCCTTCTGTTAATAGCGGAACAGGCCCATCTGAGATGGTTTTCAGGTGCCGGGCTTGCAATCGGACATCTGAACTGCTTGGTTGGGTTAAAGATGTTTTCCACCACTGTGCACCAACCTGGGACCGGGAGGCTCTGCTGAGAGAACTTGATTTTGTTAGTAGGATCTTTCGTCGAAGTGACGACCCCCGAGGGAGGAAACTCTTTTGGAAGTGTGAAATGTTTGTGGCTGCATGTGAAATGTTTCAAACCTAAGTACACTACTACTCTTGAATGTTAATCTCTCTGCTAGGGGCTATGACCAAGTAGCAAATAGTGGAAAATAGTTGAAAGACTGGTATCTTATAGGGGTGAAAATAACCGCCCGCAATAACCATCCGCTAACTGCTAACTGTCTATAACCGCTAATCGTATAACCGCAAAACCGTTAAAACCGCCTAAAAACCGGTAACCGCCCTAGAAAGGCGGTTATAACCGCTAACTGCCTTTTTTTTATTATTATTATTATTATTATTATTATTATTATTATTATTATTATATATATACTTTTTTTAAAAAAATATATTTTTACATATGAGAACGACGCTATTTTCATCCTAAAACTAAGGCCAAAAGATTATAAATGAATGACGCCGTTTTTAACCTAACCCTAAAGAATACAAAATGAACCCTCTGACTCACCTCATTCCATTTTCTCAATCTCTATTCTCCACTCCGCCACTCACCCTCAACCTCTCGACCCTCTCTGTCTCTCATCTCCGAGATTCTCCATGGATCACATTTTATTCTTAATTCTTCAAGGTCTGCAATGTCGATTAGGATG
The DNA here is from genome assembly GCF_958979055.1 of Alnus glutinosa. Taxonomy (NCBI): domain Eukaryota; kingdom Viridiplantae; phylum Streptophyta; class Magnoliopsida; order Fagales; family Betulaceae; genus Alnus; species Alnus glutinosa. Next base: position 1,566,298 of record NC_084887.1, on the reverse strand, counting down.
GCAGAAACTTGGAGTTTCGTCGCTACATGGATGATTCTAGGTCGCCATGAACCCAATCAACACCGTCGGACTTCAGTGAGATCTGAATTTTTTTTTTTTTTTTGATAAGTTCTTCGATCTGAATATTTTTGTGCCCTGATTTGTTATTCTAGGCCTTGATTTGTTATTCTAGGTCTTAGATCTGAATGTTTGTGGTTGATGATGTGAAATCTGCTATTTTTTGTGTATGATCGGCGATCGGCCAACAGCAAAAAGGCCGAAAAAAAAAATTAAAATAATAAAATAAAATAAAATCAGTTGCCGGTTGACGGTTGGCGGTTCATAACCACCAACCGGCGATTATTTCATAACCGCCAACCGCCTAGGCGATTTCCATATTTTAGATAACCGCTAGGCGGTTACGGTTAGCGGTTTTAGCTAATAACCGCTAACCGTAATCGCATTTTCACCCCTATCTTATCTTGTTTGTTCTAGGCTATAGTTAATTTGGTACTATTTATAGTGGAAAAGAAGAAGAATACTCCTATAAAGGGTAAAATGGTTCTAATGTTAATTTGGTGCTATTTAATGGAGAATTGGATTAGGGTTGGTGGAGAAGGATTAACAGATTTATGGGTTCAGTATATATTTTTCCAGTTGTTATAAGATCTTAATTGCTTTAGACTTAAGATAAGACCTGTGATTATAGTAGAATCAGTAGTGAAGAGGGAAGAAGAAAAAGAAGAATACTCTCATAAGGGTAAATTGGTTCTATAGTTAATTGAGGTGCTATTTAGCGGAGAATCGGATTGGGGTTGGTGGACAAGGATTAACACTTTTATGGGTTTAGAATTCATTTTTCTAGTTGTTGTAAGATCTTTTTTGCTCTAGGCTGCAGATAAGATCTTTGATTATAGTGGAGAAGAAGAGGAAGACAAAAGACAACCTCAGGGTGACGGCACCTCCACCCCATATAACAAAAGGGTGGCGGGAGAGGTCATGGGTTCATGTTCTGAAGCCAAACCTTGGGTTTTCCTTGCCTCTTATAAGTCTTCAATGGCTGCTTCCTGCAGCATTATGAGTTATAATATATGCTTCTTAAGAATCTTTCAATGATATAAAATTTAAAGTAACTTTTAGGTTGTAATTGTCCTTGGTCTCACTTGTCCTTGAAACATCAAAAACAATATTTGTTAAGTTGAAATTTACACAATACACTCATTTCAAATCTGTTGATAACAAAATGCTTATTAAAAAAAGAAAAAAATCTATTCATAAGAAAACAGGATATGTGGACAGAGTTTACGTGGTTTGATAAGTTTTCCTTTTGCTGCATCTCTAGTTGTTTTATTTCTGTAGTTCAGTTTCTATCTGTTTCTAAATCCACAACAAATGCTAGTTCCTCATTGTTTCCTTGGGTGGCTAAAATCAGTTATATTTTGTTGAGTCATTCTATGTTAAGCATAGAGATCTTATGTTAATTTAGATGTACATTTTGTTCTAGCTAGGGAGGTTGGTAATTTGTACTTCATGTAGGACAGACCTTTAATATTTTTTTTTTTAACAAAAGAAAGCATTAATTAAGCAAAGTACCAAAATATTAACCCTCCTCTTATCTAGAATATTAACTATTGAGTTCCAAAACCAATCAATAACACACTTGTCAAAACTACTCTAGCAATAATGTATCCGAGGACACATGGACCATCAAAGGGTCATTCATCCTTCAGTGCTCTTCACAAAGGGTTCACTTCTTGGATTTCTTAGATGCCCTGCAAGTGAAAGAAATATACTTAGATCACATTGACAAACATTCTCTAATCAAATATGTGAGGAACACAATCTACTGTACTAACTGAGTAGGTTGAGCAGCAACAGCAGCAGGTGGAGGAGCAACTGGTTTTTCTCGACGTCCCTATGCATTTTGACCTTTGATTTGGAGATTAGGGTTTCCCGTGATCGATATAGGTGGGCCAAAAGGCTTTAGATTTTAAGGGTTTTTTTTTTCTTTTCTTTCTTTTGGTTTTGAAGACTAGTGTGAGGATTATCAAGGATGTGGAGTCAAAATAACATGAGAAAACAAAGAATCAAACGTGCGGCCCATGGGCTGTGTACAGGAGTCTCACCTAGAAGTATTTTTACAAGTTCACAAGGTTTGCTTGGTGACATACATAGCAGTGAAGTCCTAAGATAATATGGAAAAACTAAAACTTCCTAGCTAGAGAAGGAAAGAATTTCTTAATAACAAAAGAATACTCAGACCATCCCCAAGCAAATAAGTTACACACCTTGAATTACCAAAATAACCAAAGCACTTCTAATTTAAATACTGTCACAGTTCTGTAAAATGAATAAACTACCCTTACATTTAGAATATTCTAATATGTAGGACTTTTTCGGAATATATTTGTAAATACAATGTTGGCTCTGTGAATCTTTGAGGTTACCTTCCACATAAGTGCTGCTTACTCTTTGTTGTAGTGAAGTAGTAGGGGGCCATTGATACACTTAAAGGGGAAAAAGGGTTGAAATAGTGTTATTGATGTGAATAACCCTGAATCCCTTACAAAAATAATATTTTTCAGAGCAAAAAGACTAGCTTATGATTCCTTGAGCTTATCCATGTATTATCTCATCAAATTTCTCCTTTCAATGATTTGTGAATTTATATATATATATTTTTTATTAGTGCCACTACTTTTGAGATGTTTTATAGGTGGCAGAGGTTCCTTTATACACATCTTTATTGCCATTATACTATCAGCAACAGCAGTATGAGCTTTGTGTTGTAGTAGATATATTGCTTCTGATAAAGCACATTTGTGGATGTTTGTGGTTACATATCGTCTATTAGAAGTGTTCAGACTTTAGTATGTTTTATTCTTATGAGCCAGATGGTTGATCGATTTCATACTGATATATCTACTCTTTGCTTGTTCTTTCCTTGTATAAGTGTCTATATATTATTTTTGTGGAATAAATTTTATTAGCGTCAACTCTCAAAGGATAGCTCAATCAAATGGAGACTACGCCTTATGTCGTAGATGTCACTAATGTGAATTTTCTTCTCCTTGAGGCCAATTACTAATAAAAAAAAATCATTAGCGTCTTTCTGAACCGTTTCTGTATTTGATAAGTTACAATGTTGTACATGCTTGAATCTAGGTAGATATATGCTTTACTGTCGTTTATTTCTATGGGTAGTGCATACTTTGAAAATGAAAGCAGGTGCCTATGAATAATGATAGTAACCCTTGTGGAAATACTACCCAGTTGTGGTTAGCTTTCAATAATAATGTATCCGAAAGAACACTAGCACAGCATGAAAATGTTGCAAACTAAAGTATTGCAAGACATTGTCATACTGTTTCAAATTTTGGTTGTGTTAAAACTTCGTAGTTGAATTAGAGGTAGTACAACATAGGATTCTAAGATGTTATGTTGGAGTTTTCGGACAACTTGTTGTGGGGTTTAATAAGAGTCAAGGTCCGGGTTTGTGGTGGTAAAGGCATGTTAGAATTAGGGGATTTAGGGTTTTTAGAGGAGAAACAAAAAGGAAAAGTCATGTTTGGGCAACTGTTATGAGGCTTTGAACTATACCCTGGGATTAGTAATTTAGACTTTTAAGGAAATTTTGGGTGCTTATTGATGGAAGGATGATTTATGGTTTTAGTTTTTAGGAACGTCAGGGTTTGAAGAGAGATGATATTGTTGGAAATTAAGGGAAAATTGCACCGTTAGTCCCTGTGGTATTCCATAATTATTTTTTACTCCCTGTGGTTTAAAAAATTACTGAGAGATCCTTTTGGTATGCCATAATTACAAATCGATCCCTGACGTCAAATTCTGTCAAATTTTTTAACAGATTCCGTCAAATGGCACGTCAGCGACACGTGTCCATCTTAATAAAAAAATATGAATTTTTTAAAAAATAAATAAAAATACTTATTTTTTTTTAAAAAAAAAAAAATTGAACAGTGGCTTGGCCACCCATTTGGGGGGGTGGCCGCGCGCCACCCCCAGAGGCCGTAGGGGGTGGCGCGCAGCCACCCCCAGTGGCTGGGGGTGGCGCGCGGCCACCCACAAGCCACAGGGGCTTGCCTTTCCCTCAACAAGAAGACACGCTTGCATCTCCGTAGTTAATAGAGCTATTTAAGTTCAACACCTCCCTCCTACCTTTGTTCTTTTAACGCGCAAGTTTTACAAACCGAAGAAGGTCCTCTTCAATGGCATCCTAAAACTTCAAAGAGGGATTCTCAACCTCATCACCATTCGACACCCCATTCTTGTCATCGGCGGGAATGCTTGAGGAGGTACAACCCAAATAGGTGGGAGAAACAACCGTCACTACAGGCAAGTGAGGACCATCCACAAAACCCTCTTGATCACTGACTTGTGCCGAAGAAACCTCTCATAGCTGTTGGAGAAGAACATCCCTGAGACATAAAGGGCCTTGACTTTAGAAAACTCCGCCGGAGAAAATCCACATCAACAATTGTCGGGGTTTGGGTCTTCTTAACAGACTATGACCTGTGAATCTCGTCCAGCGAAGGGGCCAGACCATTGACAACAGCACTTGACAGAGAGGACTAAATAATTGGCAAAACTTGGGGCTTCTTCGCAGACTACGGCCTATGCACCATGTCCAACGGAGGGATCACATCCATCCGAGAATCCTCTTTGCTACCCAAAGAAATCACCCCTGAACGAGACTCACCAAAAGTAACAAACCCAGTCACGGAACTTACCGTAGCCGAAGAAGACCACTCTGACTTAACTGAATCTGGCGCAAGCATCATGATGGAACTGGGCTGAAGTGCCAAAAAATCAGGAAGAGTGCTCCCCGGGTCAAGCCTATCTCGTTGAACCTTTGAAAAAACCTCAGACCCAACCTCCGGCAACCCCATCACCGAGTCTGCCACCGGAGAAAAAACGCAAGCACCCCCCGAACTTGATGATAGCATTACTCACCGTGTTAACCCCAAGACCTTCCTCCGTCAAGACCTCCGGCGAAGAAATCAAATCAGCGGCTTCGCAGGCTCCTTCCCGACCCGAAAAACCACGTCTAGGACCTTTGGGCTGCAAGGAAGGCCTGAAAATGAGCTTGAACTCCTGTCCGACGACTTGCAAACTGGTTTAAGCTGGAGAATGGGCTTCTTGCTGCCAGCCTTAAAACCCAACCCAACTAAACGACTCATACAACTTCTAACCTGGTCTAACCCAAATCGACAAAGCCCTAGAAGCTTCTTCAACCAACGATTTACAAAACTACGCTTCGTCTTCTTCACCGTTGCGCTGGAAGCTACCGCCAACGACCCAGAGGACCAAGACTCAAACTCAAAACAATTCAACCGCCGATCTCACCTCCTCTCCACCTCATTACAAGAAACATTCGGTAGTATATCAAGAGGGATCACCGACTAAGACCTCAAACCCACAACCTTCCCATCAACGCTAGCTTTCGAGTGTAGGACTTCCGCGAAAGAGCGACTGGATGAGAGTACCACCCGCTTCTGTTTACCCTCCGGAGCGGACACCACGGGTATTAGAGACCGATCCTTTGCCTTGAGAAACTCCAGCAACTGCTGCAGCTCAGGTACAATGTTTCAGACCAAAAAGACTAGCTTATGATTCCTTGAGCTTGTCCATGTATTATCTCATCAAATTTTTCAATTCAAGGATTTGTGAATTTAAAGAGAAAAAAGTAGGAAGGAAAAAGATAATCTAATTATCGTGTCTTTTTTTTTTTTTTTTTGGATGCATCAAATACTTCGTGTGTCTTTAGTTGTTATTAATGTTGTTTTCATTTTTTGTTTATATTAATCGTAGTTGCTTTCAAATATAATATAAATCTATAAAAAAAAATACTTACTCTTTTAATTTTTGTGGTAATTTCATTATCATCAATCAGGGCGAGCGAGCTCATTGGCGAGATGGAGGAGATTCGAAGAAAGATTAAATTGTTGAAGGAAAAAGTGGAATATAAAGTAAGACAGTTTCAAATGGAAATGGACTCATCCCAAACACAGTTGGAGGAAAACATGGTATCTGAAGTCAGAGAGCTTCAGGCAGAACTCACAGCATTAGAACAAGAGTTCCAAGAAGTCCAAGAGTTCCAAGAGCAGATCCATCGTCGTAGGAAATAGTTCCACGATCGTAGGAACAAAGATACACTTTTTTGTTTCTAAACATTTTTCATTTTAGATGAATCTGTTTCTTATAAAAATTGAACAAAATGCACATCAAATATAATGAAAACAATTTCTTATAATGAGTGGCAATCTTCATAGTTAGGGGTGTATAAGCGGGAATAAAAAATAACCGCAATTATATAAACGGGTAATCCGGATGGAGTTACCTGTTATAGGGTTTTAGAAAATTGGTTAATAACCGGGTAACCAGTAACCGGTTTATATATCTACATCCTGTAAATAGCCTCAAACTTAATATTTAAATTCAAGGAATGAATCATCTTAAGTTTTTAATATGAAGGTTTGGTATTTTTTTTGAATTGTCATCATATTTTAATTACAATACAATTGTCATTATATTTTATAATATTTGTTTGTTTGATTATGGACTTGATTGTGAGCTCATTGAGATGAATTAATGGTGAATGGTAAATGAAATTATGCACGTCCAGTAATATTTATTATTTAGCATTGAATATTAAATGGTTGGATATTGGATTTTAAAAAAAAAAAGAAACTGAAAAAAATATCAATGTATGAAAACCGATTATCTGGTTAATAATCGAATAACCGGCGGTTGGTAATAACCGCAACCGGTCTTTGCGGTTATTTAAATGGAAATAACCGGATACCGCAGTTGCGATTATATACCCCTGTTCATAGTGAATCAATATAGTGTTTTTGAAAGAAAAGAAATGTTTTTTTTTTTTTTCTTTGTTCTGATTAGGTGTGTCTCTTATATACTTTTTTTTTTTTTTTTAGAAAAAAAAAAATTCGAATCTCTTCCATACTTTATATTTGTATGTAAATCTAATAATAGCTGGAGTGGTAGGAAAAAGATAATTATAAACAAACATATTATTGGAAAATAAATACTATAAATACTATTTAAAACTACCCACTAGGACATAATGGAAGGCTCATTGGAGGCGCCATATCTGATCGTCTTTCAATTCATAACAAATATCTCAAAGTATTGGACGGTGAGGACAAACGGTAACACCATCTTATAATGAGATTGCTCGTTACTTGTGATCGATCTAAGATCCCCTCACACACGCAAACGACTTGACTTCAATTGAGACTTATAACACACGCTTTACATTATTAAAAAGCTTTGAGAAAAAAAAAAAAAAAAAAAAAGTCTTTTGATTTATTAAAGAAATTTTTGTCCCCATTATATTATATTAGTGTTTTTCAGTTTTCATTTTTTATTTATATTTTCTATGCTTCTCTTCTTCCATTTTCTTTTTATTATTATTATGAAACTAAATTATAAGGAAGAATCTCGCGCATAACACAGGTTACGAGCTAGTTTTAATAAAATTAGAGTAAAATTAAATGCTGAATGATAAGGATCGAAGATTTATGATTAGAAGGTTCAATCTAACGACTGAAATTGAAATGCTTAAAAGACTAGAGTTTGACAGCTAGCAAGAATTGGACGGCTTAAAAAAGTCATGGGAAAACGTTTGGAAGGCGCAAAAGTGGAGCAAGCTAGGGACATGAGGAAAACTGGTTGGAGGCATTAAATGAAATGAAAGTAAAACTAACGACAAAGATTGAGTTAAATTTAATCGTATGACTCAGAAGAGTGCGAAGAATACGTTGCTGATAAGATGGTTGAATGAGTCTTTGTTTAATTTTTTTTTTCCTGGGCTATTAAATGCATGGTCCGAATTCTGCAAATATATAGTCATATATGTTGAATAAACACATGGGCCATCATCTTACCTTATTTTCCATGATATTTTCGTTGATGAGGACTGATGAGTCATTTGGACCATGCTTGTATTGGCAGAGGAGGAGTTCTACTTGAGTGTGAAACACCACATAAATGATTCATCTCTCATCCCTCCAACCGTATGTTCCATTTGGACATTTGATCGTCTTTCAATTCATAACAAATATCTCAAAGTATTGGACGGTGAGGACAAACGGTAACACCATCTTATAATGAGATTGCTCGTTACTTGTGATCGATCTAAGATCCCCTCACACACGCAAACGACTTGACTTCAATTGAGACTTATAACACACGCAGACGACGCTTGACTTCAATAGTCACTGCCGAAGTTTCATAGTAAGTGCACAAAACTTCTGTGCAGCCTATAAATTAAAGCTCCATCTCCTACCTTCACTTCCAAGCATATCTAAGACCAAATAGAGAAACAGTAGTACAACATTAATTATGGGTTTACCTCTTTCTCTCTTCATTTTCATGCCCTTCCTTATCGTGCTTTCATTGTTGCATCTTGTACTCACCCATTCTTCTCCTTTTATGCAACCCCTGTGCCATCACAACGACAGCTCTGCCTTGTTCCAATTCAAGGAAAGCCTCGTCATAAAAGAGTTTATTTCTTTTGTTCGAGCTCCTACTTGTCAAAATAAGGTTGCGTCTTGGAGAGTAGAAGGGGACAAAAGTGATTGCTGCTCATGGGATGGGGTGGAGTGCGATGGACACACTGGTCATGTAATTGGCCTCAACCTCAGTAACAGCTGTCTATTTGGTTCTATTAACTCCAACAGTAGCCTTTTTCGCCTTGTTCACCTCCAAAGCCTTAACCTTTCCTACAATCACTTTAACGTCTCTCATATCCCATCCCAGGTACGTGATCTTTCAAGGCTAATAGATTTCGATCTCAGTCGGTCTCATTTTGTTGGTCAAATCCCGTTAGAAATTTCACAATTGTCGCACTTGTCATCTCTCGACCTGTCCTACAATTATATGTACTCTTTTGACCCCTTGATCAAGTTGGAACTCAAAGAGCCCATCCTCAAAAGCCTAGTTGCAAATTTGACCAGCCTACAAAAGCTTGATTTGAGTTATGTGAACATGAGCTCTACGGTGCCTAATATTTTGGCAAATTTGTCTTCTTTAACGCACCTCGGTCTTAGTGAATGTGGTTTTTCTGGTCAAATCCCGTCAGACATTTCACAATTGTCGCACTTGTCATCCCTCGATTTGTCTTATAACTTTGATTTGGAACTCAAAGAGCCCATCCTCAGAAGCCTAGTTGCAAATTTGACCAGCCTACAAAAGCTTGATTTGAGTTATGTGAACATGAGCTCTACGGTGCCTAATATTTTGGCAAATTTGTCTTCTTTAACGCACCTCGGTCTCAGTGGATGTGGTTTTTCTGGTCAAATCCTGTCAGAAATTTCACAATTGTCGCACTTGTCATCCCTCGATTTGTCTTTTAACTTTGATTTGGAACTCAAAGAGCCCATCCTCAGAAGCCTAGTTGCAAATTTGACCAGCCTACAAAAGCTTGATTTGAGTTATGTGAACATGAGCTGTACGGTACCTAATATTTTGGCAAATTTGTCTTCTTTAACGCACCTCAGTCTCGAAAGTTGTGGTTTGCACGGGGAATTTCCAAAAGGCATCTTTAAGCTATCAAAGTTACGGTATCTTGATGTATATGGTAATGAAGGCCTCACCGGTTATTTGCCTGACTTTACATGGAGTAGTCCGCTTGAGACATTGGCTGTGGGATACACGAGTTTCTCAGGTGAGCTACCCGCTTCCACAGGAAACTTTAGCTTCCTGACTTACTTGAGTATGTCGGGTTGCAATTTTTCGCGGTCCATTCCATCTTCACTTGGTAACCTCACTAAACTCACTCATCTTTACCTTTCCTTGAACTATTTCGTGGGTAATGTTCCGCATTCACTTGGAAACCTTGTTGAACTATCTTCTTTAGACATTTCCTACAATCAATTGACAGGTCCAGTCCCTTCAATTCTTGGAAACCTTGTTCAACTATCTTCTTTATACATTTCCCACAATCAATTGACAGGTCCAATCCCTTTTGAGTTTTAAACTTACCACAACTGTGGTCTGTTGATCTTAGCTATAATCTTTTGCACGATGAAATGCATCCTGAGCTTATGAACGGGACACGATTGGCCTTCCTTAAACTGAACAACAATCGGTTAAGTGGCCCACTACTTACTTTTGGGCCTACAACTCTACAATATCTGGATCTTTCTAATAACTTGTTCACAAGCTTTGGTCAACATCCAACTTTTCTTCCATGGACTCATCTAAAATTTCTTGATCTCAGATCCAATTCGCTCAAAGGATCACTTCCTATTTTGCCAATCAATACTTCACATTTTTATATTTCAAACAACTCATTGACTGGAAATATACCAGAATTATTTTGCAATCTGAGATCTCTCGAAGTCCTTGATTTGGCTAGTAACAACTTAAGTGGTTCACTTCCTCGATGCTCTGGCAACTTTGGTGATTCTCTATTAATACTTGATTTGCAAAGGAACAAATTTGAAGGAAGCATTCCAAAAAATTGGATAAAAGGAGGCCAATTGAAGATAATCAAGTTTAGTCAAAACAAATTTCAAGGGAATTTACCGAGATCGTTGGCCAAGTGTACGATGCTAAAGGTCATTGATCTTAGTGATAACCAATTCAATGGTGGATTTCCATTTTGGTTGGGACGTCTTCCAAATTTAGAGGTCCTCATTTTACGGTCAAATAAATTCAACGGTTCAATGGGGACAGTTCAAACTTATTTTAAGTTCCCCAGAATACGAATCTTTGACATCTCCAACAATAATTTTATGGGAATGCTGCCATTAAGACTTCTTGAGAATTGGAAGGCTAGACAAATTGAGAATGTGGGTTTGTTACCATATATTTATGAAGATCCATCAACCAAAATACAAACTAGTGGTGGAGGCTATACCTATTATTCTAAGACGTATACTTACTCCATGAATTTGACAAACAAAGGCATGAATATGTTCTACGAGAAGGTCCTTGAATTGTTCATAGCCATTGACTTCTCAAGCAACAAATTTGTTGGTGAGGTTCCGAAATCTATTGAAAATTTGAAGGGAGTTCAGTTGCTCAATCTTTCCAATAACTATCTTAACGGTCCCATCCCACCATCTTTAGGGAACCTTCTAGCTTTGGAAGCGTTGGACCTTTCTCAAAACAAGTTGTCAGGGGAGATTCCACAACAACTAACACAACTTACTTTCTTAGGATTCTTCGATGTTTCTCATAATAATCTCACGGGACCTATACCACAAGGGAAACAATTCGGTACATTTGAGAACAATTCATTTGAAGGGAATCCAGGGTTGTGTGGGAGACCATTGACAAAGACATGCAGGAATTCTAATGAGCCGACTTCTCAACCTTCAATCTTTGAAGAAAGTCAAAATTCTGGATCACCATTTGAATTTGGTTGGAAAATAATTGTTATTGGATATGGATTTGGATTTGTTGTTGGAGTAATAATTGGGCCCATTGTGATCGCAAGGAAGCATGATTGGTTAATGAAGACCTTCCGAATAAGGCCATTGAGTAGGAGACGCTGAAATCAAATAGAACATTCTGGACATGATGTCTTCCCAAAGTAATATATTTGTTATTATACCCGTGTGTTTTTTTACTTGTAATCTTAATTTTCTGTGTAATGTGTTTCTTTCTGTTTTCATTATTGTTTTGTGTATTTTGAATTAGCATAGCGTTACGATGTTGTATGTAAAATGCTTTGGTAAGATCTTTTATATATATGCTCTTTCTATATTGTTTTCGCAAGTTAATAATGGTCGAAAAATCCTTTTTAGCTCACCCTTTGTATAAGAGTATTATATGTGACTTTAAAAGTTAACTAGCTTATAACCCGCTCTATGAGCGGGCTTTTAATTTTTTTATTATAATTTATTCAAAAAGTAATCAATTTTCTTTTCTCACTCATTTAACTAATTGCTACCAAATATATATATATATATATATATATATATATTGTTTATAAAATCATTTTGAACAAAAGTTTTTTACTCAATAGTATAAACACACATCAAATAAATTTAAAAATTCATATAAAGTTTAATCCTTATAAATTGAATAAAGGATAATATAAAATCCCATAAAAAAAAAAACTATAAAAACAAATCATAATCCATTATAAAACCTTGAAGGCTAATGTCAGCCATCAATTAAGAATGTTTACAAAAAAAAAAAAAAAATACTCACTCAATTACAGCGTAACCTGAACAATCGTCATACCTTCCACCAAAATTAATGATAAGAAACTCTATCTCACCATTATTTCTATGAATTCAGTGTAAAATTTACAAAAAGAAAAATAAACCATTTGAATAATAATAAAAAAAATAATAAAAACGGTTGTACAAAAAAAGAATTAAAACGGTTTCGAAATACTAAAGAAATAAGAATCCGATATCCCTCTTTTACCATCTCGTTGCTCTTCTCCGACTTGTATATTGTGGCTAATTTCGCATGGTCATCAAAGGCCATGCACAATTTGACAAACATGGAATTCGGCAAAAAATTTATGAAGCTGGTAAAAGCACACCATACTGCCAAAAAAAAAAAAAAAAAAAAGGAAAAGTTTCATACGGCCTTAATCACATGCTTCACAAAAAGTAAATAGACACCAACATAATAAGAATAATTTTCTTTAGTTTTCCTGTCTGCTGTTTATTACTCAAACATGAACATTATAGGACACATCATTATTTCGGGTCCCTAACTGACAGAAACACTAATCAAGATCTCACATGAAAAAACCTAACATAATGATTGTAATTTTCATCTAGAGAAGACAAACAAATCTATCAGAGAAAGAACCAAATTTATTGAAAGAATGCAATACATTCTTGTCAACGGGCCGGGTTTTGATCTGCAATGCATTCTTTATAATCTCAATCTCACAAGATGCACAATTTTGATCTGCAATAGATTATAATCCATTATATCTCCAAAAGGGAGGGAAAAAAAAAACACAAAATAAAAGAAAGAAAGCTCTGGGGTGTGGTTGAAGAAAAAAAAAAAACCCCTTAGAACTTCAAAGAATTACATGTTAGGATTCAGATTCTAACATATGAGGGTGTGATTTAAGCCATGCTGTGAGGTGGGTCCCTCAGGTCATGTGTGCAGCACACAATAACTTCAATTATTTTTAATTTGAAATCTCAAAAATATCTACCATTAGCAGCACAAGAGGAATATTTCCCTCGAGGTAATAAGGTCTTATGGACAATAACAAAATACGATAAAATCATATGCAAAAAGAATTGGTGTAAAACCATTGTTCACAATGTCATAATTAATACAATATTATTAGTGAGAAGGCTCTAGAGGATGGTGGTAACATCAATAATTTTAAACCTGAGAGTAATTTATGGAATTACGGTGCAAAATGTTTAGCATGCTAAAAATCATGTTCACTTTGTTGGTATGACGGAGAGAGATTCAAATACTTAAAGTTGAAAATGTTTTGAAATTGATTCCAGTTTTGAGTGCATTCAGAAAATAAAGTTGCAAAATGAATTTGAATCTAGTTGGGCTTAATTTCTATGAATCTCATAGAGAATACCATGGACCCGACTTCCATCCAATACCAAAACTGCTCTGTGGCTCTATCAGTGAAAGAGATAAAACTCCAGTTCCAAGTTCACATCCATCCCCATTAGCAGGCCAGCTGAATTCCAATCCTTCTATTGTTTCAAAAAATTGGGTGTTTGTTATCTGCAATATAAAATTCCAACCAAACATAAAGAATAGGTTCCACTAAAAGATAAGTTGAAGGTGAGTGAAGTATGTAAGCACCTTAAGTGTTCCCTTCTCTAATGAAACCTTGATCGGTTGATAGAGATACTTAACTTCTGAAAATAATAATTATAGCCATGAGCCATCATACAAACCGGTAAGTGACACAGTTATTGTGTTGAAAAACTCTGAGCACGTTCTTAAGTTTAAGTATGACACAAAACATCAAGTTACCATGTATTGCAGGATGAGGAGTTCGATCTGGCCACATAATCCCATTCAAACAGAAATTCAAATCATTAGGAATATCCCCACAAAGTCACCTCCATATGCCCAATGCTTTATACCATCTGCACTTTCCTTCAATAGTCCATGTACGTAAAGTGCAAATTTTTAACCATCTAATATATTTCCTTCTTATGAGTAATCCCAGAAGATGAAGCGGGGAGGGGGGTGAGAAAGAAAAAGAAAGGCATAGGGGAAAACAACTATAAAGCAGATTTAGGAAATAATTAGTGGTACAGGTCTTGGACATCTACTTATTTCAAAAGAAGTATGTAAAAACTATTAGAATATTAACTAATTAAATTCACAATTTCCAACCAGCTTAAACTTTTAGGATACCACATGATTTAATATGATATATATCAGAGTAGATGCGACGAATTCAAATCCAAAACTCCTCAGGATCATAAACCTGCAAGCTACAAACTCAATTATATCTCACAAAAATTCATCAACAACAATCACAATCAAATTCAATTAGCACCCATCAGTCAAATAAACCCAAATCTTTCAATTTTTCAATGGTTGAAATTTATTCCAAGTTTTCCATGAGAAATAAAGAAAGTGAAATTAAATCTGAACAAAGAACTATTGTAGTTTTTTTTTTTTTTTTTAAAGCACCCAAGCCAAATCTACATAACATAACAAAGTTCCGATATTCTATTTACATTTTTCTTTCCCAATACGTTCTCTCCAATCAAACAACATTTAACAATATTCATTAGGCAATATCCAAAAGAAACGTAACGCCCATTTTCTCCCAGGTCGCAAATAAGGGTAAGAAAAAAAATCTAGTTCCCTCAATATTCTACATTCTTTTATTTCCTACATTTTCAATGCAAACAAAAAGCATCATAGGATATGCAATTGAATAACAAAAAAGAAAAAGCTTGAAGAATCAGAATGATACCCATAACCATGTTCCGCGTAATACGGAAGATTTGAGAAAATCTTCTGAGAGTGAGCGAGTGAGAAAAAAAGAAAAACCTAATTGTAGAGAGACAAAGAGAGAGGAGAAGAATATACATACCGAAAGCCCCAATTTGGACTGTCGCTCTGATACAGGATTTCTCCAATGAAAATAGCAAACAAACAAACAAATCAAGAAAATTAAATAGAAAATAGAAAAATCAAGAAAAACAGAGAAAAAAACTAGATCAGTCCCAACCAAGCCATCATTCAAAAATTCGAACAAAAATAAAAAATAAAAATAAAAAAAAAAAGGCACAAAAACCTGGAAGATAGAGTCCCAGAGAAAATCGAGAGGAGGCTACGACGGGAGAGAAATAGGAACTCGATGAGAGTGAGAGTGAGAGAGAGGGGAAATGGAAAAAACCGTAATCGCAGAGAGAGAGAGGAGAAGAATATGTACGTTAGAGAGTGAAAAGGAAAACAAAGGAAAAATGAAGAGAGAATAGTAGAGAAGAAGAAAAAAGGGAGAGAATAAAGAGGGAGAGGGAGAAGGAGAGGGAAAGGGAGAGAACGTCCGTCTGTGAATTAGACAGAGCAGGGAGTGACGGTTTTGCTTCTTCTTTTTTGACGGTTTGCTTTTATTGGGAGTAATTTTTACGGTTCAGCAAACATGCACGCACGGTTCAGTATTTAACAAATTGCCGGTTCATGCCACGTGGAACAATTCTACGCACCACTAAAGCAAAACTCAGTTTATATATATATATATAAAATTGATATTTACTTGGAAACTTTTTTCTTTCTTTATATTAATTATCAACTGTCTTAAATGCATTATTTATAGTTTCTTTTAGGAGTGAGCAAATCCCCTCAAAACCCGCCCCGCCCCACAGAAACCGCCCCAACCCTCCCCGCAGAGCCCAAAACCCGCACCCATGGTGTGGGGCATGGGGCTGTTTTTGGCCCCCCCGCGCGGTGCGGGGCGGGTTGCGGGGGGACCCTTAAATTTTCTCGGGCCCCTAACCCGCCCCGCACCCGCCCCGCATATTTAAAAAAAAAAAAAAAAAGAAGAAGAAAGCTTTCTAACCTAACCGGCTAACCCTAAGTTCCTAACTTTAGTCTTTACCTTCTCTATTCTCTAACTCCCTAAGCACTTGCGCCGCAGCCCACATTGCCCAGTAAGCCCACATCACTTCGTGGCTCCGCCAGTCGCCTCGCTAGTCATCGGCTCACCAGTCACCCGCCCTCACC
Source organism: Alnus glutinosa (assembly GCF_958979055.1). Lineage (NCBI taxonomy): Eukaryota > Viridiplantae > Streptophyta > Magnoliopsida > Fagales > Betulaceae > Alnus > Alnus glutinosa. The sequence goes on along the minus strand of NC_084887.1, from coordinate 1,550,128 downwards.
TCCCCGCACGCACGGTCCGGTACAGACACACCTGCAGCCGCAGGCCACAGCAGCTTGATGCAGAGAAGGGGAAATCGAGACTGAGAAGAAAAGAGAGAAGCTGAGTTAAATCACAAGGCCGGGACTAATATACGGTACAATTTTCCCTTATTTTAAATCTGATGCTTCCGCCTTCCGTTGATAACTTGATATTCCTGTTAAATAAATAACAGGAATGAATATAAAAAAGAAAAATATAATTATGCCCTTATGTCGTTGTTGATTAGTGAGGGTTTTCCTTTTTGTTTTTTATGAGTTTGATTTGAATCTGTAAATGATTTTTGTGGTATTTGGTTAGGTTTATTATGATTTTTAGTTTCTGATTATTAAATTGTTGTGGTTGGGCTTTTAGTAGAAATGTAAATGAGATTTTTAAATTGTTGTGGTTGTTTTCTACTTAAGAACCAATATTTGGTCACAGTAATACCATGAACAGAGAAGAAATTGGACAATTTTTGGTCACAGTAATCAAATGGGACTTTAATTCTTGATGCAGCTAAACATGAGAAGAAATTGGACAATTTTCTAGATTTGCATATGGGTTAAATAAAATCATTAATAGTTTCCTATTAATGCTTTGTAGAACCACAAATCAATTCATACTATATATTTACTACTAGTTAAGCTACAAGAATTAGACAATCAGAAATGCAATAACAATCTCATTTTATCTATTTATTTTATAGTTAATTAGTTACTGTGTGTTCTCATCAAAATCATCAAGGGGGCATTTAGTAATTCAATGTGATCATTAAAAAAGTTGAAGCCTTTGATTTAATTTATGAAAACAGGAAAAAAAAAATGAAAAAGAAAGAATGTTTTGGATTTAATTTATGCTTAATTGATTCTTAACTAAAATTTAACTGATTTTTCAATTGATTGTAGTTGTTTTTGACACAATGATTTAATAAGAGATTTAATTTTTATGTTTTTTTTTTCCACTTAAATTGTAGAATCAAGTCATGGACGATTCAACTAGTGCTACTGTTGGACCTATTGGTTCTAGTTCTGCTTCATCTAGGCCTAGTCTTTTGGATACCAATATGGGTTCTAGTTCTTCAACTATGGGCCCTCAAAATCCTAGTGCAGCTCTCCCACCAAAACCTAAAAAAAATGAGCAAACATCATCGGTTTGGGAACATTTTACCAAGTTAGAATCGACTGACTCCGATGATCATAAATCACAGTGCAATTATTGTAAGAGGGAGTTTAATTGTCACCCTATAAGCCATAGTACTTCATCTATGCTACAACATATCAGGAAAAGCTGTAAAAAATTTCCTGATAGGTTTGATAAGACACAATCGAAGTTGAGCTTTGAGGCTAGAGGGAAGGGCAAGCAGCAATGGGTGAAGGATCTAGTGGTAACCTTGTGCTTGCTAAGTTTAATGCTTCAAAAATAAGGGCAACACTTTCTAGGATGATCATAGTGGATGAGTTACCATTTAGATTTGTGGAAGGTGAAGGGTTTAAGGACTTTATGAAAACAGTTGAACCTAGGTTTTCAATTCCTTCCCGTTTTACTATGATGAGGGATTGTTTTAAGTTCTTTATGTCTGAGAAAGAAAAGTTGAGGGGAATGTTCTTGACATCTGGTGTTCGGGTTTGTCTTACCACTGATTGTTGGACTTCAATACAGAACCTTAATTACATGTGCATTACTGGTCATTTTATTGATAATGAATGGAACTTACACAAAAGAATTTTAAACTTTTGTTTAATTCCTAATCACAAAGGTGAGACCATTGGGGGAAAGATTGAGTCGTGTATGCATGAATGGGGCATTGGTAGCATTTTCACTATCACGGTTGATAATGCTTCTTCCAATGATGCTACTTTGGAGTACTTGAGGAAGAGAAGTGCTCATAAGCCTAGTGCCGTATTAGAAAATCGGTTTACGCATGTGAGGTGTTGTGCACACATCTTAAATCTTATTGTGACTGAGGGGTTGAAAGAGGTTGATGAATCCATTATGAGGGTTAGAAGTGCGGTTAAATATGTGAAGTCTTCTCCTGCAAGATTTGAGAATTTTAAGATTTGTTTGGAAAGAGAAAACATTAATTTCAAGAGGTTGTTGTGTTTGGATGTTCCAACTAGATGGAACTCTACATTTAAGATGTTGGAAGGTGCAGAAAAATGTCAAAGTGCTTTTGAACTTATGGAAGAGTTGGATGGATATTATGGTCCTAAGTTGTTGGATAGCAAAAACGGTTTAGGACCTCCTAATTGTGATGATTGGGCTCGTATTAGGGTTTTTCTCAAGTTCCTTGAAATTTTTTATGAAGCCACAATGCGACTTTCGGGGTCTTTGTATGTGACATGTAATATGTACATTGAAGAAGTTTCTGCCATTCAACTGCATTTACAAGAATATTGTGACAGTGATGATTATATATTGAGTTCTATGGCGGAGAAAATGATGTTGAAGTATAAAAAGTATTGGGGGGATTTTGATAAGGTTAATGTGTTGTTGTTTGTTGCTATTATTCTTGATCCACGGACCAAGTTGGGATCATTGGAATGTTGATTCAATGATATTCTTGATGCTGAGCAATGCAATGATATGATATTAAAATTGAAGAACTACCTTAAGAAATTGTTTGATCACTTCAACACTGGAGAAAACTCTCAAGGTGAACATAGTGGTGCATTTCCTCAAGGTTCCTCGGGAGAAACTGGGAAACGTACCTATACATTGATGAATAGGTACAAAAACCTCATGACTTCTAATAGTGATGTTCAATATAAATCGGAGTTAGATCGGTATTTGACGGAGGATATTGAAAAACCGAATGAGAACTTCGATATTTTAAATTTGTGGAAGGTGAATTCAACCAAATTCCCAGTACTAGCCCAAATAGCACGTATTGTGTTGGCCATTCCCATTACTACAGTTGCTTCAGAGTCGGCATTTAGCACTGGAGGGTGTGTGTTGGATCCTTTTCGAAGTTCATTGGCCCCAATAACGGTTGAAGCATTGGTGTGTACACAAAACTGGTTAAGATCAAAACCCATCAATGGTAATGACACAGAGATGATTGACGATCCTGAAAGTTATAAGCTCGAGTCAGGTAATCTTTTAGGCTTTTAGCTTTCTATTATTCACTTCTTAATTTATTTTGCCATTTAAATATTCTAAATTTCTAATTATCGGTTCCAATCTTTGTAGAAATCAATTTGAAGAACATCAATCTTTTGCTTGAGGAGGATTAGTGAAGTGAAGATTCAATCCGATTGGGAGATGCTTGATGCTTTGGAACATTTAATATTTGGGTTTTCTTCATCTTGTAATATTATGTTTTGTGCTTTGTCAGTAATTTGTTCATCTATGGGATTAAATTTCTATTCGTAATTAACAGTTATGTGTAATATTTGTAATATTATGTTTTTGCTTTGTAATCTGTTTTTTTTTTTTTTTTTTTTCAATTTTTTTTGCACTAAGTGATTGAAAACATTGCAAGCAAAAATGCTTTCTTTCTTCTTTTTAAGTTTTTTTCCCCTTACATTTTGAAACAAGGATGGCAACGATTATTGTGTTAAAAACTGAAAACAAAAGAAGAGGATTACTTAAGAATCCATGAAGCTTGTGTTCTCGGTTTGGCAGCCAAAAGGTCAGGACCAGAATGGCTGATTGTTTTGTGCAGGGTATCACCGTATCAGTATCTTGACAAATCTCATATGCAAAATGGGAAATGTTGGTTGATTGTTTTGTGCAGGGTAAACAAAATTTATAGTGTTATCTCAACAGTATAGTGCTTTTCCTTGAAAGTTAAAAGGAGTGTGTTTCTAGCATATCATTTGTTTATGTAGAAATTCAGAAAGTATGCCTGGTGTAAGTAATAAAAACCCGCGGGGATCCCCACCCCGCAACCCCGCCCCATCCACACCCACCCCGTGCGGGTGCATGGGGTTTTTTGGGGGGTGCGGGTTCACTTTGGGGAACCCGCACCTCTGCGGGGCGGGGTCAAAAAATCCCCATCCCATCCCCGCCCCCCCCCCCCCCCCCCCCCCCATGCTCAGCCCTAGTTTCTTTACATTCTTTTTATGGTTTCATGATTCAATGCCTAAGCTTTTTTGTTGATCATGAGCAAAATGTTGCTGATCCATATTTCATCATGTGCTATTTACCGTGCATTAGATATATACTAGCTCATGTTTTCAAAGGGTAGCTCAATTGGATAGGAACTACACTTTATGAAGTGAAGATCATTACTTCGAATCTATCATCTCCCTCTTGTGTGGACATATAAAAAAAGAAAAAGAAAAAAGATAGATACTAGCTCATAACCCGCGCTATGTGCGAGATTCTTCATTATAATTTAATTTCAGAATTTAAATACATCTTCATCTTACATTTTATTATAGGTTAAAAAATACTTGTCAAAAAAATTATCACACATCTTTTAATAAAAAGACAATAAAGGTTAAAATCCTTAATTTTATTATAACCCAAAAAAAGTAAAACTTTTTAAAATATTTGTTCACGTAGTTGTAGTTTATAATGAAAATAAGTATAAAAAAATAATAATAATAGCAAAAAGAAAATCTAAATTTCAAATATTACAGCATAGGTGCTACAGTTTTTTCAATGGTCAAGATGCTGCTGTAATTTTTTTTTTACAGCACCTAAACCAAATCCTACAAAATAAAACAAATAATTTCACTCAACATTTAATGCAATCAAATAAATCCTTTCACATCAGTTCAATGCTTAATCAAATAAATTTTTGCCATATTTTGCTTTCAAAATCTGGAAAAAAAAAAACTATTAAACATTCAAATATATTAAAAAATATGACACTTAGTTTTCTTTTAATTTATATAAATTAAAACATGTTAAAATCTTTGTTCTCATATCAATAGCTTCAAATAAAAAGAAGTATAAAGGAAAAAAAAACTTGTAGATTATTATTATCAAAGCATTAATAAAAAAAATTAGCCGGAGTCTTGATTATTATTAGTGTGATATATATTACATTTCAATACAAATAAAACCCATATGATTCTGAACATTCTAAAAAAAAAAGTGCATAACAAATTAAACAAAATGACTGAAAATTGAGTAAATCATAAAAACGAAAACAAAAATATTCAAATGAACTAAAAAATAAGACACTTAATTTTAGTTTAATTCATATAAATTAAAACATGTTAAAATCTTTGTGTCCATATGAATAGTTTATAACAAAAAGAAGTATAAAGAAAAAAAAAACAAATAGCAAGAAAAAAAATATGGTTTAATCTAATTATCAAAACATTAATAAAAAATTAGCAGGAATTTATGATTTTGTTAGTATGATACCTATTATATTTAAATACAAATAAAACTAAAGTAATTATAAACATTTAAACAAAATATTGAACAAATTAAACAAAATATTTCATTAAACATTTAATGCAATCTAATAAATCATCATATCATGTTTAATGCTTAATATCTCTTTGGTGTTTCAAAAGTATTTATATTGGGAAATGCTGGGGTATCCACCAGCATCCCACCAAGCCTACGTGGCTTTCATTTCTTTACATTTAAGGATGCGTTTGGGATTGCGATTTCATATACAATAAGTGCGATTTTAAACGAAATCGCAGAACATAGATCGTTTGGAAACTGCGTTTTTAAAAATCGCGATTTGAAAACGCAGAAAATCTGCCTTTTCAAATCGCAGATAAGATGGTGCTTTTTTGAAAACGCAGAATTTTAAAAGGTAAATTCGCGATTTTAAAGACTAAACTGTGATTTTGCCAAACGCTTAACTGCATTTTTAAAAATCACTTTTTTCAAATCGCACATTTTAAAATCGTTATTTTAAATCGCACTTTTTGAAATCGCAAACCCAAACGGACCCTAAACAATGAAAGCCATGTAGGCTTGGTGGGTTTCTTGTGGGATGTTGGTGGATACCTCAACATTTCTCATTTATATTCCTTTTATGCACAACAATCAAATAAATATTTGCCTTGTTTTGTTCACAAACATAAAAACACTTTCAAAAAATGGCTAAAAATGGAGTGAATCACATAAATGAAAATAATAATAATAATAATAATAAAATAAAATCTAGAAAACATAAAAGTCTTTATTTTAGTTTAATCTATATATATTAAAACATGTTTAAATATTTGTTCACATAGATATACATGGTTTAAAATGAAAAGTATAAAGAAAAAAAAAATATCAAGAAAAATACATAGTTTAATCTAAATATCAAAGCATTAATACAAAATTAGTAGGAATCTTTGTGTGATACCTATTATACAGGGACGGAGCCAGAAGTTTTTATGGGCAGGGGTCAATGGTTAAAATTTTTTTTTTTTTTTTTTTTTTTTACCTTATATTCTTTAATTTTTTAGAAAAAAAAAATTCCACCTAATAAATTTTGTTTTTAGGAAATTTGGGGGCGAAGGGGGGGGGGGGGGCATGGTGTAACACCCCATATTTTAAGATATTGAATAAAATATCTTAAATATTATTTGAGACCTAATAATAAGGTAAAAGAATAAATATGAATATTTATGAAAATAAATATTCATTTATTAAGGAGCCTTTATAGTTATAGTTTAATAAAAGTTTAAATGGATCTTAAACTTTAAAATATTGAAAATAGGGTCAAACGAACTCCGTTTTGGTCGATTCAAAAGTCAAAACGCTCGTCTCAAAGTCCTCTAGCTACCCTCAAAATTTCATATTTTTTAGACTTCGTTAAGGGTACGAAAACACCTGCGAAATCTATTGCATCTGTTTTGGACGAAAATTGATATATAATTTGTGGGCCCATTTTATTCTTACATGAAACCAGCCCAGCCCAAGTGGAACTAGCCCAGCCCATCAACAATTCACCCCAGCACCGTTGAATCCCAACCTTAGTCATTAAGTAAGTCTTGATGAGGAGTAAGTTTTATTTTAGTTAGAAATGAACTAAGTAGTTAGATAGAGACAAGATGCAGATTTTTGGATTAGCTTCCATCAAACTTGCTACCCAAGGAATTCAATTCCAGCCTTTGATCTTTCTTGCTCCCCAAGCTGAACTCCAGCCATTAGATGAGATCAAAACTGATCAATCTTGGCCGTCCAAGCTTCTATACATGGAGAGGCATTTCACGTTCAATCTTCACGCCTCACTTTTCTTCTTTCTTCTTCAGTTTTTTTTTTTTTTTTTTTTTTTTTTTTTTTTTTTCTGTTTCTTCCCTGTTTTCTGCAGAAACAGCAGTCCCTCTCCCTTTGATTATTTTACAGCCAGTAACACAGAAGAGAGAAACTTCTTCTTTGTCTCTTCACTCTCGGGTCAGCATCAGGGTGTGTAAGTTCTCTCTTCTTCCTCTTTTGTTGGTTTGATCTTTTGAGTTACTGAAAAGAAAAAGAAAAAGAAAAAGAAAATAGAAAAGGATCCTCTCAAAGTCTCTCTCTCTTTCAAGCTCTCTGTCCTGTGTGCTGTGTGTGTGTCTGTGTAACAGAAAAGAAAAAGGAAAAGCAAGAAGAAAGGTAGAAAAGAAAAGAAGATTAGAAAGGAGGAGATAAATAAAGAATGAAAAATAAAAGAAGAAGAATAGGGAAAGAAGGGACCGGATAAGGAAAAAGAAAAAGGAAGACAGTAAAAAAATAAATAAATAAAAATGGACACACTTCTCTCCTTCATCATCTTACCTTTTTGGTTTAGTTGTTTTATATATATTTATTAAAGAAAAAAAGTAGAAGAGGAAAAGATAAGATAAAAAAAATATATAAGGAGAGGATACCTTAGTTTAAGTTTTAGGCTTCAAATCTCATAATATTTCTCTAAACTTTTTCTTGCTATTTATTTAGGAGAAGATAGTGAAAATACTGCTGAGAAAATACCAGGTAAGAGAAACACTACCTCAAAACCCCGGCAAAATTTTAATAAAATTTTTCAAGAGAAAAGTCGGGGATTTTCTAAAACTCTTTCATGCTTTGATACTACTTATATTTTCGTCATGAAAATACTCTTATTATATAATGTGATTAGAATCTCATGTGATTATACATAGCTTATATTTGTTACATATGAGTAAAGAATGGCATTGTTGGTACAGTTTCCGGTACGGTGACGTGTTGCCTTGTGATTCGTTACCTTCCTCGATGTTCGTTCTCCTCGTAATCTGCAAAATAACAAACGGCTCGTCGGGGGTGCCGACCGGACCCCCACTCCGATGCCTAAGTCAGTTCAAACTTATTTTCCGGAGAATATCAGTAATCTCAATAGTTCAGAGAATCTGTTTTAATACCTGGCGTAGTAGTCTTATTTATAGGCTCACAGTTATAAAACTGCTAAAATACTTGGAGCATAATCTGATTAGGAGTCTGAGTCCTAGATCACATAGTCTTTAATTTTATCTTTCTGATTAGGAGTCTGAGTCCTAGATCACATGGTCTTAAGTCTTATCTTCATAGAATTCAAATTGGGTAGTAGAGTCCAAACTGGATATGACACTCTCTTTAGCTAATGTCATTCTATTAGGTACCTTATCCCATATTGGATGGGATAAAAGTCTATCTTGATATACTCGAGATATACGTCTTTTTGGAGATAACGAATGGTCTTATAAATTGGGTCTAATCTTGTTGGGCCGACCTGATGGGCTCGGCCCCCGATACTACCTTAGGCCCACATGTCTTTGGTGTTAATTTTATCCCCAACAGTTACCCCCCTAATTCTCTTATTTGAATTTAGAATGTAAGAGAATTAAATACCTCAATTTCTGAATCTGGATCTTCCATAATCTGTATCTGACAATTGCCGCCTCTTTCAATGTAATTATGACGAATAATGCGTCAAATCTCTGGAAGGATTAGAATTCCTGCTCCTTGTCGATCTAGAATTGCTGTCAGAGTTCTAATCGAGCTCTAGAATTGATGTCAGAGTTCTAATTGGACTCTGATCCTTTATTAGACTTCTAATCTGATATCTTCTTAGACTTCTGATCTGATCCTTCTTCTTATCTGATTGGACCATAAGTCCTATCCTGATTTCCCTGAAGTAGTTGCTAAATGTTTATCTCCTCCTTGGATCGGGTTGAGTGGATCCAACTTGTGATCTGCCATAGTAATAATAGCAACTTCTCATAAATATCTTCTTCATAAATGCCTCCACATAATATTGTCGGTCGGGCCAAAGTTGTGAAGATGATCTTCTACTCTCGGTAGGAGATGAATCGGACTGATGTAGTTGATTTCACCAAGATTGTGGTGACATGCCACTCTGAGATAACACTTTGCGTACGACTTTCCTGAGATCAAGGTTTTGTCTGAAGACTTCTAATCTGAATACCATCTAGGTTGGTCTCACCTGTGAATATCTTTATTTTCGAACTTTGTAATGTTTGAATTCTTTGTTATGGAAAAACTTTCCATGACAAATCAATTCTCACTTATCCTCTAATAACTTGAACAAACAATCGGTTTGCGTAAGTTAACTCCGAGGAGGGTAAGAAAAATCTTTTGTTTCAACCTCTGAGCTAAAGAGGGAAAAATCTTTTGTTTCAACCTCTGAGCTAAAGAGGGAAAAATCTTTTGTTTTGAACTCCGTGACTAGGAGAGAAAAATCTTACTTTGAGTTATCCTCCTTAACTTAAACAAACAATCGGTTTGTGTAAGTTATGACCGAGGAGGATATGAAAAAATCTTTTAGAAGTGTTGAACTTACTTGGTTATTTTTTGTAGAGGTGATATCCCCGTATGGTTTGTTATAGGGGTTGTCTCCCCGTATCTTTGTTCGAGTTGCTCCTGAGAGATCTTAATTTGAGAGTTTGGTGTAGCTTCGGTGATTTTGCCTTTGTAGAAGCTTTAACTTTGTTGAGCTACCCCCCATAACTTTAGTCCGCGACCGCGGGCTAAGTCGTTCGAGGCGGATAGTCAAGTCCTCTTAGTATCCTGGACGATGGTGTAAAAGAGATCTCGGAGTTCGGAGTGAGTCTCAGGGCTTTCAACCTGTAAATACTTGAATTGATGATTTTTTAATAAAGAGGTTTTATCCTCATACCTTCCTGAAGCTTTTCATTCCTGAAACTCTGTCTTTCTAAACCTTTACCTTCCTGTTTGTCTTAATGAGCTACCCCCCCATAACTTTAGTCTGCGACAGCAGGTTAAGTCGTTCGAGGTGGGTAGTCAGGTCGCTGAGCTTTACCTTTCTTTTCGGAAATCTTTGTACCCTTTTAATTTCTTTATCTCCGAACGCTCCAATCTTTTAACGTCTGGAGACCTCCAACCGAGAGGTTTTCTTGTCTTGGTGTCCTTTCCATAACCAGTTCGGGTTGTTCGAGGAAAGGACTCGGGCCAATTCTATCTTGGATGTTCTTGTCCTTCCGGAAACCTGCAATCCTGCCGTTGTATCCTTTGTTGGACTAACCGTTAGGTTTTTCTTGCTTTCGGTGTTGGACTAACCGAGAGGCTTTTTCTTTTTCTGCTCTCGGTGTTGGACTAACCGAGAGGCTTTTCCTGCTCTCGGTGTTGGACTAACCGAGAGGCTTTTTCTTTTTCTGCTCTCGGTGTTGGACTAACCGAGAGACTTTTCCTGCTCTCGGTGTTGAATGACCGAGAGACTTTTCCTGCTCTCGGTGTTGAATGACCGAGAGACTTTTCCTGCTCTCGGTGTTGAATGACCGAGAGACTTTTCCTGCTCTCGGTGTTGACTGACCGAGAGACTTTTCCTGCTCTCGGTGTTAAATGACCGAGAGACTTTTCCTGCTCTCGGTGTTGACTGACCGAGAGACTTTTCCTGCTCTCGGTGTTGAATGACCGAGAGACTTTTCCTGCTCTCGGTGTTGACTGACCGAGAGACTTTTCCTGCTCTCGGTGTTGACTGACCGAGAGACTTTTCCTGCTCTCGGTGTTGGATAGACCGAGAGACTTTTCCTGCTCTCGGTGTTGACTGACCGAGAGACTTTTCCTGCTCTCGGTGTTGACTGACCGAGAGACTTTTCCTGCTCTCGGTGTTGGATAGACCGAGAGACTTTCCTTGTTTTCTCTGCAAGGTTGTCTCCTTGGCTCTCGGTGTTGGACTGACCGAGAGACTTTCCTTGTTTAATTTGTTGTAGGGGTTGTCTCCCCGTATCTTTTCTGCAAAAAGGGTTAACGAAGCACTGCATATACTAAAAATAGCAGAATGCACAGTAGCACCATATATTCTTTTTATCCGTCGGGATGATTTTGTGATCCTTTCACTCACGACAGGAGTGAAACCTCAACACATGAGTCTATTTTATCAAAATATATATATTTTGGCAAATCGTACAAGTGCATTCATATATATATTTTCTTGGAGTTCCTTATCTTGCACGCCACTCGATATGGGGCTCTTTGGGAGAGTTCCTCAAGCTGGACCTTCGGTTCGGATTGATTCCTCGGCATGTGACTGTGCACTTCGGAGGATGGCAAATTTGGAGGGGTCCTCAAAGTGTGCTATTTGGAACTAGGAGCTCGGGCATAGTCTCCTCAGGATAGTACCCTCGGAATAATACTCTCGGATTATACTTTCTTCTCGGTATATCAACTCGGATTTAACTTTTCGCCTCGGTAAAACACCTCGGATCTAACTTTCAGCCTCAATAAATCACCTCGGATCTAACTTTCAGCCTCAATAAATCACCTCGGATTTAACTTTCAGCCTCAATAAAACACCTCGGATTTAACTTTCAGCCTCAATAAATCACCTCGGATCTAACTTTCAGCCTCAATAAATCACCTCGGATTTAACTTTCAGCCTCAATAAATCACCTCGGATTTAACTTTCAGCCTCAATAAATCACCTCGGATTAACTTTTCACCACAATAAATCATCTCGGATCTAACTTTTATCCTCAATAAATCACCTCGGATTTAACTTTCAGCCTCAATAAATCACCTCGGATTTAACTTTCAGCCTCAATAAATCACCTCGGATTTAACTTTTCACCACAATAAATCATCTCAGATCTAACTTTTATCCTCAATAAATCACCTCGGATTTAACTTTCAGCCTCAATAAAACACCTCGGATCTAACTTTCAGCCTCAATAAATCACCTCGGATTTAACTTTTCACCACAATAAATCATCTCGGATCTAACTTTTATCCTCAATAAATCACCTCGGGTTTAACTTTCAGCCTCAATAAAACACCTCGGATCTAACTTTCAGCCTCAATAAATCACCTCGGATTTAACTTTTCACCACAATAAATCATCTCGGATCTAACTTTTATCCTCAATAAATCACCTCGGGTTTAACTTTCAGCCTCAATAAAACACCTCGGATCTAACTTTCAGCCTCAATAAATCACCTCGGATTTAACTTTCAGCCTCAATAAAACACCTCGGATTTAACTTTCAGCCTCAATAAATCACCTCGGATCTAACTTTCAGCCTCAATAAATCACCTCGGATTTAACTTTCAGCCTCAATAAATCACCTCGGATTTAACTTTCAGCCTCAATAAATCACCTCGGATTTAACTTTCAGCCTCAATAAAACACCTCGGATTTAACTTTCAGCCTCAATAAATCACCTCGGATCTAACTTTCAGCCTCAATAAATCACCTCGGATTTAACTTTCAGCCTCAATAAATCACCTCGGATTTAACTTTCAGCCTCAATAAATCACCTCGGATTTAACTTTCTCGGGGTATACCCTTTTTCCTCCACACCCTTCGGATCTTTTTTTTTTTATCCACGTAACCTCATCCCTGTAAGGCAATTTATTGAACATGTTACAGTGAGTCCTCCGATCTTCAAGCTGCTCATCAGCAGTCACCTTGCGTGGACTCGATTTATGACTTACACATCCCGACCTGGCAACGGGGCACTACACGAGGTGAATTTGATCCGGAGGATAGCGTGGGGCCTTTGGTGATAATAGCTTCGGTGGTCAAGTATACCATCCTAACTGCCGAGACCTTGCAAACAATCGGGGCATCCTTCTAATTCTGATTGTCTTTGGTACCACGGAGGTTCTGAGCCACGGCTTGGTAGACAAGGGAGAATTTGACCGAGTCGAGCCTCGGCATGTAGTTGAACAGCAAGTCGCTGAAGTTCTGGCCCATCAGTGTTATGGCTCAAGATTTCGGCCAAAACCATTCCTTGCACAGCGCCTTGTGTCCACAGCACCGTGTCTCCATCTTCTTCCTACGAGTTGAACTAGTCATCGGAAGCCCATGCAAAGACCCAAAAATCGGAGACGACACCACGCTCTTAGACGTCACACCTACCAGACCCGAACTCGACGTGGTGCTCTGCAGATGAGAGGGCTTCGTGGAGGAGGTTTCTGGAACTTATTGGAGTGTCCGGATGCGAGCTCGGTATTACACCGATAATCGCATCTCTGTGCATCCTCGATAACCATGGCTCGGTGGGTAAGAAAGGCACTTCAGCGTGTCGCCGTCGAAGCCCGGTTATCTTCTTGGATCGGGCTTGATCTCCTACCAACGATCATCATCGGCCAGAAACTGAATATCTTGTTGTGCATTCGTTTAGCCAGTAAAGGCCATCGTCAATCCTGCGTGGTGACAGATCCTCTGTCGACTGACTCGGAATCATCGGCAGTATCTAAAATCGACCCGAGATGAGCCGGCCCGGACCTTCCTTTGGAGCTTGGGCTGAGTTCCAGAAGCCTTTGAAGTCTAGGTCTGCCTCGGAGGTTTAGAACCTTCTGGGTGAGTCTCGGAGGTTCACGGTTTCTAAGCCGCGAAAACTAGAGCACGGGGGTCCTGATTCCTGTTTGCAAAAAGGACTTGTACAGAAACTTTTTTAATGAAGACAAACACCAATCTGCTGAAATAATCGGATCTGGTTTGGTCTGGATCAGCTTCGAGAAAACCGTGGGTTTGAACCCGGTGTTGTTTGGAGGCTCGTTCTTGTGGTCATGACCCACAACTTTGCCTCCGTTTGCTCATGTTAGACCGTCCTTATACATAAGAGAACTCCAATTTTGTGCGGATCAAGAGGCCGGAGCTTTACCCAGATGGAGCTCAAGTGAGTATTTGCAGACCTCCGTATTTCAAAAATGAGTACCGATTCGGTGCCAACTAAAAACAAATATGTCAGTTGAACGCGATCTATGGAGCGTGGGTGCAGATCAGCAAATCTGTTTATGTTTGTAACGTCCCATAAGGAAGAGATCAGCTCCAAGAAAGCTACTAATAGTGAGATGTGGTACGGATCTGGAGTCTTATAAATCTCTTGGTCTTTTCTTTTTTCTTTGGGCCGTTGACTTGGTGGCGTTTGATGAAGCCTTCGGAACAAACAACCCACAGGCTTGGTTTCATGTTGATAACGTGTAGATCTTGGAGAACTACCTGGACTGACAATCCGTTCCTCAGCTAGATGGCGAGACACTCGGCGTTTGTGGTGGCTCGGTGTCGGGCGTTTCTGGCCTCTGCCTTTGATCGGTGATTTACTGGCCGAACAATTTGTTGGAGAAGCAAGGTGGAGCTCCGGAACCCATTGAAGTGGAGAATGGTTGGGTAGGCCTTCTCTGTGTTGGGAGACCCTCCAGCAGCGTGGATTCCACGTCAGTCTATAGCAGCTTCTCTTTGTTTGTTTGGGCCAACTCATTGGAATGAATTGGACTAGGCCCAATTTCCCAAGCCTAAGCCAATTGACCTGAAACTTTCTTTTCTTCTTCTTTGTATAGAATGTATGTGCTGCAGAGAAGAATTTTCACTATTTTTTTTTTATTTTGAACCATGAGTCCACGACCACATATTGGATGAAGGAGGACATCGAGGCCGCGGCACTTTCCGGAGCGCTCTGAGCACATGGAGACGCCGATGCCCACTGCGGGCTCTTTTAGGCATAGTCCACGCAGATCTTGATCTCCGATTGCGATTGCAGGTCTTGGGACTGCCCCGATTGGGCCATTCCGGTCCAATCCGACCCTCATAAACTGAGTTTTTGGGCACTGGCCACCTTCAATTTCTCTGATCTTCACGCATAGAAAACACGACTCGGTGGATTCTGAGTGGAGTCTTAGATTACACTGTGTCGCCGCTGCCTTGGAGGTCAGGAGCTACGGCTCAGTAGCCTGGAAAGACAAGGGCCGCGATCTTTGGCATCATGTGGTTCGCGTCACTGGGGCTCTTGATGGTTTCGGAGTCGGTGGTAGTGGTAGTGGATCTAGAGCTGGACCTTTGCGGTGGCAGATCCTTCTTCACCTGACTCGGCATCACCGGCGAGGGTCTGAACTTGAATTGAGATGAGCCGAGGGTCTCCATCTGGTCTTCTCCTCTTTGGTGGAGATCCGGAGAAGAAGCCAGGAACTGGATCTGGTTTCAGATTCTGGCGGGTTGCGATCAAAGCCCGGTTGTCTATGGTGCCCGGTTCCAGATCTGGTTCAGGCTTCGGCGGGTCACAGCTAGAGCTCGGTTCCAGATCTGGTTCAGGCTTCGGCGGGTCACAGCTAGAGCTCGGTTCCAGAATGCTGTCAGGTTGCTGGTCCATTTGAGTTGGGTCTGGACTTTACAGTCCAGAAAGAAGGGGCCCGAATATCTTCTTGTTGATGTAGCCACTTTTTCTAACCTTGTTTTTCTGAAACAAATCAAACCCATCATGAAGCAAGTCATACGAATTTATGTAAATTCGTTATGTCTGTGCGTAGATCTAGTATATTCTTAACACCGATTTGGTGTGATTAAATTCCAATCTATCATCACAATAATCTTTTTCTTCTTTTATAAACCCAATTATCTGTCTTGTAGTGCCAATAAAAAATATCAAAAATCAACAAGGATTAGAAGAGAAGCACCATTCCAACCAAAACTCATAGTATAGTTGAAAGGCTTCATGTTTTTTAACGAAGCACTTGTAAACGTACAAGGGCACAATAATTATTGATCTTTGTCTAAAGAGAGTTTCAGATCTGACACTCCAAAATTTCTTATCATTGGATTTCATAATAGTACAAATAGTCATCCACACTATGAATTTCTTTCCGCAATTTAACAAATCGAAATGAAAAGAAAAGTATGGACTTATCTTGTTTTTCTGACGAAGGCGAGCACTGATTCGATGCCAATTGAATACTGATACGTCATAGTTGAACGTGATCTACTATGTATGACTGTAGATCTATATAGATCTGTCTTGGTCTAGTGATGATCTTTGAAGGAAGAAACCACAGGCCAGTTTCAGCCATGATTTATCGCGTAGTCACCGTTGCGGATATTTTTTTTTTGCAAGAAACGATTCGTCGTTTCCCACAGACGGCGCCAAACTGTTGGTACAGTTTCCGGTACGGTGACGTGTTGCCTTGTGATTCGTTACCTTCCTCGATGTTCGTTCTCCTCGTAATCTGCAAAATAACAAACGGCTCGTCGGGGGTGCCGACCGGACCCCCACTCCGATGCCTAAGTCAGTTCAAACTTATTTTCCGGAGAATATCAGTAATCTCAATAGTTCAGAGAATCTGTTTTAATACCTGGCGTAGTAGTCTTATTTATAGGCTCACAGTTATAAAACTGCTAAAATACTTGGAGCATAATCTGATTAGGAGTCTGAGTCCTAGATCACATAGTCTTTAATTTTATCTTTCTGATTAGGAGTCTGAGTCCTAGATCACATGGTCTTAAGTCTTATCTTCATAGAATTCAAATTGGGTAGTAGAGTCCAAACTGGATATGACACTCTCTTTAGCTAATGTCATTCTATTAGGTACCTTATCCCATATTGGATGGGATAAAAGTCTATCTTGATATACTCGAGATATACGTCTTTTTGGAGATAACGAATGGTCTTATAAATTGGGTCTAATCTTGTTGGGCCGACCTGATAGGCTCGGCCCCCGATACTACCTTAGGCCCACATGTCTTTGGTGTTAATTTTATCCCCAACAGGCATCATAGTATATGTTATAAAATCATAGTTTTCAAAGGCATATGTTACATATGAGCAAAGGTTGATATCATAGTACATGTTTCACGTGCACACAGTTTTACCCCCGCGGCGCCATGTCATAGATATCCAGATTCCACAGTTTCATAGTTTCATAGGGTAGCATGGCAAACATACGAAGGACGAAAGTGTGTGCTACCAGCCAGGGTGGCCTTTACCTAGGGAAGTTCCCAACCCGGTACGGCTCTCCCCTATGACGACAGGATGGGCTCATAGTCGTCTTTTGAGACGAGCCAAACGTCCGCCACTCATGATTAATTAGAGGATATTGAACAAAGGGTGAATAAAACTTACACATTGAATTGTTGTACATTTGATTTAATTGCATTCTCTCTATCTGATTTTTATCTTGAATTCTATCCTGGTTTTA
This sequence comes from Alnus glutinosa, assembly GCF_958979055.1. Classification (NCBI taxonomy): domain Eukaryota; kingdom Viridiplantae; phylum Streptophyta; class Magnoliopsida; order Fagales; family Betulaceae; genus Alnus; species Alnus glutinosa. The sequence goes on along the minus strand of NC_084887.1, from coordinate 1,532,842 downwards.
AGAGAGGTTAAAACTTACACGCTGCATAAATGATTCATGCACCATTCATTCTACATTTGATATAATTGCCATTTAACTATTTCTTTACTTGCTAAATTATTTGAGCTCTATTTGGAATTTTTGAAAAAATATCATGCTCTTGTTTGTTGTGCTTTTTTTACTCAGATGACACTGTAAACCGGAGTCTTTTCTTTATGGATGGCATAGACCCCACCCCTAAGAGCCATAGATCGATAAAGACCGACCTAACTTTTGTATTTTGTATATTTTTTTAAAATTCCTGGAAATATGATGTAATAACTAAAGAACTACTATATATATTCATATAATGAAATATAGCCATGTGAAAATGTGTACATGTTTTAATTTATAGAGATGTTTTATAGTTCAAGTTCGCGTTCCCCTTATATCCCAAAACGGGGGCGTGAGATTGCGATTTCGTAGAGAAAAAGTACGATTTTAAACCAAATCACAAAAAATGAACCGTTTGGAATCTGCGTTTTTTAAAAATTGCGATTTGAAAACGCAAAAAAGTGCTTATTCAAATCGTAGGTAATTAGGTGTTTTTTTGAAAACACGGTATTTTAAAAGGCTAACATAAGATATTAAAGATCAAACTGCGATTTTGTCAAACGTTTAACTGCGTTTTAAAATTTTTTTTTTTTTTAAATCGCACATTTTAAAATTACTATTTTTAAATCGCAAACCCATACCCTTAAAAAAAAAAAAAGAAAAAAAAAAAAGAAGAAAAGATCACAAACCGCATTGATAGAGAGGGAAAAACAAAATTAGGGCCGGAGGCTTTTAACTTCCAGAGTCACTGACAGTCACAGCAGCAGCCAAGAGGAAGAAGGCCAGGAGAGCAATGTCGGAGTATGTTCCAGACGAAGTGGTGGTCGACATCCTCCAGAGACTCCCCGTGAAATCCCTAATCCGATCCAGGTGTGTTTCCAAATCATGGAACTCTCTCATCACAAGTTCTGCCTTTGTTCATTCCCATCTCAATCAATCGATCCCAAACAACAACAATCTCCCACACCCACTCTCAATAGTCAGACACTGCTCTTCTAGCGCCAATAGAGCGCTCGATAAAGAGCACTACAAATTGTTCTACGATAATGAAGCATTCGAGGAGTGTGCGGAATTTGATTTCCCAACAAAGAGCCGTAGTCTTAAACATTTTCGGTTAATTGCATCTGAGAATGGTTTGATATGTCTTTCAGAACAAGAGCGCTATGTTCTTTGGAACCCGTCGATTCGAAAATGTTGGAACCTTCCAAAACCCTGCATTACGGCCAGGAAGCACAGTGGCTCTACTTGTCACGAAGCCTTCGGATTTGATCCGCGGACCAACGATCATAAGGTGGTGAGAATTGTAATTCATCATTCGACCAAGGAAGCTCCGGTTGAGGAAGCTCCGGTTGAGGTTTACTCTGTTAGCACATGCTCCTGGAGATTAAGCAGTGCCTCTTTAACGCCTTCGACTAATTTTACTGATTGGAGGAAACCCAAAGCTTGCTTAAAAGGCTCTGTCCATTTTGCAGCACTCGGTCAGCGGAATGGGATTGGGATTGGATTTGTATTGTCGTTTGATCTGCGTGATGAAGTGTTTCGCGAGATGATCTTTCCACATAATATGACCCGCTTGCACACCGATATTGTTACTTGTGTATTTAGCGGATCACTTGCTTTGTTATGTTATGATGAGAAAAGATTTTCTTGTTCCATATGGGTGATGAAAGAGTGTGGTGTGGTTGATTCTTGGGTGAAACAGTTCACTATTGATATAGCCGGAGGAATTGAGAAAAATGTGCTAGGTTTCAGGAAGAATGGTCATATAATATTGGAGATTAGGAAACAAGTTTATTATTGGGAGCTCTTCTTGTACGACCCTGAAAGCCAACAAGCTACAAAATTGGAAATGCAGAAGAATATGCACACATTTTGTGTTGACACATACAGGGAGAACCTTGCCTTACTCAACCAAGCGAATTTAGTTTCCAGACGTAGGGTGGCCAAGAAGAGGAAAAATAGGTAAAAACGTAATTCACCTCAAAGTCTTAGCATCAAATGCTCTTAGTCAATTCTATCTTATTTATGCTTTATACTAGGAAATGTGTGTGTGTGTGCTCACGCGTGTTTTTAATGGGTTTTGATTGATTAACTATAATACGTTTCATTGAGCGTGGGATTCAACGGATAACAGTAACAACTTTAGGTAAAAGAAACTGCCTTCATTTAGTTGAGCTTTAATGATCTTAATGTCTTTATTTTTGGCACTACTTTTGATTTACTTGGGTGTGTTTCATTGTAAAAAAATGAAAAAGGTTTACTAATGGTGTGTTAAATTGGTCCTATAGTTAATTTAGGTGCTATTTAGTGGAGAATTTGTGGTTAGGATTGGTGGAAACGGATTAGCAATTTATGGGTTTTGTATATTTTCCCAGTTATAAGGTCTTGCTTGCTCTAGGCTGCAGATAAGATCTGTGATTATAGTAGGGAAGAAGACAAAGATAACCTTAGGGTTGATGGCACCTCCACCCCATGTAACAAAAGGGTGGCAGGAGAGGTCATCCGACAATAACCGATGCTAACCTTTGGGTTTTCCTTGCCTTTTTCAAGTTTTCAATGGCTGCTTCCTGCAACATTCTGAGTTGTAACATCTATATGCTTCTTAAGAATCTTTCAATGATATAAAATTTAAAGTAACTTCGTTTTTTCATACGCTGTAACTTTGGACGGTAACCTTTTTGTCACCCTTGTCGATTAACTATTCTGATTTTTTTTTTTTTTTTTTTTTTTTTTTTTTCCGTTTTTCTATGCTTACTTAGGTGTTTCCTTTTGTATACTTTCAGTGTACTTAAGGAACGCCTTACTCTTTCAATAAAACTTTATTTACTTATAAAAATAAATAAATAAATAAATAAGTAACTTTTAGGTTGTAATTGTCGTTGGTCTCACTTGTTCTTGAAACATCAAAAAATTATTTGTTAAGTTGAAATTTACAATACACTGTAAATTTGTTAACTCATTTCAAATCTATTGATAACAAAACAGGATACATGGCCAGAATTTACATGGTTTGATAAGTTTTCCTTCTGCTCAAGATCTAGCTGTTTTAATTCTGTAATTCAGTTTCTCTCTGTTTCTAAACCCATGGCAAATGCTAGTTCCTCATTGTTACTTGGGTGGCTAAAATCAGTTTTTTTGTTGAATCATTCTATGTGTAAGCATAGAGATCTTCTGTTAATTCAGATGTACATTTTGTTCTAGCAAGAGGTTAGTAATTTGTACTTGATGTAGGACAGACCTTTGATTTGGAGATTTGGGTTTCCCGTGATCGATATATGTGGGCCAAAAGGCTTTAGGTTTAAAGGGTTTTTGCTTTTGAAGAATAGTGTTAAGTATTATGGAGGTTTTGCAGTCAAAATAACATGAGAAGACAGAAAATCAAACATGCGGCCCAGGGGCTGTGAATAGGATTTAGTCTCACCTAGAAGAGTTTTAATGGAGTATCGCAATTAGAAGAGAGCAAATTACTTACCAAGAAAAAGAAAAAGAAAAAGAAGAGATTAAATTTTGCTGAAATTTTATTAATCAAGTTCTCTCTAATTGTTTACAAGTTCACAAGGTTTGCTTGGTTACATGTATTGCAGTGAAGTCCTTAGATAATATGGAAAAGCTAAAACTTCCTAGTTAGAGAAGGAAAGCATTTCTTAATAACAAAATAATATTCAGACGTTGCCCAAACAAGAATAGAATAAGCTACACACTCCTCAAATTTTTTTTTTTTTTTGATGACTAGGAACCCCTCAAGGGTAGGGTTACTTCATGTATCCATCTCTGTCAGGTAAACCTCGGACATGTGTACACTCCTCAAATTACCAAAATAACCGAATAACTTCTAATTTTAAAACTGTCACAATTCTGTAAAATTACTAAACTACCCTTAAAATTAGAATATTCTAATATATTTAAATATAATGTTTGCTCATTGAGTCTTTGAGGTTACTTTCTACATAAGTGGGGCTCACTCTTTGTTGCAGTGAAGTAGTGGGGTGCCATTGGTAAACTTAAAGGGAAAAAAGGGTTGAAATAGTGTTATTGATGTGCATAATCCTGACTCCTTTACAACTGTAATATGTTTCTGAGTAAAAAGACTAGCTTATGATTCCATGAGCCTATCCATGTATTATCTTATCAAATTTCTCCTTTCAATGATTTTCGAATTTATATATATTTTTTTTATTAGCGCCACTCCTTTTTACACATCTTTATTGCCGTTATACTATCAGCGACTGCACTATAAGCTTTGTGTTGTAGTAGATATATTGCTTCTGATAAAGCATATTTGTGGATGCTTGTGGTTACATATTGTCTATTTGAAGTGTTCAGACTTGGTATGTTATATTCTTATGAATCCAGGTAGTTGATTGATTTCATAATGATACATCTACTCTTTACTTGTTCTTGATTTCATAATGATACATCTACTCTTTACTTGTTCTTTCCCAGTATAAGTGTCTAAATCTTATTTTTGCGTTATTAATACAATTTTCTTACTTATCAAAAAAAAAAAAAAGTGTCTAAATCTTATTTTCATGGTATAAAATTTTACTTTAAGATACATGTTGTACATGCTTGAATCTAGTTAGGTATATACCTTACTGTTGTTAATTTTTACTTTGTAGATACTCTTTTTTTTTTTTCTCTCTTGATCTGTTGATTTTTTTTTTTTTTTATATATACTTTCTGTGTATTTGAGTTGTGCCCCTTGCGCTTTTAATGAACTTCGTTTATTTATCATGGAAATTTTTTCTCAAGCATTAAAAGGCACAAACAAAAAATAAAAATATTATTGTGTTTTAGCTATGATAATATTTGCAATGAAGCAAATCTCATGTCATTGCTAATGGTTAAAAAATCACCCACTTTTTGTAACAAAAAATACATGTTAACCTTTTTTTTTGCTCAATATTTGGAAGTCTTTTTCTTTTTGTGAATGCATCAAATACCTATCTAGAGTAGCACATCGTGTAAGCGAATCGCTATTAATGTTTTCATTCTTTGTTTGTACTAATCATAATTGGCCTTTCGAATAATATAATTATATAAAATACTAACTCTTTCAGTTTTTGTGATCTTCATTATCATCAATCTGGGTGAGCGAGTTCAGCTGTGAGTTGAAGGAGATGAAACAGAAAAGCGAGGAGGCTAAAAGAGAGATTTTAAGGTAAAAACAGTTGAAGGAAAAAATAGACCGCCAGTTGGAGGATATAAAACGGAAGCAAGAGAGGCATGAACAGTTGAGGGAAGAAGTGACATCCATAGCAAGACAGTTTCACTTTCAAATGGAAATGGATTCCCCGCAAAGACAACTGATAGAAAAATTGGTATTTGAATTCAGAGAGCTTCATGCAAAAGTAGAAGCAGAGTTACAAGAGCTCAAGAAAAAAACGGAAGCAATAACAAAAGAGTTACAAGCGAATATCTAACGTTTTATGACGTGATTTCCGCATCATCGGAACAAAGCTTACGAGGCGACGGCGGTGGAACTAAATCTTTCTCGTCAATACTCTTCCCCACTGGATAGTAGTTTTACATGATCTTAATATGCTTAATCTGTGGATGAAAATGTCTTTTGACAAACACAGTAGCAGCTTATATTCCCCCAAGGCATTATGAACGAATTCAACCCAAATCAATTGAATCATTTTCCAATGAATATAGATGTGGATGCAAACTGGTTTCCTCCGCTTCATGACAAAGAGGAGAAGGAGGAGATAAAAGACTATAATTTTCTAAAGTTGGATTCATCAAACAGATCGAGGTTGGGCCATTTGCAGGGTAGCAAGCTTTACTTATCTGATTGATTCCTGCTAATTAATGACGTCAAAAATTGAACAAGATAAAAGAATAGAGCCGCAAGAAAATCCACTGGATTTATTATATTCCAGCAAATTTTTTCCCCCATACGTTATTCTCTCGTCCACCGTTTGATTTCCCCAAGTCAATCATAGCCATTACTTCCTCATCCTTTGCATTCAATTTTTACCACTCTCCTGCCAGCTAAGTTAGCTAACACGCACCTAGACCAACACCCTAATCAAATCCCTTATTCTCATTTTCAACCCTTGGATCAATCATCTCACCTAAATCTCAGCTATTCAAATTAACCCAAAATCTTAATAGACATGAATCTCGTTTCTTCAGTGTCACACTTACAAAAACTTAAAAGCTCATGTTTTCGGATCAGCATTCTCTCATTTTTTTTATTTTTTTATTTTTTTTTCAGAAATTTATAATTTTTAATAAGTAATTAAGCGGTCTAAATTTTATTTGATTATGTGAGTCCCATAAATAGTTTATCACAATCACTTTTAAAATTCTCTAAAATTAGAACAAATATTTAAAAAAAATCATAATCCCATATTTTCTCGCTCACCAAACCACACCTAAGATATTATCATATGACGGACAAATTAATGGAAGACATAAGCTTCCCCTGTTCCCCAAATTTTCGAAGTCCCAAAATAGTGCTTTAATGACATGACTGCTCGAGGAGTGTACATATATAATTTTAACTCAAATCAGAAAAAAAATTCCATTAAAACCCGCAATAAACATTGACAGCATGTTAGAGCACAAGTTAGAACACAAAAGATTGATTATGCAGAATTAGCATAGTTTATAATTATTTGTTTGAAATATAGATGATTTAGAAAGGTAATTATAAGAAACTACTTATGAGATTTACCTAATATGATAAAGAATTATGTGTGTTTTTTTGAATATTATTCAGAATAATATTCAATTTTTTTTAAAAAAAAATCATATTTTTCAACTTTTTCAAATTTTTTCAAATTTTATTTAACAAAGTCAAAATTCGTAACACGCAGTTAATTTGAATAATATTCAGATTCAACACCCAAACAGACCACAGTATGATAACTCAATTTTTATTTTATTACGTAAATTCTACAGACCACAGTATGATAACTCAATTTTTATTTTATTACGTAAATTCTATAAGTAATTTCTTACAATTATGTGTTCGAATCGCCTATACTTCAAACAAATAATTATAATCGGTCCCATACTAAAGCGAAACACGCATATAAAAAGAAGTCTTACACCTTTTTCACTGCTCCGTGCACCACATTTACATTTGGATTATCTCTGGTTGAAATCAACATGAGTAGAGACTGTTGGTTCAAATAAAAGGATAAAATTGTCCACATCAAGGTGAAATGACAAATATGCCCTTAACACCAAAACAGTGCTTCATACTAATCTAACCCTGTAGGATAATTTTAGATAAAAATGTAATTTTCGGAATTGTAATGAGGGTAATTGGTTTGTTTACTAAAAAGGGAGAGGGAACTGGGAAGAACAAAAACCGCAGAGAGAGAGAGAGAGAGAGAGGGAAAAACAAATTTAATTAGGGATTGAGGCTTTAACTTCCAGAGTCACTCAGAGTCACAGCAGCAGCCAAGAGGAAGGAGAGCAATGTCGGACTATCTTCCCGACGAAGTGGTGGTCGGCATCCTCCAGAGACTCCCAGTGAAATCCCTAATCCGATTCAGGTGCGTTTCCAAATCATGGAAGTCTCTCGTCGCCAGCCCTGCCTTTGTTCATTCCCATCTCAATCAATCGATTCCAAACAACAACAATCTCCCACACCCACTCTTAATAGTCAGACACTGCTTTTCTAGTGTCCATAGAGCTCTCGATAAAGAGCACTACAAATTGTTCTACGATAATGAAGCATTCGAGGAGTGTGCGGAATTTGATTTCCCAACAAAAAGCCGTAGTCTTAAACATTTTAGGTTAATTGCATCTGAGAATGGTTTGATATGTCTTTCAGAACAAGAGCGCTATGTTCTTTGGAACCCGTCGATTCGAAAATGTTGGAATCTTCCAAAACCTTGCATTACGGCCAGGAAGCACAGTGGCTCTACTTGTCACGAAGCCTTCGGATTTGATCCGCGGACCAACGATTATAAGGTGGTGAGAATTGTAATTCATCATTCGACCAAGGAAGCTCCGGTTGAGGAAGCTCTGGTTGAGATTTACTCTGTTAGCACATGCTCCTGGAGATTAAGCAGTGCCTCTTTAACGCCTTCGACTAATTTTACTGATTGGAGGCAACCCAAAGCTTGCTTAAAAGGCTCTGTCCATTTTGCAGCACGTCGTCAGCGGAATGGGACTGGGATTGGATTTGTATTGGCGTTTGATCTGCGTGATGAAGTGTTTCACGAGATGATCTTTCCACATCATATGACCCGCTCGCACACTGATATTGTTACTTGTGTGTTTAGCGGATCACTTGCTTTGTTATGTTATGATAAGAAAAAGTTCTTTTGTTCCATATGGGTGATGAAAGAGTATGGTGTGGTTGATTCTTGGGTGAAACAGTTCACTATTGATATAGCCGGAGGAATTGAGAAAAATGTGCTAGGTTTCAGGAAGAATGGTCATATAATATTGGAGATTATGAAAGAAGTTAATTATTGGGAGCTCTTCTCGTACGACCCTGTATGCCAACAAGCTACAAAATTGGAAATACAGAAGAATATGCACACATTTGGTGTTGACACATACAGGGAGAACCTTGTCCTACTCAACCAAGCGAATGTAGTTTCCAGAAGAGGAAAAACCAAGAAGAGGAAAAATAGGTAAAAGCGTAATTCACCTCAAAGTTTTATCATCAGATGCTCTCAGTCAATTCTATCTTATTTATGCTTTATACTAGGAAATGTGTGTGTGTGTGTGTTTTAATGGGTTAAAATTACAAAGAAGTCATTTTTAACTTTAGGCCTAAATTTTTGTGGAGCCGACCTGTTTGTCAGAATGCCAGAGTAGTCCTCTACTCAAGAGTCCGTTTTCCAGGCCCCATCAGCTTTTTTACACATGTTCACGTAATTTGTGGTCCGCATGTGACCCGTGACATTTTCTAAACGTTAAAACAATAGTTTACTAGTTTAAGTAAATGCTTAAAAGACTAGAGTTTGACAGCTAACAAGAATTAGACGGCTTAAAAAAGTCATGGGAAAAACGTTTGGAAGGCGCAAAAGTTGAACAAGCTAGGGACCTGAGGAAAATTGGTTGGAGGCATTAAATGAAATGAAAGTAAAATCAACGACAAAGATTGAGTTAAATTTAATCGTATGGCTCAGAAGAGTGCGAAGAACACGTTGCTGATAAGATAGTTGAATGGGTCTTTGTTTAATTTTTTTTTTCCTGGGCTATTAAATGCATGGTCCAAATTCTACAAATATATAAAGTCATATATGTTGAATAAACACATGGGCCATCATCTTACATTATTTTCCATGATATTTTCGTGGATGAGGACTGAGGAGTCATTTGGACCATGCTTGTATTGGCAAAGGAGGAGTTCTACTTGAGTGTGAAACACCACATAAATGATTCATCTCTCATCCCTCCAACCGTATGTTCCATTTGGACATCTGATCATCTTTCAATTCATAACAAATATTTCAAAGTATTGGACGGTGAGGACAAACGGTAACACCATCTTATAATAAGATTGCTCGTTACTTGTGATCGATCTAAGATACCCTGACATACGCAAGCGACTTGACTTCAATTGAGACTTATAACACACGCTTTACATTATTAAAAAGCTTTGAGAAAAAAATGTTTTTGATTTATTAAAGAAATTTTTGTCCTTGTTATATTATATTAGTGTTTTTCAGTTTTTATTTTTTATTTATATTTTTTATGCTTTTCTTCTTTCATTTATTATTATTATTATTATGAAACTAAATTATAAGGAAGAATCCCGCGCATAGCACGGGTTAGGAACTAGTTTTAATAAAATTGGAGTAAAATTGAATGCTGAATGATAAGGATCAGAGGTTTATGATTAAAAGGTCTAATCTAACGACTGAAATTGAAATGCTTAAAAGACTAGAGTTTGACAGCTGTCAAGAATTGGACGGCTTAAAAAAGTCATGGGAAAACGTTTGGAAGGCGCAAAAGTGGAGCAAGCTAGGGACATGCTAGGGACATGAGGAAAACTAGTTGGAGGCATTAAATGAAATGAAAGTAAAACCAACGACAAAGATTGAGTTAAATTTAATCGTATGGCTCAGAAGAGTGCGAAGAACACGTTGCTGATAAGATGGTTGAATGGATCTTTGTTTAATTTTTTTTTCCTGGGCTATTAAATGCATGGTCCAAATTTTGCAAATATATAAAGTCATATATGTTGAATAAACACATGGGCCATCATCTTACCTTATTTTCCATGATATTTTTGTGGATGAGGACTGAGGAGTCATTTGGACCATGCTTGTATTGGCAAAGGAGGAGTTCTACTTGAGTGTGAAACACCACATAAATGATTCATCTCTCATCCCTCCAACCGTATGTTCCATTTGGACATTTATTCGTCTTTCAATTCATAACAAATATCTCAAAGTATTGGACGGTGAGGACAAACGGTAACACCATCTTATAATGAGATTGCTCGTTACTTGTGATCGATCTAAGATACCCTGACACACGCAAACGACTTGACTTCAATTGAGACTTATAACACACGCTTTACATTATTAAAAAAGCTTTGAGAAAAAAATGTTTTTGATTTATTAAAGAAATTTTTGTCCTTGTTATATTATATTAGTGTTTTTCAGTTTTTATTTTTTATTTATATTTTTTATGCTTTTCTTCTTTCATTTTTTTTTAATTATTATTATGAAAATAAATTATAAGGAAGAATCCCGCGCATAGCACGGATTACGAACTAGTTTTAATAAAATTGGAGTAAAATTGAATGCTGAATGATAAGGATCAGAGGTTTATGATTAAAAGGTCTAATCTAACGACTGAAATTGAAATGCTTAAAAGACTAGAGTTTGACAGCTGTCAAGAATTGGACGGCTTAAAAAAGTCATGGGAAAACGTTTGGAAGGCGCAAAAGTGGAGCAAGTTAGGGACATGCTAGGGACATGAGGAAAACTAGTTGGAGGCATTAAATGAAATGAAAGTAAAACCAACGACAAAGATTGAGTTAAATTTAATCGTATGGCTCAGAAGAGTGCGAAGAACACGTTGCTGATAAGATGGTTGAATGAGTCTTTGTTTAATTTTTTTTTCCTGGGCTATTAAATGCATGGTCCAAATTCTGCAAATATATAAAGTCATATATGTTGAATAAACACATGAGCCATCATCTGACCTTATTTTCCATGATATTTTCGTGGATGAGGACTGAGGAGTCATTTGGACCATGCTTGTATTGGCAGAGTAGGAGTTCTACTTGAGTGTGAAACACCACATAAATGATTCATCTCTCATCCCTCCAACCGTATGTTCCATTTGGACATCTGATCGTCTTTCAATTCATGACAAATATCTCATAGTATTGGACGGTGAGGACAAACGGTAACACCATCTTATATTGAGATTGCTCGTTACTTGTGATCGATCTAAGATCCCCTGACACACGCAAACGACTTGACTTCAATTGAGACTTATAACACATTAGATAAACCCATTAATTATCTCGGCTACTTTCTGTTTACCAGCAAAAGAAAAATGTCTTTCCCTTTGATCCTCAAAATCATACAGATAGATATTCATTGACAGGTCAATCAATCAATTTGTAATAAATAATTGAAGAAAGAGGAAACTGAGAAAGTAAAGCCATGAGAACAACTGAAAGATGCGCAAAGTAAAAGCCTAAAATCTTATAGGCTAATTCTGGTTTTGCTTTGAGAGTGATAAAGAGATCATCGTAGACCTCAAAGACAAGTACTCAAAGTTTATATTATCGTGTAAACTATAAGCAATATTGGTATAATTATTTTGTGGACAACTTGTAAACTCAGATTGATGATCTAATTAATGCACAGAACATGCCGTGAAACATGAGAATTGGTAATAATAATATATGAAACGTGAGATGGTGTTGAGTTTTGTGTAAAAATTTAAAATACAAGAATAAAAATAGATAGAAAAAAGAGAGACGAAGAATTACGGATAGTTTGATATTAGACACTTATATGCATTTATCACTCTAAATGAATGACCTTAGGGTTACATTTAGGGGCGGAATTAAGATTTGAGATTTGGAGAACCCATTGAAGTGAACAAGTACATGTGAAATTCATTTACTATTTGACGACTTAAATGTAAGAGATGGATATGAAAGTATGGATATGAGTCGAGTCTGCTAAGAGGGTCGAGATGACAATGAGGCAGGACCAAGCAATGATTGTTCTAATGATCAACAAAAGTGCCCTAAAAGGTCAAGGATGGAGTCTCAAGCACAAGAATGAAATATATTAGATAACACTTAAATATACAGGAGAAAATGTTAATTTAATAGGTTGTGTTAGAAGAATCTTCTCCAACCCAATTTGGACACCTTTGATGTATGTTAAGTTGTAGCACTTACAAATTTGACATGATTGTGCATATTTGCACAATTGAAGAATTGAGATTCCTGTAACAATATGTTCGAATTGCAAATAATTATGATAAGGCTTTTTTGGGGTACGTTCACTTGGCAGTCTAAGACTTATTCGGATAGGTAAACTTTATAAGAATATCTTTTACAATTATTTATTCGAATTGCTAATAATTTAAGCGAAAAGATAATTGTCGAATGTATGATCCACAATTGAATGCTTTAACAATAGTGCCATCACTTAATTAAGACCAACTTAACGCGTCTAGACCAATACACAAATAAACAAAGGCTACTATCCATTTATGGGTGCCTACAAAGTTGGGGCCTTAGCAACACTCTCATGCGTGGCTCCAAATTTGGCTAATTTTACAATTAAATAATTCCACCCTCTTTATAATTTAATCAAGCTCCCTATAGTGGCACGTATTTGACTTAATCCGATTCAAAGAATGTTGACTTTTGACTTGCTCCTATGGCCATTTTTCTAAAGATAATAATGATATATTGAGGAGATAATACACTTTTAATTATAACTGTAATCATGGGTCTTTGGTGCTGCACTAACGATTATAGTGTATTCCTATGAGCTACAGATAATACAATTAAGTAGGATGATTGATGAAGATAAAGGTCCACACACTACATGCATCTATGAGAAACATAACATAGACAAGCAAGGACAAAATCCCCCAAAAAATGGGGTCATTATTAAAGTTATTTCTCACAATTTAATTTCATAGACAATTACTTTAATTACCCATATTATTCTAGAGATAATAGCTAAGCAGATAACAAGGAGTTTCTAATAAATCAACTTGTTTAATTTTTTGAAACAAAATATGGAACTTCCTTGAATGGTAATTAGCATTTTGAGTGTGGTCAGGAGTACTAAAGTTTTTATTATAATTTTATAAAACATTGACGTGGTTCATATGACAGTTATCATTTTAGACGCAAATATATGGACAGCCACGTGGCACTTTTTCCGTTTACATGACGTGACAATATACGTGGTTTTACCGTGCCAACTACTAAAATGCAAGTTGCTACCTCCACGTGGCATTTATTATGTTTACAAATTGACGTAGAAGTCCTCCTACCACTTACCATATATATCAGTCACTAAAATGATAATTCTTCTGATACTCATTTTCATAAAATGTAGAAAGTCACGTGAATTTACGTTTTTTTTTTTTTTTTTTAACAAAACGTAAAACGAGTCATCGCAGTGGCACGACTATATTCGCTCAGCCAACATAGGTACATGCCCATAACATGCACCTGATATACAGAGTTACATCTACAGCGGAAGACTTTATGATAACATCAATAAAGCGGGAAAGCATAACTATAAACACACTAGTTATCTAAACATGTGCGAGCCATAATACAATCTATTTGTTTAAAGTTTAATACATATAACTACATAGGTATGATTGATACAAAACATGGTGTGACCCACACATCAAGCCATACACAATAATACCCAAAAATAAGGACACTGTAGTCCTATCTCACTACGATCGTCGCTAGGTACATCAATCGTAGTAACCCAAGTAGTGTGCTACCGGATCGTCGTCCGTCTCAGGAGTGCCTGCAATCACAGGAATATCATCTACACGGTTGTGGTGGTATCCACATCCACATAGGTGAAATGATGAGTTCACCGCCTTAGCATAAACCATATTAAGACCTCAGTGGTATAAGACTAACTGAGTTTTCACAAAGAACCCAACCTTTATTTTATTTTTAGTCGTGCGAGCACTATATTAGCCACAATTTACCAACAGCTAATACAGCAAACACCAACTATTCTGAAAACATTTAAAACCTACTAAATAGCTGGGAAAATATGCAGAAGTTCCGGTCATCTCTCCTTGGAAGTTTCCACATACTAACCCCTCTATATTAATACTTTTCATTGGTCGCTCAGACATATGTGCACAAGATCACTCCATCACAGATATCACTTATACACACAAGTCTTAAGCAAAGAACATGGCATCTTACTCTTCCATACTAGGATAACATCCTCAATAAAACACTTGCAACATCATCTCTAATCGTATTCAGTTTCATGCTTTGAACGTCAGTAGATCATGAGAGCACTAGAGATAAACTCAACCATGCTAACATGACTTTCCTGAGGAACAATAACATTCAACCGTTTTACTCATAGACATGCTATTACTCGTGCCTGGGCAGTCATGTATCCACGTACTTTCAAGTTTAATGTATGCTATTAACACATGGACCATCCGATAGAAATATACATAAGATCTTTTCCATGAAGACTCTTATACATACTACTACGTCTAGCAAAACTACTCATATCATAAAACATCTATCATAAACACAATGCTATACATGATATGCATGACCATGGCTCATCATAACTCATTGTGCTGCTGTTCTTGTTACCCTTTTGATACCACTACTGTTGCTGGTTCTGTCACTGGTGGGGAATGTATGCTCTATACTACATGCTTAATGTTCCGTGCTTGACCAGTATATATTTCACTACTGTATCATGCTGAAATCATGCAGTTGTTAAATCACATCCCTTTAAAACTAAACAAATCCAACATTTTATGCAACACTTTGAAATCATTCAAAACATAATTTCTTCATAAAATCTAAACAGTTTCAACATGACATGCTCTCAAACTCAAAACATAAGTTCATAAAACATAAACAGTTTCAACATGACATGTTCTCAACAATTTGCATAATTTAAATCTCAGCCACAGAATATAACCCTTTAAAAACAATTCAATGCTTTTCACTCTTATACTATTTCATAAATATCATTGATATAATTTAAACATACTCGAAACTAATCAAATCATCTCAAAGCATATAATTAATCATATGGTTGGTTCGATTTTATAAACAATATATATATTTTTACCAAATCAATACATATAAAAATATATATTTTCTCAGTGAGTGGAATACCCACCTTGGATCGCTTGTATTCCCAATTATCCAGACAACTCTAAGCTCAACCGCAATGTGCTGCTAAAACACATTACATTGCATTAATTAGTATTACAACTAGTAATTACACCTGGTGGCATTTTGAATCGCTCAAAAGCCATTTTACTAATTTACCCGTACAACTCTAACGTTCCTAAGCATTCTATTAATCCTAACATTGTGAACCCACAAGCTTAACTTAGGGTTAACCACAATAATATATCACTTTAATAAAATACCCAAAACTATTGTCTATGGAAAACTTACCACAAATTCACCAAGCAGTGACCAAATGCTCGGGATGCTCCTGGCAACTCCAAACCACACCAAACCTAAAGAAAACACCAAATTAAACTCATTTCTATAAAATTCAACAAAAACCTCTAAACGATATGAGTTTAACTATTTACCCCAAAACGTTCGGTCATAACGTAGATCGGGCTTCAAGGATTACGTTATCGAAGTCAGATCTAAATTTGGACGGCTAGATTTCAAGATATCACAGTTTTTGAGTGAAAAACCGTGGAGAATTAGCAAAGAAAACCGGAGGAAAAGGAAGAAACGGGCATACTGCCCTTTTTAAATGGAATCCCGTCCAGACGGGCATCACAAATCGTCCGGACGCTCGCCAGTTTAGACAGACCGTCCGGACGGGCATCAATCACCGTTCGGACGCGCACCATTTAAGAAGACGTGCGCCGCACAGCAGACCGTTCGGACGAACGCCGACTACCGTCCAGACGCGCGTCATTGAAGAAGACTGAGCACTGCTTGTTGCGATCTGTCCGGACGCTATAAAGTGAACGTTCGGACGCGCATGAAATAAGGCGTCCGCCACATGGTGATAAGGTACCGTCCGGACGGGCCTGTCGAGCCGTTCGGACGTGCCACATTAATTCAAATTATTTAAGCCCTTTTTTTTTTTTTTTTTGCATATATTCATTTTCTTCTTCATTCTCACACATTTTCTCCTTTTATAACCTAATCTTTGGTCCATAAACACTATCTGGGCGTCCCATTGTATTTTTCTAGTCGTCTAGTTAATTACAACTGTCTATCCTAGCAAATTTTATTCCCAAATTTGCCCGATAATAATCGGGACATCACAATTTATAAGAAAATTATTGTACCCAGCCCAAACATTTTTCCAGCCAATTACTTGAACGTTAGTCACAATTTTTTTTTGCTTTTCGGTCACCCGTTTGTTTTCTATTTTTTGTTCCAACTAAACAAATATTCCAAACAACGGAAAACGAAGCTAAAAGAAGTTGGCTATAGGGCTGATAATTTCTTATACGACACGTGAAATCGACACAAATCTAATATTACAAAATTAGCGAATAATGGTTGAAGGATTTGATCGGTTTAATTAAATGAGTTGAGTTATAATTATAGTTGCATGCCTGGTTATAAGTTGAGCCCTATTTGATTTTGTTCCATGGAGTAGTGGTGTCAACTGTGGGCTGAAAGCCAGAGACAGTGGCAAATATAATAATGGTGTTGACGATGACCACAACGATGAGAGGATGATGATGATGATGATGATCATTTCTACCCAACCCTAACCCTGTTTATGCAAAATGAATGCTGCATGTTTATAAGAGTCAAGGTCCGGGTTTGTGGTGGTAAAGGCATGTTAGAATTAGGGGATTTAGGGTTTTTAAGTGGATAACGGAGAGGGTAAGGTTTAGAGGAGAAACAAAAAGGAAAAGTCATGTTTGGGCAACTGTTATGAGGCTTTGAACTACTTATCAAAAATGAGGCTTTGAAGTGTACCCTGGGATTAGTAATTTAGACTTTTAAGGAAATTTTAGGTGCTTATTGATGGAAGCATGATTTATGGTTTTAGTTTTTAGGAACGTCACGGTTTGAAGAGAGATGATATTGTTGGAAATTAAAGAGAAAAAAGTAGGGAGAAAAAAGATAACCTAATTATCATGTCTAATAACAAAAGAATACTCAGATCGACCCCAAGCAAAAAAGCACACTCCTTGAGTTACCAAAATAACCAAAGAACTAATTTAAATACTGTCGCAGTTCTGTAAAATTACTAAACTACTCTTAAATGTAGAATATTATAATATGTAGGACTTTTTCGGAATATATTTGCAAATATAATGTTGGCTCTGTGAATCTTTGAGGTTACCTTCAACATAAGTGCTGCTCACTCTTTGTTGCTGTGAAGTAGTAGGGGGCCATTGATAAACTTAAAGGGGAAAAAGGGTTGAAATAGTGTTATTGATGTGAATAACCCGGAATCCCTAACAAAAGTAATATATACATTTGTTTTGATAAGCAATAAATTTTATAAAAAATAACTTACGGCGACTTTATACACAGAAAGTATACATACGAACAAACAAAATTGTTCACAAGAAAAAACCCAAATAAACCCTCCATCCTAAGACTCTCTAACCCAGAACCCACATGGAGCATACATGTTACATCACATGAGCCTTGCCTTTCCCTCAACAAGAAGACACGCTTGGATCGCTGTAGTTAATAGAGCTATTTAGGTTCAACACCTCCCTCCTACCTTTCTTCTTTTAACACGCAAGTTTTACAAACCGAAGAAGGTCCTCTTCAATGGCATCCTGAAACTTCAAAGAGGGATTCTCAACCTCATCACCATTCGACACCCCATTCTTGTCATCGGCGGGAATGCTTGAGGAGGTACAACCCAAATAGGTGGGAGAAACAACCGTCACTACAGGCAAGTGAGGACCATCCACAAAACCCTCTTGATCACTGACTTGTGCCGAAGAAACCTCTGATAGCTGTTGGAGAAGAACATCCCTGAGACATAAAGGGCCTTGACTTTAGAAAACTCCACCGGAGAAAATCCACATCAACAATTGTCGGGGTTTGGGTCTTCTTAACAGACTATGACCTGTGAATCTCGTCCAGCGAAGTGGCCAGACCATCGACAACAGGACTTGACGGAGAGGACTAAATAATTGGCAAAACTTGGGGCTTCTTCGCAAACTACGGCCTATGCACCACGTCCAACGGAGGGATCACATCCATCCGAGAATCCTCTTTGCCACCCGAAGAAATCACCCCTGAACGAGACGCACCAAAAGTAACAAACCCAGTCACGGAACTAATCGTAGCCGAGGAAGACCACTCTGACTTAACTGAATCTGGCGCAAGCATCATGATGGAACTGGGCTGAAGTGCCAAAAAATCAGGAAGAGTGCTCACCGGGTCGAGCCTATCTCGTTGAACCTTCGAAAAAACCTCAGACCCAACCCCCGGCAACCCCATCACCGAGTCTGCCACCGGAGAAAAAACGCAAGCACCCCCCGAACTTGATGATAACATTACTCACCGGGTCAACCCCAAAACCTTCCTCCGTCAAGACCTCCGGCGAAGAAATCAAATCAGCGGCTTCGCAGGCTTCTTCCCGACCCGAAAAACCACGTCTAGGACCTTTGGGCTGCAAGGAAGGCCTGAAAATGAGCTTGAACTCCTGTCCGACGACTTGCAAACTGGTTTAAGCTGGAGAATGGGCTTCTTGCTGCCAGCCTTAAAACCCAACCCAACTAAACGACCCATACAACTTCTAACCTGGTCTAACCCAAATCGACAAAGCCCTAGAAGCTTCTTCAACCAACGATTTACAAAACTACCCTTCGTCTTCTTCACTGTTGCGCTGGAAGCTACCGCCAACGACCCAGAGGACCAAGACTCAAACTCAAAACAATTCAACCGCCGATCTCACCTCCTCTCCACCATTTGCCAACTCATTACAAGAAACATTCGGTAGTATATCAAGAGGGATCACCGACTAAGACCTCAAACCCACAACCTTCCCATCAACGCTAGCTGCCGAGTGTAGGACTTCCGCGAAAGAGCGACTGGATGAGAGTACCACCCGCTTCTGTTTACCCTCCGGAGCGGACACCACGGGTATTAGAGACCGATCCTTTGCCTTGAGAAACTCCAGCAACTGCTGCAGCTCAGGTACTATGTTTCAGACCAAATTAAAGACTAGCTTATGATTCCTTGAGCTTGTCCATGTATTATCTCATCAAATTTTTCATTTCAAGGATTTGTGAATTTAAAGAGAAAAAAGTAGGAAGGAAAAAAAAAAAAAAAAAAACCTTATTTTTTCACTGCTAACACTCTTTTCCATGTCTCTAACTTTGTAGATTTTTGTATTCTTTTTTCATGCTCTTGATTTGTTAGGGTTTTTTTTTTTTTTTTTTTTTCATATGTACTTGGGTTATGTCCCTTCACTTTTAATGAACTTTGTTTACTTATAAAAAAAAAAAAAAAAAAAAAAAAAAAATTCTTAAGCATTAAATGACACTACATCAAAATTGAGTTTTGGTTATGTTAGCGATGAATAACATGTCGTTTCATTTTAGCAATGACATATACCATGTGGCCTTGGCCACTTGCACTTCCTCTTTTTGCTATAGTTTCTGGTTTTCAAATAGCTCCCAATATGTATTGGCAACACATAAAGTCAATATTTGCTAGTCTTTTTTTTTTTTAATTTATTTTTTTGGATGCATCAAATACTTCGTGTGTCTTTAGTTGTTATTAATGTTGTTTTCATTTTTTGTTTGTATTAATCGTAGTTGCTTTCAAATATAATATAAATCTATAAAAAAAAAATACTTACTCTTTTAATTTTTGTGGAAATTTCATTATCATCAATCAGGGCGAGCGAGCTCAGTGGCAAGATGGAGGAGATTCGAAGAAAGATTAAACTGTTGAGGGAAAAAGTGGAATATAAAGTAAGACAGTTTCAAATGGAAATGGACTCATCCCAAACACAGTTGGGGGAAAACATGGTATCTGAAGTCAGAGAGCTTCAGGTAGAACTAACAGCATTAGAACAAGAGTTCCAAGAAGTCCAAGAGTTCCAAGAGCAGATCCATCGTCGTAGGAAATAGTTCCACCATCGTGTAGGAACAAAGATACACTTGTTTCTAAACGTTTTTCATTTTATAGATGAATCTGTTTCTTATAAAAATTGAACAATATGCACATCAAATATAATGAAAACAATTTCTTATAATGAGTGGCAATCTTCATAGTTAGGGGTGTACAAGCGGGAGTAAAAAATAACCGCAATTAGATAAACGGGTAATCCGGATGGAGTTACCGGTTATAGTGTTTTAGAAAATTGGTTAATAACCGGGTAACCAGTAACCTGTTTATATATATATATATATATATATACTGTAAATAGCCTCAAACTTAACCTTTAAATTCAAGGAATGAATCATCTTAAGCTTTTAATATGAATGTTTGGTATTTTATTGAATTGTCATCATATTTTAATTACAATACAATTGTCATTTTATTTTATAATATTTGTTTGTTTGATTATGGACTTGATTGTGAGCTCATTGAGATGAATTAATGGTGAATGGTAGATGAAAGTATGCACGTCCAGTAATATTTATTATTTAGCATTGAATATTGAATGGTTGGATATTGGATTTAAAAAAAAAAAAACTGAAAAAAATATCAATGTATGAAAACCGATTATTTGGTTAATAATCGAATAATCGGCGGTTGGTAATAACCGCAACTGGTCTCTGCGGTTATTTAAATGGAAATAATTAGATACCGCAGTTGCGATTGTATACCCCTGTTCATAGTGAATCAGTATAGCATTTTTGAAAGAAAAGAATGTTTTTTTTTTCCTTGTTCTGATTAGGTGTGTCTCTTATATATATATATATATATATATATATATAAAAAAAATTCGAATCTCTTCTATACTTTATATTTGTATGTAAATCTAATAATAGCTGGAGTGGTAGGAAAAAGATAACTATAAACAAACATATTATTGGAAAATAAATACTATAAATACTATTTAAAACTACCCACTAGGACATAATGGAAGGCTCATTGGAGGCACCATATCTGATCGTCTTTCAATTCATAAAAAATATCTCAAAGTATTGGACGGTGAGGACAAATGGTAACACCATCTTATAATGAGATTGTTCGTTATTTGTGATCGATCTAAGATCCCCTCACACACGCAAACGACTTGACTTCAATTGAGACTATAACACACGCTTTACATTATTAAAAAGCTTTGAGAAGAAAAAGTCTTTTGATTTATTAAAGAAATTTTTGTCCTCATTATATTATATTAGTGTTTTTTAGTTTTCATTTTTTATTTATATTTTCTATGCTTCTCTTCTTCCATTTTTTTTTTTATTATTATGAAACTAAATTAGAAGGAAGAATTCCGCGCATAGCACGGGTTACGCGCTAGTTTTAATAAAATGGGAGTAAAATTAAATGCTGAATGATAAGGTTCGGAGGTTTATGATTAAAAGGTTCAATCTAACGACTGAAATTGAAATGCTTAAAAGACTAGAGTTTGACAGCTAGCAAGAATTGGACGGCTTAAAAAAGTCATAGGAAAACGTTTGGAAGGCGCAAAAGTGGAGCAAGCTAGGGACATGCTAGGGACATGAGGAAAATTGGTTGGAGGCATTAAATGAAATGAAAGTAAAACCAACGATAAAGATTGAGTCAAATTTAATCGTATGGCTCAGAAGAGTGCGAAGAACACGTTGTTGATATGATAGTTGAATGGGTCTTTTTTTTTTTTTTTTTTTTTTTTTTTTTTTTTTTGGGCTCTTACATGCATGGTCCCAATTCTGCAAATACATAAAGTCATATATGTTTTTTTTTTTGATAAATAAAGTCATATATGTTGAATAAACACATGGGCCATCATCTTACCTTATTTTCCATGATATTTTCGTGGATGAGGACTGAGGAGTCATTTGGACCATGCTTGTATTGGCAGAGGAGGAGTTCTACTTGAGTGTGAAACACCACATAAATGATTCATCTCTCGTCCCTCCAACCGTATGTTCCATTTGGACATCTGATCGTCTTTCAATTCATAACAAATATCTCAAAGTATTGGACGGTGAGGACAAACGGTAACACCATCTTATAATGAGATTGCTCGTTACTTGTGATCGATCTAAGATCCCCTCACACACGCAAACGACTTGACTTCAATTGAGACTTATAACACACGCAGATGACTCTTGACTTCAATAGAGTAAAGCTTCCCACTGCCCAAGTTTCATAGTAAGTGCACAAAACTTCTGTGCAGCCTATAAATTAAAGCTCCATCTCCTACCTTCACTTCCAAGCATATCTAAGACCAAATAGAAAAACAGTAGTACAACATTAATTATGGGTTTACCTCTTTCTCTCTTCATTTTCATGCCCTTCCTTTTCGTGCTTTCACTGTTGCATCTTGTACTCACCCATTCTTCTCCTTTTCTGCAACCCCTGTGCCATCACGACGACAGCTCCGCCTTGTTGCAATTCAAGGAAAGCCTTGTCATAAACAAGTCTGCTTCTCCTTTTGTACCTCCTTATTGTGAAAAAAATGTTGCGTCTTGGACAGTAGAAGGGGACAAAAATGATTGCTGCTCATGGGATGGGGTAGAGTGCAATGAGGACACTGGTCATGTAATTGGCCTCAACCTCAGTAACAGCTGTCTGCAAGGTTCTATTAACTCCAACAGCAGCCTTTTTCGCCTTGTTCACCTCCAAAGCCTTAACCTTTCCTACAATCACTTTAACGGCTCTCATATCCCATCCCAGGTACGTGATCTTTCAAAACTAATAGATCTCGATCTCCATAGGTCTCATTTTGTTGGTCAAATCCCGTTAGAAATTTCACAATTATCGCACTTGTCATCTCTCGACCTGTCCTACAATTATATGTACTCTTTTGACCTCTTGATAAAGTTGGAACTCAAAGAGCCCATCCTCAGAAGCCTAGTTGCAAATTTGACCAGCCTACAAAAGCTTGATTTGAGTTATGTGAACATGAGCTCTACGGTGCCTAATATTTTGGCAAATTTGTCTTCTTTAACGCACCTCGGTCTCAGTAGATGTGGTTTTTCTGGTCAAATCCCATCAGAAATTTCACAATTGTCGCACTTGTTATCTCTCGACCTGTCCTACAATTATATGTACTCTTTTGACCACCAGATCACTTTGGAACTCAAAGAGCCCATCCTCAGAAGCCTAGTTACAAATTTGACCAGCCTACAAAAGCTTGATTTGAGTTATGTGAACATGAGCTCTACGGTGCCTAATATTTTGGCAAATTTGTCTTCTTTAACGCACCTCGGTCTCAGTAGATGTGGTTTTTCTGGTCAAATCCCATCAGAAATTTCACAATTGTCGCACTTGTCATCTCTCGACCTGTCCTACAATTATATGTACTCTTTTGACCACCAGATCACTTTGGAACTCAAAGAGCCCATCCTCAGAAGCCTAGTTGCAAATTTGACCAGCCTACAAAAGCTTGATTTGAGTGAGGTGAACATGAGCTCTACGGTGCCTAATATTTTGGCAAATTTGTCTTCTTTAACGTCCCTCATTCTTGGCGATTGTGGTTTGTACGGGGAATTTCCAAAAGGCATCTTTAAGCTACCAAATTTACAGCATCTTGATGTAAATGACAATGAAGGCCTCACCGGTTATTTGCCTGACTTTACATGGAGTAGTCCGCTTGAGACATTGGATGTGGGATACACGAGTTTCTCAGGTGAGCTACCCGCTTCCACAGGAAACTTTAGCTTCCTGACTTCCTTGAGTATGCCGGGTTGCAATTTTTCGCGGTCCATTCCATCTTCACTTGGTAACCTCACTAAACTCACTCATCTTTACCTTTCCTTTAACTATTTCGTGGGTAATATTCCGCATTCACTTGGAAACCTTGTTGAACTATCTTCTTTAGACATTTCCTACAATCAATTAACAGGTCCATTCCCTTTAATTCTTGGAAACCTTGTTCAACTATTTTATTTATCCATTTCCCACAATCAATTGACAGGTCCAGTCCCTTTAATTCTTGGAAACCTTGTTCAACTATCTTCTTTAGACATTTCCCACAATCAATTGACAGGTCCAGTCCCTTTTGAGGTTTTAAACTTACCACAACTGTTGTTTGTTGATCTTAGCTATAATCTTTTGCACGGTGAAATGCATCATGAGCTTATGAACGGGAAACGATTGGAGATCCTTATACTGAACAACAATCGGTTAAGTGGCCCAATACTTACTTTTGGGCTTACAACTCTACAATATCTGGATCTTTCTAACAACTTGTTCACAAGCTTTGGTCAACAACCAACTTTTCTTCCATGGACTCATCTACAATTTCTTGATCTCACATCCAATTCGCTCCAAGGATCACTTCCTATTCTACCAATCAGTACTTCACATTTTTTTATTTCAAACAACTCATTGACCGGAAATATACAAGAATCGTTTTGCAATCTGAGTTCTCTTGAAGTTCTTGATTTGGCTAGTAACAACTTAAGCGGTTCACTTCCTCGATGCTTGGACAACTTTGGTGCTTTTCTATCAGTACTTGATTTGCAAAGGAACAAATTTCAAGGAAGCATTCCAAAAACTTGGATTAGAGGGGGCCAATTGGAGATAATAAATTTAAGTCAAAACAAATTCCAAGGGAATTTATTGAGATCGTTGGCCAAGTGTACGATGCTCAAGGTCCTAGATCTAAGCAATAATGAATTCAATGACAGATTTCCCTCTTGGTTGGAAAATCTTCCGAATTTACAGGTTCTCAATTTGCGGTCAAACAAATTCCATGGCCCAATAAGGACTTCTAAGAGTGAATACATGTTCCCAAAGTTGCGAATCATTGACCTCTCTCACAACAATTTTGTTGGAAAGCTACCACTAAAACTTTTTGGCAACTGTAATGCAAAAACATCCGAGACTGCAAATTATTTGACATATATTCACGTATACTCAATGACTGCTTACTCGACTTATGAGTATGATTACTCCATGACAGTGACAAACAAAGGCGAGATTATGTTCTATGAGAAGGTCCAAGAATTATTAATGGTTGTTGATATCTCAAGAAATAGATTTGTCGGTGAGATTTCAAAATTTATTGAAAATTTAAGGGGGTTTCATTTGCTCAATCTTTCTAATAATGCTCTTACCGGCCACATCCCACCATCTTTAGGGAGCCTTACGGAGCTTCAAGCATTGGACCTTTCTCAAAACATGTTGTCGGGGGAGATTCCACAACAGCTAACACAGCTTACTTTCTTAGAATTCTTCAATGTTTCTCATAATATGCTCACAGGACTTATACCACGAGGGAAACAATTTGATACATTTCAAAACAATTCATTTGAAGGGAATCCAGGATTGTGTGGAATACCATTGACAAAGAAATGTGAGAATTCTGATGAGATGCCTTCTCAACCTTCCATCTCTCAAGAAAGTCACGACTCTAAATCACTATTTGAATTTGGTTGGAAAATAGTTGCAATTGGATATGGATTTGGATTTGTTGTTGGAGTAATAATTGGGCACATTGTGATCGCAAGGAAGCATAATTGGTTAATGAAGACCTTCCGAATAAGGCCATTGAGTAGGAGGAGACGCTGAAATTAAATAGAACATTCTGGACATGATGCCTTCCCAAAGCAATATATTATTATTATACCCGTGTGTTTTTTTGCTTGTAATCTTATTTTTCTGTGTTGTTTTGTGTATTTTGAATTAGCGTACCATTACGATGTTGTATGTAAAATGCTTTGGTAAGATCTTTTATATATATACTCTTTCTATATTGTTTTTGTAAGTTAATAATGGTCGGAAAATCCATTTTATCTCACCCTTTTATGTAAGAGTATTATCTGTGGCTTTAAAAGTTAATAATTGATCTCTACTTGGAAACTTTTTTCTTTCTTTACATTAATTATTAGTTGTCTTAAATGCATTATTTATAGTTTCTTTAACTTCTTTATATGGTTTCATGCTTCAATGCCTAAGCTTTTTAGTTGATCATAAGCAAAATGTTGCTGATCCATATTCCATCGTGTGCTATTTACCATGCATTAGATATATACTAGTTCACGTCTTTAAAGGGTAGCTCAATTGGCTAGGGATCACGCTTCATAAAACGGAGATCACTAATTCGTGGAGCCTATGACTCACAAATCCACTGCCTAAAAATATTGAACATCCTCCGCCTTTTCCCCTTTATGTTATTTCTCAAAAAAATCATATTTAGTTTCTAAATTTTTATCTGATTTAAAGTTAATTATTAGAATTTTAATTTTAAAAATAATATTTTTAAATTTTGCCGAATTTTTAAATTGATTTCCTTATTACTTTAAGTTTTTATTTTATTTCAACTTTTATTACTTAAAATTTTTATTTTTAATTAAACATATAATACGTCTACTTTTTAAAAGTGTTGACTTAATTTCAATTAATTTTAAGGGGTAGCTCAATTGGCTAGGGATCACGCTTCATAAAACGGAGGTCACTAATTCATGGAGCCCATGACTCACAAATCCACTGCCTAAAAATATTAAACATCCTCCTCCTTTTCCCCTTTATGTTATTTCTCAAAAAAATCATATTTAGTTTCTAAATTTTTATCTGATTTAAATTTAATTATTAGATTTTTAATTTTAAAAATAATATTTTTAAATTTTGCCTAAATTTTAAATTGATTTCCTTATTACTTTAAGTTTTTATTTTATTTCAACTTTTATTACTTAAAATTTTTATTTTTAATTAAACATAAAATACGTCTACTTTTTAAAAGTGTTGAATTAATTTCAATTAATTTTTAGACGAGAAGCTGAACCGACGTACCATAAACATAAACGAGGTAAGATAGGAAATGAACCGCATAGGACAAAGGTGCGTTTGAGATTGCGATTTCGTAGAGAAAAAGTGCGATTTTAACCAAATCACAAAAAATAAACCGTTTGGAATCTGCTTTTTTAAAAAATTGCGATTTGAAAACGCAGAAAAGTGCTTGTTCAAATCGTAGGCAATTAGGTGTTTTTTTGAAAACGCAGTATTTTAAACGGCTAACCGAAGATATTAAAGATCAAACTGCGATTTTGCCAAACGCTTAATTATATTTTTAAAAATCATTTTTTTTTAAATCGTACAGTTTAAAATCACTATTTTTAAATCGTAAACCCAGACCCTTAAAAAAAAAAAAAAAAAAAAAAAGTGGGTGGGGGTGGGGTGGGGGGAAGATCACAAACCGCATTGATAGAGAGGGAAAAACAAAATTAGGGCCGGTGGCTTTTAACTGCCAGAGTCACTGACAGTCACAGCAGCAGCCAAGAGGAAGAAGGAGAGCAATGTCGGAGTATGTTCCAGACGAAGTGGTGGTCGACATCCTCCAGAGACTCCCCGTGAAATCCCTAATCCGATTCAGGTGTGTTTCCAAATCATGGAACTCTCTCATCACAAGTCCTGCCTTTGTTCATTCCCATCTCAATCAATCGATCCCAAACAACAACAATCTCTTAATAGTCAGACACTGCTCTTCTAGCGCCAATAGAGCTCTCGATAAAGAGCACTACAAATTGTTCTACGATAATGAAGCATTCGAGGAGTGTGCGGAATTTGATTTCCCAACAAAGAGCCGTAGTCTTAAACATTTTCGGTTAATTGCATCTGAGAATGGTTTGATATGTCTTTCAGAACAAGAGCGCTATGTTCTTTGGAACCCGTCGATTCGAAAATGTTGGAATCTTCCAAAACCCTGCATTACGGCCAGGAAGCACAGTGGCTCTACTTGTCACGAAGCCTTCGGATTTGATCCGCGGACCAACGATCATAAGGTGGTGAGAATTGTAATTCATCATTCGACCAAGGAAGCTCCGGTTGAGGAAGCTCTGTTAGCACATGCTCCTGGAGATTAAGCAGTGCCTCTTTAACGCCTTCGACTAATTTTACTGATTGGAGGAAACCCAAAGCTTGCTTAAAAGGCTCTGTCCATTTTGCAGCACTCGGTCAGCGGAATGGGACTGGGATTGGATTTGTATTGTCGTTTGATCTGCGTGATGAAGTGTTTCGCGAGATGATCTTTCAACATAATATGACCCGCTCGCACACCGATATTGTTACTTGTGTATTTAGCGGATCACTAGCTTTGTTATGTTATGATGAGAAAAGGTTTTCTTGTTCCATATGGGTGATGAAAGAGTATGGTGTGGTTGATTCTTGGGTGAAACAGTTCACTATTGATATAGTCGGAGGAATTGAGAAAAATGTGCAAGGTTTCAGGAAGAATGGTCATATAATATTGGAGATTAGGAAAGAAGTTTATTATTGGGAGCTCTTCTCGTACGACCCTGAAAGCCAACAAGCTACAAAATTGGAAATGCAGAAGAATATGCACACATTTTGTGTTGACACATACAGGGAGAACCTTGTCTTACTCAACCAAGCGAATTTAGTTTCCAGACGTAGGGTGACCAAGAAGAGGAAAAATAGGTAAAAGCGTAATTCACCTCAAAGTCTTAGCATCAGATGCTCTTAGTCAATTCTATCTTATTTATGCTTTATACTAGGAAATGTGTGTGTGTTTAATGGGTTTTGATTGATTAACTATAATACGTTTCATTGAGCGTGGGATTCAACGGATAACAGTAACAACTTTAGGTAAAAAAACTGCCTTCATTTAGTTGAGCTTTAATGATCTTAATGTCTTTATTTTTGGCACTACTTTTGATTTACTTGGGTCTGTTTCGTTGTAAAAAAATAAAAAAGGTTTACTAATGGTGTGTTAAATTGGTCCTATAGTTAATTTAGGTGCTATTTAGTGGAGAATTTGTGGTTAGGATTGGTGGAAACGGATTAGCAATTTATGGGTTTTGTATATTTTTCCAGTTATAAGGTCTTGCTTGCTCTAGGCTGCAGATAAGATCTGTGATTATAGTAGGGAAGAAGAAGACAAAGATAACCTTAGGGTTGATGGCACCTCCACCCCATGTAACAAAAGGGTGGCAGGAGAGGTCATCCGACAATAACCGATGCTAACCTTTGGGTTTTCCTTGCCTTTTTCAAGTTTTCAATGGCTGCTTCCTGCAACATTCTGAGTTGTAACATCTATATGCTTCTTAAGAATCTTTCAATGATATAAAATTTAAAGTAACTTCGTTTTTTCATACGCTGTAACTTTGGACGGTAGCCTTTTTGTCACCCTTGTCGATTAGCTATTCTGATTTTTTTTTTTTTTTTTTTCCGTTTTTCTATGCTTACTTAGGTGTTTCCTTTTGTATACTTTCAGTGTACTTAAGGAACGCCTTACTCTTTCAATAAAACTTTATTTACTTATAAAAATAAATAAATAAATAAATAAATAAGTAACTTTTAGGTTGTAATTGTCGTTGGTCTCACTTGTTCTTGAAACATCAAAAAATTATTTGTTAAGTTGAAATTTACAATACACTGTAAATTTGTTAACTCATTTCAAATCTATTGATAACAAAACAGGATACATGGCCAGAATTTACATGGTTTGATAAGTTTTCCTTCTGCTCAAGATCTAGCTGTTTTAATTCTGTAATTCAGTTTCTCTCTGTTTCTAAACCCATGGCAAATGCTAGTTCCTCATTGTTACTTGGGTGGCTAAAATCAGTTTTTTTGTTGAATCATTCTATGTGTAAGCATAGAGATCTTCTGTTAATTCAGATGTACATTTTGTTCTAGCAAGAGGTCAGTAATTTGTACTTGATGTAGGACAGACCTTTTATTTGGAGATTTGGGTTTCCCGTGATCGATATAGGTGGGCCAAAAGGCTTTAGATTTGAAGGGTTTTTGCTTTTGAAGAATAGTGTTAACTATTATGGAGGTTTTGCTGTCAAAATAACATGAGAAGACAGATATATGTATTGCAGTGAAGTCCTTAGATAATATTTTTCAATCTCAAAATTCAACATCCAAACACAATTTTTTACCTCGATATTTGTAAAAAGAATTAGAATTCAATTCTAATTCTCAAAATTCAATACCCAAACGCACCATAAAACTTCCTAGTTAGAGAAGGAAAGCATTTCTTAAATAACAAAATAATATTCAGACGTTGCCCAAACAAGAATAGAATAAGCTACACACTCCTCAATTTTTTTTTTTTTTTTTTGACGACTAGGAACCCCTCAAGGGTAGGGTCACTTCATGTATCCATCTCTGTCAGGTAAACCTCGGACATGTGTACACTCCTCAAATTACCAAAATAACCGAATAACTTCTAATTTTAAAACTGTCACAATTCTGTAAAATTACTAAACTACCCTTAAAATTAGAATATTCTAATATATTTAAATATAATGTTTGCTCATTGAGTCTTTGAGGTTACTTCCTACATAAGTGGGGCTCACTCTTTGTTGCAGTGAAGTAGTGGGGTGCCATTGGTAAACTTAAAGGGAAAAAAGGGTTGAAATAGTGTTATTGATGTGCATCCTGACTCCTTTACAACTGTAATATGTTTCTGAGTAAAAAGACTAGCTTATGATTCCATGAGCTATCCATGTATTATCTTATCAAATTTCTCCTTTCAATGATTTTCGAATTTATATATATTTTTTTTATTAGCGCCACTCCTTTTTACACATCTTTATTGCCGTTATACTATCAGCGACTGCACTATAAGCTTTGTGTTGTAGTAGATATATTGCTTCTGATAAAGCATATTTGTGGATGCTTGTGGTTACATATTGTCTATTTGAAGTGTTCAGACTTGGTATATTATATTCTTATGAATCCAGGTAGTTGATTGATTTCATAATGATACATCTACTCTTTACTTGTTCTTGATTTCATAATGATACATTTACTCTTTACTTGTTCTTTCCCAGTATAAGTGTCTAAATCTTATTTTTGCGTTATTAATAAAATTTTCTTACTTATCCAAAAAAAAAAAAGTGTCTAAATCTTATTTTCATGATATAAAATTTTACTTTAAGATACATGTTGTACATGCTTGAATCTAGTTAGGTATATACCTTACTGTTGTTAATTTTTACTTTGTAGATACTCTTTTTTTTCTCTCTTGATCTATTGATTTTTTTTTTTTTTTTTTTTTTTTTTTTTAATTTTTTTTTTTATATATACTTTCTGTGTATTTAAGTTGTGCCCCTTGCGCTTTTAATGAACTTCGTTTATTTATCATGGAAATTTTTTCTCAAGCATTAAAAGGCACTAACAAAAAATAAAAATATTATTGTGTTTTAGCTACGATAATATTTGCAATGAAGCAAATCTCATGTCATTGCTAATGGTTAAAAAATCACCCACTTTTTGTAACAAAAAATACATGTTAACCTTTTTTTTTGCTCAATATTTGGAAGTCTTTTTCTTTTTGTGAATGCATCAAATACCTATCTAGAGTAGCACATCGTGTAAGCGAATCGCTATTAATGTTTTCATTCTTTGTTTGTACTAATCATAATTGCCCTTTCGAATAATATAATTATATAAAATACTAACTCTTTCAGTTTTTGTGATCTTCATTATCATCAATCTGGGTGAGCGAGTTCAGCTGTGAGTTGAAGGAGATGAAACGGAAAAGCGAGGAGGCTAAAAGAGAGATTTTCAGGCAAAAACAGTTGAAGGAAAAAAATATACCGCCAGTTGGAGGATATAAAACGGAAACAAAAGAGGCAGGAACAGTTGAGGGAAGAAGTGACATCCATAGCAAGACAATTTCACTCTCAAATGGAAATGGATTCCCCACAAAGACAACTGATAGAAAAATTGGAATTTGAATTAAGAGAGCTTCATGCAGAAGTAGAAGCAGAGTTACAAGAGCTTGAGGAAAAAATAGAAGCAATAATAAAAGAGTTACAAAAGCATATCTATCGTCTTATGACGCAGTTCCCGCATCATTGGAACAAAGGTTATGAGATGACAGTAGTGGAACTAAAATTTTTCTTCGTCAATACTCTTTGACCATTGGATAGTTGTTTTACATGATCTTAATATGCTTAATTTGTGGGTGAAAATGTATTTTGACAATCACAGTAGCAGCTTATATTCCCCAAGGCATTGTGAACGAATTCAACCCAAATCAATTGAATCATTTTCCAATGAATATGTGGATGCAAACTGGTTTCCTCGGGTTCTTGACAAAGAGAAGGAGATAAGACTAGAATTTTCTAAAAGTTGGATTCATCAAACAGATCGAGGTTGGACTAATTGCAGGGTAGCAAGCTCTACTTATCTGATTGAGTCCTTGCTAATGATGTCAAAATGAACAAGATAAAAGAATAGGGCAGCAAGAAAATCCACTGGATTTATATTCCAGCAGATTTAATTTCTTTTTTCTTTTAGTGGGACATCCAGGCTTGTTGCTCAATAATTATCAATTGCACATAGGAATATATCAACAGCCCACCTTCAATACATGAAAATGGTTGTTTCTGCCAGAGTCAATAAAAGTAATGCAGCTAATTCAAGGAAATGAACAATTAATAATTATTGACTCCTTTCCATAGTTCAAATTTCAAGGAGTAAACTCTTTAATATCATAGTTTTTCATCACCATTATATTAAGATAATTAGTCTGAGGAAAAGTCACAAGTAGATAGACTGCCCTAGCTGAGTTGTGAAATTAACATGCCATAATCCTCAGGCAAAAAGACATGCAATTACGATTTGATCATTTACACCTCATAGTCGCATGATAGCAAATTAAAGAGACACATTAACACAACATGATAGCAACAAGCAGAAACAGAAAAGAAACAGAAATTGAATATGATTTAAGCCTCCTCCTGAATTTCCTCCTCATCTCTAACATTCTATAACTCATATAACAAAAAATTGGCAATGCGGGATGGAGAGAGTTCACCTACCAATCGTCAGCGGCGTACCCGATGGTGTGCAGTGGGGGGAAGTGTAGTTTCTCAAGACGAATTGCTTTCACCCAAATTTTTTTTTTTTTAATTTTTTAAATGGTTGACGTTGCATGCCTAGGTGGACTTGCCATATCAGCGTTGTCAAAATAGTGTGAAGAGTAATATTACTCCCCAGTATGTGATATTGGGTATGAGTGTACATGCGGATGTGGTTATTTGTAATATCCGTAGTCGTATCTATAAAATGCGGTTAGTATCTGCTATTTGCATATTAGATAATGAGCTTTTTGGGCCTATTTTAGTCTTTTGAGCATTTTTTGGGTCTCTATTATGGCCTATTTTAAATGAGTTTAAAAATAATTTAGCCCGATTTTTAAAAAGACAATTGATAGAAAAATTGGTATTTGAATTTAGAGAGCTTGATACAGAAGTAGAAGCAGAGTTACAACAGCTTAAGGAAAAAACAGAAGCAATAAAAAAAGAGTTACAAGAGCAGACGTAACGTCTGACGACGTACGTGGTTCCCACATAATTGGAACAAAGGTTATGAGATGACAGTGGTGAAAATAAATTCTTTCTTCGTCAATTCTCTTCACCATTGGATAGTTGTTTTACATGATCTTAATATGCTTAATTTTCATGATTTCTTTGATATTCTTTCTTGTTCTGACATATTTTTTTTTCTACCTGGGTTATGCCTTTGTGCTCTTTTAACGATATTTTTATTACTTAATGTTGCCCATCTGTGAATTGCAATGGACATATGTCGATAACATGGCGGCAAAATTTGTTGGCCATTGAAGGATTTTAGTGAAAATATTTGTCATTGCTGAAAGTCTTTTTTGTTGTTGTGAGAATTTCCATCGTATTACACCTTAAAGAAAGATTACATCTAACAAATCTCAAGAACATAACTATTATATTATAGTATTCTCATAAAATTTGGATTTCATGATCTTTGCGACTAGGTCCAACCAATTGATCATTGAAGTCCCAAAATGGTGCTTCAACGACACAACTGATCTAGGAGTTTCCATGCATATTTCTCAACTTTTGACGTAGCTATATTATGATTATATGATTTGTGTATAATTGTGTTTCATGTGATATTTAGTGCAGAGATATGTTAGCTGCACAACTCTTACACAACAATGCTGATGTGTACAGTATTTTTTTATTTTTTATTTTTAAATGAAAATAAAAATGCTAAACACATTAACATTGTCGTGCAAAACAATTGTGCAGTTAACGTATCTCTTTAGTGTATGATGGGTCGTAAGTGAAGTGTGTGCTAAGAAATGTAAGGAGATCTACGGATATTGATATTTGATACATATAAATACGGCAAGCAAATCTTTTGGATTTTAATATCCTCTCAAACTCAAGGTATAAATTTAAGTTTGGAAGGAAAAATAATTGAGATTATTATTTTTGTAGTGTGTTATTTTCTAACTGAGTTGACTCGACGATTTTATTTGCTAGTGACTTGACTGTAAGAAATCTTAATTTAAAAGAAATAAAATGCGGAATAATAAAATAAAAGAGACAAGAGATTTACGTGGTTCGGTCTATGACCTACATCCACAAGATAAAGCCCAAAGGGCTACATTATGCTCTTTTATTGAATGATTTGAATACAATGAGTGCTCCCTTATTTATAGAGACTAGAGTAGAGATGGGTCTTCTATCTTAGCAATGTGGGACAAGAGGATGAAGTTTTTATATAAGCCAATGGCCAAAGCTTCTCCTCACTTAGGCAATGTGGGACAACCTAACATATTATCTCTAACATTGACGAGTTCACTTGTTGGTGACTTGGCTAAGTTGATTTGTCGGTGATTCGATGACCGGACGTAGAAGTTAGCGGCACACACTAGCCGTCAATTGAATCATTTTCCAATGAATATATATGTGGATGCAAACTGGTTTCCTCCGGTTCATGACAAAGAAGAGGAGGAGGAGATAAAAGACTATAATTTTCTAAAGTTGGATTCATCAAACAGATCGAGGTTGGACCAATTGCAGGGTAGCAAGCTTTACTTATCTTATTGATTCCTTGCTAATTACGTCAAAAGAAACTGAAAAAGATAAAAGAATAGAGCAGCAAGAAAATCCACTGAATTTACATTCCAGCAAATTTTTTCGAAGAAAAAAAAAATTTATAGGGTTTTGGCCCATGGGGATAGCCGAGCGACCTCCAAGGCCAAGACCAAACCCTCTCTCTCTCTCTCTCTAGAACTCCGGCATATAAAAACAAACCATCATGTCAAGGAAAACATTTTACTTCAAAAAAAAAAAACATATACAAAAATCTTATCCTCTAAACAATATCTTTCTAAAAAATTACCAAAATCATTCCCTAAAATGCTTTATAATCCTCTAGCGTCAAGAGGTAGGAGGCCCAAGACCGCCGCTAGGACCTCACAGCTTGACCATTAGCCTACCAGATCTCGTGTCTTGCTTCTACCTCTCCGTCCGGTAATCTCTAATCTCTCACAGCTATATCTCTTTTTTTTTTTTTTTTTTCCTGTTACTATACACTTACCTTGAAGGCAGCAGTGCACCAAGCTAGAGATAAGGCAAGATGTGTGGCTGTAGAAATTATATAGATTTGATACTAGCAATATAATATTGAATTTCAAAATTTATAAAAATAATTTTTAAATAAAAATATAATATAAAAAATGCCTCATTTAAAATTATTGCCTTAGGCCTCAAAATAATAGAGCTGGTCCTAATGTGGCACATTGGGCCCCAGCTATATCTCATTCCGACCGCATTCCAATTACTCTCGCCCATTCCCCCTCAGTTCCTATTGATAACGGTAAAGATCCTCTGGGCTCTGTTATAGTAGCTAGTTTAATTTTTCTTGTCTTTAGCTTGTATTAGGGCTTTTTCTAATAATAATAATAATAATAATAATAAAAAACTATAGTTCAAATAACAACTTCTTCTTTAAATGAGAATGAAACATAGGATAATGGCATGGTTTCAGGCGGACCCATTAAAATATTAAATGCGTCCAAAAAAATAATCAATTAAACAATCAACCGCATTTGTGAAAATCAGTTTCTAATTAAATAAATAAATAAAAAGCGTCCTAATCAAACCCAATCAGGAGTACCACATCCTTCTCCTAATCAAATTTGGAATAAAATAGGTATATATATATATATATATATAATCACCCATCTGTCCTCCGTCAAATAAAGAATTTATTTGATGATTATGGAGAATCAAAAGCAAAAAAAGACGAATCTTCCAGCCGATGCCTTTGATCGGTTCTCCAACCTGCCTGAGTCCATTGTTCATCAAGTCATGTCATTACTTCCGACTAAGTCTGCAACTCGGATGAGCGCCTTGTCCAGGAACTTCAACTCTGCATGGTGCTCCTTCCCAATATTTGATTTTGATGATGATTCATATATAGCACAAGCCGCTGACCGTGAGCCGGAGTTCTTGGATTTTGTGTGCAATTCTCTTAAGCGTTTCCCATCAAATATTTGCATGCAAAGGTTCAGTCTTCGTGTTTGGCTCCCTGAAGGGCCTGACGATCGGATTGATTCTTCAATCCGTTTTGCTGCTGAGCATAATGTCAGCGAGTTGATCCTTCAAATTGACGCCCAATATAATAGCCACTGTCGTTTGCCACGAACAGAGTTACAATGTGCCAAATCCCTTACTGTGTTGAAGTTATCAGGCTTCGTTTTGGAGTTTGAGGATTTGATTCCGAGCTGCAATTTGGTTGAGGATTTGAGCCTCGAGCGTTGCTCTGTATCAGCAAAGTTCATAATTTCAAGCTCCAAGCTTACAACTTTGAATCTTTGCTTTTGTAAAGGATTAGAGAAGATTGAGATCGATGCATTAAATCTGGAATCCTTTACATATATCAATTGTGAAGTACGCCCTTGCGAAATCAATCTTTCCCACTGCAAGAATTTGAAGAGCTTGACATTAGAGAGAACAACCATTACAGATAATTGGCTCACGGACCATGTTTCGAAGCTTGTTCTGCTTAGAAATCTGAGACTGGTTGCCTGCCGGTTTCTGCAGAAGATTAAGATATCTAATCAACAGCTTGAGAGCTTTGAGTTGTGTAGATGTGACAAACTTTTTATGGCCGAGATCGACGCTCCAAATCTAATTTCTTTTGATTATTCCGGCGACCTTGAAACCGGCTCTCCGAACGTCATTTTGCTATGTTCCACTCTGGCCCATGCAAAGGTTTCTTTGACGACAAGATCTGTCACAACGGACTACTACACTAATTTGAGGGCTTTTCTAAGTCGGTTTGGTCACTGCAAAACGTTATCGCTATTTCCCGATGCACCGACGTGGTTTGAGGTATTTCAATTCAATCCTACGTCTTTTAATTAACGTTTTTATATTTGTGGTTTCAAATTTTTTATTAATAAGTATAAGACGGAGAGTCCCCTACTATTGAGGGGTCTAATCTGTTTAATAAAATGAATCGGGTTCTGATTTACCTAGATAGTCTTATATTAATGTTTCGTTATGATACGAACCCGACACATGACATTTATGCATGGTTAACAATTTTTGACTGCGGGGTATGACTTGTTTAACTAATTTGATCGAGTTAGTTGTTCATTTATATAGTTTTAAATATACTCATGTCTCGATACGACTTAAACTTGACATGCGAACATGAATTACTATAGAAATTGATAATAAAATAAATAGAGATAAAGGAAAGAGATCGAGAGAACACATAGATTAAGGTGGTTCGGCTTATGACCTTCGTACATCTATACATTAAAGCCTTATATAGTCTTATAGGTTACATGTTTCATTAATTATATGATTTGAATACAATGCTATCCTTATAAGGCTTTACAGATGTTTGAATAATTTCAAATAGAAATCAAATTATCTAAATCTCTTGATTTATGTCATACAAATCAACAGTTATCTCAAAGGATTTTTATCTTTTAATAATTATCGCCTTAACCGAAGCTTAACAAGCAGAATATTTAATTGAAAATATGAAAAGAAAGATGATAGAAAATGTTGAATCTAATATTCGGACGCATGTAATTATGTTCGGTCCTATAATTTGTTAATACATCTTAAATAATCTTCTTCATTGTTTGTGATTTTCTTAATTAGGCATTGGTTTTACCTGAGGAGCTGAGAGAGTCCATGATTCCTCCACTGCTGGATCTCAGGCATCTGAGGGTTGAGATATGTTTATCATCAATGAGCTTGATAGGGTTGGTGGATGGCTTGCTTTGGCTTGCACCCAATTTGGTGACCATGTTTATTGCTGTCAAAGATCGAAAAAAACCCTTGATGGTAAAATACTTCTTTTCATCCCATGATTTACATCAATTAATTAATTGCCAAAAAATAAAAAAATAAAAACTTAATCTAAATTTATGAATTTAATGGGATTGTAGTTTTTCTTTCATCAGATTATTATCTATATTAGTTTTTTTTTTTTTTTTTTTTTTTTTTTTTTTTTTTTTTTTTTGTGTGTGTGTGTGTGTGTGACATATATGTATATATATAGTTAACTGCATTTTAACATATTTTCCCCTTCACATGCAGTTGAATGTGCAGTTCTATAAGTGGCGCCCCTTTAGGGGAAAACATATGATCAAAAAAGGGGTACTTGTCGAATATGAAGGCAATGATGATGACAAGAAGTCTCTCATGAAATATATTGGAGATATTCAACGGTAGCTCCAATTTTTTTTTTTTTTTTTTAGGGTTGAAGTGCTTTGAAGAGTTTGATATATACATTAAGACCTCATTTAGGTGTGTAATTTATTATTATTATTATTACATTATACTATTTTGTATTATATTTTGAATTATGAATACTGAGAGATTTTTTTTTTTTTTTAAATTATGTTTAGATGGTTTAGAAAATTTGAGACAAAATTACAAAAATAAATAAATAAATAAAATCTGAGTAGAATTTGAATTCTAAAAAAAACCCAACACATGTTTTTAAAAAATAATAAAATACAATAAAAAAACAATTGTTACCCAAACATGCCCTAAATCTTGTTAAAAAGTGATTTAAGAAAAAAAAAAATTCATACAGACTTTTGGACAATTTTTTTTTTTTTTTTTTTTTTTTTAATTTTATAATGTGACAAATGAGTTGGAGTTAATTAAACGCAAGTTATACACTTAGAAATGTGGTCTCTGGGCTCAGAAAAAAGGGATCACTACAAGGCTTAAAAGTTAGCCCATTGGGCTCTTGAGTCCGTTCTTACCAATGACTTTGACATTCAAAACTTAATTACCAAGCTTAAGAAATAGAAATGGAGATCAAGAAAGAAACAAAGAGATCCATAAGGTTGGGATTGTGAACTTGGGCCCCTCCTCCTCTTATGGGCTTCACCTTTCCGATTTGCAATTTAGATCCTCAACAATTTGGGTAAGTCGGGGCTCCATATGAGATTTGGGCGCTGGAGATCTCAATCCACCAAATTGCCATACCCTACGTGGTTGGCTTAACGAATTTTGATTGATGACAAAGTTTTCTTATGCCCTATTAAACTAACATCTACTCTTAAAATAAGTAATTCTTATATCCATTATATATATATAAACTAACATTGGTCCTTACGCTACATGAGAACATATTAATTTAATAGGATGGGTTAAAAGAATCTTCTCGAACCCAATTTGGACACCTTTGATATATGTTAAGTTGTAGCACTTACAAATTTGACATGATTGTGCATATTTACACAATTGAAGAATTGAGATTCCCATAACAATCAATTCGAATTGCAAATAATTATGATAAGGCTTTTATGGGGTACGTTCACTTGGCAGTCTAAGACTTATTCGGAAAGGTAAACTTTATAAGAATATTTTTTACAATTATTTGTCCGAATTGCTAATAATTTAAGCGGGAAAGTAATTGTCGGACTTATGATCCACAATTGAATGCTCTTTAACAATAGTGCCATGACTTAATGAAGACCAACTTAACGTGTCTAGACCAATACACAAATAATCAAAGGCAATTATCCATTTATGGGTGCCTAAAAAGTAGTGGCACTAGCAATACTTTCATGCGTGGCTTTAAATTTGACTAATTTTCCGATTAAATATTCCACCCTCTTTGTAATTTAATCAAGCTCCCTATAGTGGTACGTATTTGACTTACTTCGATTCAAAGAATGTTGACTTTTGACTTGCTCCAATGGCCATTTTTCTAAATATAATAATGATATATTGAAGAGATAATACACTAATTAAAACTTTTTGTTTTAATTATAACTGTAATCATGGGGTCTTTGGTGCTGCACTAACGATTGTAGTGTATTTCTATGAGCTACAGATAATATAAGCAAGATGATTGATGAAGATAAAGGTCCACACACTACATGCATATATATGAGGAACATTATATAGACATGCAAGGACAAAATCCCCATAAAAGGGGGCCATTATTAAAGTTATTTATCACAGTTTAATTTCAGAGACAATTACTTTAACTACCCATATTACTCTAGAGATAATATGCAGATAATTACAAGAAGTTTCTGGTAAATCAACTTGTTTAATGTTTTGAAACAAAATATGGAACTTCCTTTAATGACAAATATTAAAATTTTGAGTCATGTTAGGAGTATTGTAGTTTTTACTATAATTTCGTAACAAATTGATGTACTCTATATGACACTTACCAAGCATGTCAGACACAAAAATATATATGGACAGTCACGTGGTACTTACCACGTTTACATGACGTGACAATATACGTGGTATTTACCGCGCCAACTACTCAAATGCAGATTGCTATGTCCACGCGCGTGACACTTACTATATTTATAAATGGACGTGACAGTCCGCCAGTCACTTACCACGCCAGTCACTAAAATGCGAATTGCCATTTGACAAATTAATCCATATGACACTAATTTTCATAAAATGTAGTTTGTCACGTGAGTTTATAAGAAAATTATAATAAAAATTATTGTACCCCAAACATTTTTCCAGCCAATTAAACCGTTTGTTTTCTTTTTTTTTGTTCCAACTAAACAAATATTCTGACAATTTTTGACATGACATGTGAAATCGACACAAATTCAATACGAAATTAGCGAATTAGGATTAAATGGTTTGATCGGTGTAATTAAATGAGTTGAGTTATAATTATAGTTGATTAGCTATAAGTTGAGCTAGCTCTATTTGATTTGGTTCCATGGAGTAGTGGTGTAAACTGTGGACTGAAAGCCAGAGACAGTGGCAAATATAATAATGGCGTTGACGATGACCACAACGATGAGAGGATGATGATGATGATGATCATCTCTACCCAACCCTAACCCTGTTTATGCAGAATGAATGCTGCACGTTTTTCAGTATGTATAATATTTGTTTGCATTCATATTGGTCAAGCTAGTTGATGAGACAATTTGGTGAGAAGATCGATCGACTAAGTGGAGCAATAGTGCACTACTCATGATATAGCATGGGTCTCTATCAGAGAATTACAACACTACTACACTAGCTACTG
Source organism: Alnus glutinosa (assembly GCF_958979055.1). Lineage (NCBI taxonomy): Eukaryota > Viridiplantae > Streptophyta > Magnoliopsida > Fagales > Betulaceae > Alnus > Alnus glutinosa. Next base: position 1,491,225 of record NC_084887.1, on the reverse strand, counting down.
GTATTGATTCTCCTATATATCTATACACATTCGAGAAACATCTATAGATCAGATCAGACCAGACATCGGGTGGCTATGATTCTCTCATCAAATTAGTCAAATTTACCGAATGAACATGTCCGGTTTTTTTGGTAATATCTTCAGCTAATCGATCTTTTTGTCTCAAGCTTATATGGGTTTGGTTTCTGTCCTTTGTTTGTACACAGAGAAAATAAGTTAGCTAGGGTGCCACGCACTTTTAAATTTGATGTGATATGATCTTAAGGTTGATAATTTTTTACACGACCCATAAATTAAAACTAATATAAAATTAACGAATTAGGGTTAAAGAGTGTAACCCATTTAGTTAACTTATATAGTTTTATAAGTAGTATTCATGCCTACACACAATTTGAACATGACTCGCGACATTTAAAGTTGACAATTGTTAACATGATTCGTGAATTACTTAACATGAAATTAATTAGTAGATTAGTGTTGAGGAGTTTGATATGTTTAATTAAATGTGCTACGTTATAGTTAATCTATATAATCTTATATACACGTCCTGATACAATTCGAGTTTGGCAGGTAAGCAAAGAGACGCAAGCCTGCTGAGCTAATATATGTTTGGGACAATTTAGTTAATTTGTATTGAAATGAAATTTTAAAGATACTTAAAACACTTTCTCACTTGTATTTGTTAGATTTAGTGATATAATTGGTGGCTCCAAAAGGCAGAAACCCAGTGGAAAGATTTATGTATAAATAATTAGGCAGATTTGTCGGCATGTTGGCCTAATTAATGAAAGACCCCACAAATGTAGAAAAATTAAAAATAAAAATAAAAAAATAAAAAAAAATAAAAAAATAAAAAAAACTCATCCAGGTGAAGGTCCTTAAAAGGCACCCATCAACCTTTGTGATAAACACTAGCACTGGCAACACCACCACCAAAGTGCCATTAACAAAAGCCAGATAGAAAAGTTTTCCTTCCAAACGTACCCCAGCTGTCCTCTCTATCTCCACCTCAAACCAAACTTCGGCGGCCCGGCCTCGCCAAATTCCGGCCAAGATTTCATTCACATCGGCCCTTTGACCACAAAGATATGTGGCGTATGGTGTCTTCAGTGAGCCGCAACCTCCAAAACATGAAGAAGAGTCCACGAGTAGCTGATGAGAGCATGTTCGCCGGAGGAAATGGAGCTGAGCTTCCAATCTATGCGCGCGATATGGAAAGAAGACGACACGGGTGGAACGGGTTTTCTTTTATATACACTGTTCTCCGTGCTCCGATTGCGATTCTCTCCTGCTTCTCTCACCCACATGTTAATGGCGCTGATGGGGTGTGGGTTTCCGGCGAGTTTGCGCAGCTTTCGGAGATGAATCATCTTATGGTAAGCGACAGCATGCGCTATGCAATATTAATGTAAAAATTACAGCCACCATTATTGCTTTCTGGGTGCTCTTGGAAGTTAAAGGACTTGGGTTTTCGATCTTCTTTTTAGTAGAAAAGTGATTTGCATGGATATATATATATATAACGGCAGAAATAACCTAGCTTATGGTGATCGATCCGGCCATGTAAAAATACTTCTTTTTTTTTTTGGGTACCAATGATATATATATGATTTTGATACGAAGTGCATGCTTTCTACATCCATGTATGAATATTGGAGACCTTCGATTTGTAAATATATATGGCTTTTTGATCTATCCATTTGGCTCGATCTTTTGGATTGCTTCTGCTTTAATTTAGTTTGGTCATACTATTCAAATTGGTCTCAAGAATTTTACTGGGTTTTAAATTTAAAATTAATAATGGCACAAACGTACGGGTCACTTATTATATATTATAGTAGTCATGTACTTTATAAGATTACATTTAATAATGGATAGTTGCAATTTAAAGTTTGGTCTGTTTTATTGGAGAGAGAGAGAGAAAGAAATTGATCGGCCGCCCGGCCGGTCTCCTTGACATATATAGTGAACCTTGTTCATGTCCGGCCATTTGGCTTACCACCTGTGAAAAAATAACTATATATGTATAAAAATTAGTAAGTTCTTTCTCAATCGATCTCTTAAATCTTCGTTGTTAATTTTTGCAAGAGATCTTTAATGATTTTTACCCATAAAAAAATTATTGTAGAAAATGAATGAGTTCTCTCTCCATCTTCTAATCTTCACTCGTGAACGGTGATTGAATTGATGATAATTAATTAAAATAAAATCCTGAGTCTCAATCAGTGATTCGATTCATAATAAAGAAAGCGAATTCTTGGTTCAGTTCTCTACTTTAACGACCAAAAACTTTTATTTATTTAATGGAGATATTCAAGAAAAGTTGAAACTTGTTAACCAACCTTCTTCTGCAATTTTTGGCCTTGGTTTTTATGATGCAATTTACTCTCTCAATTGGAAGTAACACTTTGCATGCCCTACCATTATATATATATATAATATGAAGCGTTCACTGAATGTGCGGCCCATTTTACAAATTTTGTAAGCCACCTCATTGAGCATACTTTGATAATCCTTAATGCGTAAAGCATGATACTAGCTCGGTCCTACCTTTTTTTTTTTTTTTTTTTTTTTTTTTTTTTTTTAAATAATCAAAAAAATTTTATAATTCCCTGGTACTTTTGCACTTCTGTCAATTTTTTTTTCTCAAAAAAATAAAAATAAAATATAACATGAAGAATAATACTATTATATCACTCTAATAAAAACATTTTTAACAAAACAAACAGATTGAGTGGCGGTGAGCCACCCTCTCTATTAAGCATTTCGATTCTTGAACTGGAGAGGAGCCAGTCAGTTGATATTTGAGGGCAAATTTGTCTAAAAAAATATGAAAAAACAAATTTACCATCTCATTATAATTGACTGGCTCTTCTCCGGTTAACTTAAATTGGAAAAGATCCTTGTCCCTCTATTAAGGGGTGACTACGAGTCACCCCTCTATTGCAGGAGTGGCTATGAGCCACCCTCTTTGTTCAAGGTGGCTGCACTTGTTATGGCTTACGATTACTTTTTTTTTTTTTTTTTTTTTTTTTTTTTTTTTAATTTCTCGTCATTTTTATTATTTATTCGAGAAAAAAATGGACAGAAATTCTACATTTAAAAAATTCGAAATTCGGGCTTTAAATTAGCCAATTTGAAAGGTAAAATTCGAAAAAGCAAAGAGTTTTGGAATATTATTATTTTTTTAAATCAAAGTTAGGGAATGAATTCGCAGGTTTTCCTAGCTAGAACCCCCTACTTTGTTAGAAACTAGATATGATGTATTGCCTACCATATATATCATCAATTCTAGCCCTAGCTAGGACAGCAAGCTCATTGGAAACTTTTGAATATCATAAATTCATACCAATCCACAGAATTATTTGAATTTTGATGTAGTCCGATCCAAAAAAACCGTGATTTGGTTTCATTTATATGTTCCATATTTATTTCCAAAAATTAAAAAAAAAATATTTTTGGAAATCTAGAGGGGACTAATTAATGAATGTTTGAAGCGTTCAAAATAGTTAGTGGGGAGCCTAGCTAAACGAAGAGCAATGATGTGGTTGAGTTTATGTCCATAATAAGTGGCAAACAAGCTAGCAAAGAGTGAACTGGTCCAAGTCCAACGTATACTATGGGAACTTAATAGATTGTGATTGGTATAAGATTTTTCTCTCCAAAATCATCCATTTCTATTGACAAAGCTTAATCCATTTGGTGATGATGATTGAGGGATAAGATAAGATTCGTTCAAATTTTCTGTCTGAATTACATGCAATTCAAATAAAGAAACATAGAAAGTCAGCTCACATCTTATTTACTTGCCCTGGATATCTCAGAATGGAAGTAGCTAGCTAGCCCTATTGGCCAACAATGAAATTAATTGTTCATGATGATTGACCTCAATTTTAACCCCCAGCACTTACCTTTATTTTGTTTTAATTTCCGATCCTTTTTCTTTTTAATATTTTGTTTTTTGTTTGCTCCACAATCTAAAATTTTATAGGTCTTAATTATGTAATTTTTTCCAATTCAATTTGATTATATAACTCAAAGGGAAAAATGGTTTCAGTCATCAAGGCACGTTAGAAAGAGGAAGATGTTAGCCGATCAAAAGGAATAAAGGATAAAATTTGACGTGGGAATGTTTTCAATTAGATGCTTATAGTAACATTTATCTTTTCTTTAAAATGAAAAATAAAGGAAAATGCTTATAAATTGATGTGTCGGTTTACTTGGCACTGTTACATCAATCACAATTAAAACTAATTATTTAGTGAATGCTGCAGTAAATGACGCCTGAACTTACAAAATAATGTTACAGTCCACGTGACACTACAACAATATATAATAAATTAATTTAGTTTTCAATCGATTTTTTTTTATTATTATTTTTTATTTTCTTTTCAATTCTATTCCATTGCTCTAGCCAAGATTAATGTAGTAATTTGAGTGCCCCTCATGTGATGTGAGCACACAATAATAAATAATGAATATGTTATCAGTATAAGGAGTTAATTAATACTGAACAGACATATCACTAATTTATCCCATCGTTGGAACTTGGAGATCACACATCAACGGCATATGCCGCATATACCCCAGGTGAGGAGAAATTAGACAATTACTTTGGAAGTAGAAAACATCTCGAAAAAAAAAAAAAAAAAAAATCCATTCTCCTATATGCTCTATCTTCTTAGAAATCATTATGAGTACTAATTCGTATTTACAAGTTGAAGTATACATATAAAATTATAAAGATCAATTTAAATTTGATTTATTTAGTTAAATGGTTGGGTTAAACTCTTAACATTGATATGATCAATTTAAATAAACATATAACACGATTCAATCCGCAGTTACCGTCCCTTAAAGGCCATTCCGTAAGGTTTTGGGCCCCAAGGCCCAAACTGGCCTGTGCAAGAACCAAGGGACTCAAGGCGATGACTCCTGAGTAGGCCCAAGCCCGGAAGTACATACCGGGCGGCCCATCCTTGGACCGAGTGTGAATTTAATGTGCCAAAAGCACGAAGTGACCGTAGTAGTGCAGAAGGAGTACGGGCACCTAGATACTCCCTATGGAATTGGGGCGCCGAGATACTTCCTACGGTGATGGGACACAGGGATGTTCTTGCCAATGTAGGGAAGTGATAGTAGACGGCGCCAAGCTATCTGTGCAGGTGTCGAGGATAATGGCAGCATTGGGATGTCCCTACCACTGCAGGGAAGTGATAGTAGACGGCACCAGGTTATCCCTGCAGGTGCAGAGGATAAGACTGGAAACACGAGGCCCGTCCCGAGCGAGGATCCCAAGAGATTTCTTGCTCGTTACTTCGAACTCAAACCAACATCTATAAATACTGCTCATTCCAGCTATGATATATACTCTCTTTGATCACCAAAAAATTACACTCAATCCCACTATCTGACTTAAGCATCCGAGGGAGGAACTCCGGTCAACCCCCGATGTATTCTCTTGAACTTTGTAGGTACAACAATACTTGGACGAGGAAATCACCGACGAGAAGACAGCTGTTACAGTCATACTGAAAATTGTACCAACAACGTTGTATTGGGTACGGTTGACTCAACCTAGCCCATATAACCATTTTAACTAACAAATTTATCAATTATTGAGCATGAAAATGCCATTTTATACAAAGATATTGGCACAATAATTCCTAATTATTGAACATGAAAATTAATTACATTGTCGAAGTTATATCTTTACAACTAGGATAAGACTGAGTGTATTTTTTTTTTTTTCCCATGGACCTTTATGGAAAAATGGTAAAAATAGGAAAAAAAAAATGTTTTAATTTATATGGGTTATGCGGTTTACCAGTGGGTTAAGTGGGTCAATCCGAAATTAACTCAAATTCAACTTTTTTTAAATCCTAACTTGTTAATTTAGTATCAAATCCTTAAATCGTATAAAAAATTATTAGCCTTATCAAACTTACATATAACGGGAGAGTCCTATTTCTTATTCTTTTCTCATTGGATTGATTTCTTGATACATCTTGACCAATTGTAGGATTAGAACGACACAATTGTGAATTTGGATCTAATTTTTTTTTTTTTTTTTTCAGTTTTTTTAATTATTTAAAAAAATGACATGGAAAACTAAAGTAGCTTTGGAAGTGCTTTTATCTTATCTTTTGCTTAATCAACACGGTTTCATATGCTGAGCTCCTATGCCCTCCATATTTCTTTTCACTTTGTGTAAGAGCTGAAAATGACAAGGGGAATAAAGTAGATTATCAAGTACTGATGGAAATAATTGAGTCTTGATAGGGACTAAGATACACTCGATGAAGGGTACATAAAATAAAGCTCATTTGGGGAATAAAGTAGACCATTAAATTTGAATTTATATCAAAATTAAACATTCAGCGTCGCAATCAAGAGACGAAATGCTATTGGGGGCATGATTTTCATCATGGATTATAATTATAGCCTACCGTGCCTGCCGACTCTATCCACGAGTATGATTAGAAACGGATAAATTTAATTATTTAATTTATATTTTAACATTTTTACTTAAATGAAATGAGATGAATTGTGAAATTAGAGTTCAAAGTACTCATGACTTCTGGTTTTGATACTACGTTAAATCACCACTTATCTAAAAAATTTAAATTAATAAAAAGTGATAAATTTAATTATTTAATTTTTATTCTAACAACATCGTGTAAATAAAACAATTAGATATTTCTAGTTAAACAAATGGAGGGTCCAAACTCATTTAAGGCAAACGACGTCGTGGAATAGAGGAGAGGAAGCAAACGTTTAACGTAAACGGTATAGACAAAAGTAAGTTTAGGGCAAAATTTACTTGAAACGGCCGATTTAGCAACCCTTTCATTTTTCCTTTCTCTTTTCTATTTAAAAAAGTGAAACTCATTTCTTCACATTAACAAACAACTTTCTTCACTTTTCACTAACAAAAAACTTAAAAACTCTTCTCATCTTTCTTTCACATCAACCCATGCACCTTTATATCACATTAATCCAGTTTTTTCTCATTTCCCTCTAAAAAATGTGTACCAATCACACTCAACATTAATCTCATATGGGTATGTTCGATTTCTCCGGATTTCAGCTTAGGACCAAAGATCTGTTGCCGAAATGACAAGAATTATCAAAACCAATTTGAAATAAGAAACCTAGAAAGAGGGAGATAACGGTCAAGAAAGTGTTGATGTCAATAATGAAGTTTTGCAGGCATCCATGGAGAAATTGATCGAAGTGCTGTGAAAAGGTGGGAGGTTGAAGGAGTTACCATTGGACATGTCTAAAGTGAAGGAGATTCTGAGAGAGTGGAATAAATGGAACATGTGTGTGAAAATCAACTAAACAATTAATAAACTTTATGGCACGTTATAATTCAATATATAGTTCATGACCTCTACGTACGGCACTCTTATGAAACAAAAAACACTTGTTGATCATAGTAAGGAATATTAAACGTGGAACTTATTATTTAGGAGTGCCTTTAAATTCATCCATTCAACGTGGACAATCCGCCGAGCCACTTATGCTCCGTTTGTTTCGATGTAAAATGGTTTCTGTCGTAAAATAATTTCAGGGAAGTTATTTTTTTGGAAAATATTTTTCGTTGAAAGCATTTTTCGGTGTTTGGCACGTATGGAAAATCACAAATATTTTTAATATTTTTATTCAAATCATATAAATATTCATGTACAATAATATAAAAATTACCGAAAACGAGATTCCGTCACTGATCGATAGGATTCCGCCATTCCGGCTACTATAGCCATAATTCAAGATAAAGGCTGGAATCCGAACAGTTTCGTCCGAATTTGGGTTGGCTGGATTCCGGCATACTGGCTGGAATCTGCTAGAACCGCTGGAATCCGGCCGTTCTGGCCAGACCCCGGCCAGTCGGTAGGGATCCGGCCGGCCGGCCATTCTGGGCTGATTTGTCTGGCCAGCCGGCCGTTTTGGCTAGAATGTTCTGGCCAGATCCGGCTAGTCGGCTGGGATCCGACTGTTCTGGCCTGATCTGTCCGGCCAGCCGGCCGGAATACGGTCGCCGAAATCTGGGGTTACTGGATTCCGTCGCTGGATTCCGACGATATTGACAGGATGCTGTCGGATTTCGGTACCGGCAAGATTTCGATGATGGTTGACTGCTTGAAGTGAAGGTCGACTGTGTCGTTTAATAGATGTCGAATGTGTTTGGCGTTTTCGGAAAATGATTTATGCTTTTAAAAAACGTAAATTATTTTCCGAAATTTACTAAGCATTTTTTGTCAAACATAAATTATTTTTCGATTGATTATTTTTTTGGCCCCTACCAAACACCGAAAAATGCCAAAATCATTTTACGCCGAAACAAACGGAGCATTAATGTAAGATTAATGTTTTAGAAAATGCTTAATCTAGATAACTTATTCAAACGAAGTTTTGAATCTTTGATGCATGATCGCAGGAGCAGACCTACACACAAGTTTGGAGGCGGTAGCCGGTAGCCTACCAAAATTATTATTTATTTATTTATTATTAGATTTAAAGAACTCTATAATAAAATTGCCCTAAGCACTTTCCTTATATCCTTTCCATCAAAAGGCTAGCTACTGCTAATGAAAATAATAAATATTAAGGAAATAGAATTAACCAACTTTAAATAGTGGAAATTGTAGTTATCCTAATATTTTATTTTTATTTTTTTTAAGGAAAAAATATATTACTGGACTTGAGTAAATAAGATAATTCTTCAAGAGGCTCACAATAGCCTCTGGGCCTCCTGGCTCTATATTTGCCAAGTGGGTCTGCTACCCCCACCTACCAGGCTTTCTACTTCAGCTATAAAACCAACCAATCACAAATCAGAGCAATGGGTTGGAATCTGTTATTATACTTTGGCCTTTTTTTTTTTTTTTTTTTTTTTTTTTTTTTTTTTTTAAAAAAAAATTTTAAATTTTTTTAAATTTTTATTGTTATTTGCAAAAAATAATAATAATAAAAAAATTCACAGATTAAAGCAAAGTAAAAGCTAATTAGAGGTTAGGACCGTTAATTTTTCTTTTGTTTTTTGTTTTTTCCTTTTTTCCTTTTTTTTTTTTTAAGAAAAAGAAAAAAGAAAACTAACATCAGTAAATAGGCCACGTTCCTCAACATTAGAAACTCGTCTCCGCCAAAATTGAATTTAGTGACTTTGATCATAAATAGGTCATGTTCTTCAAAAATTAACATTTTACCCCTAACAATTTATTTATTTAGTTTTGTCTTCTTAAACCTAAAATTTAAGATTGTATAAGCGAACGGTAATTAATTAATTGCTAATTGCGTAACCGCTTTGGAATGCCGTTGACAAAAATATAAAAATATTTTTAATATATTAATATATATTTTTTTATACTTCTGAATTATTTTTTATATCGCAGGGAGTGATTTGTAATTTAGACCAACCACATTGATTGATTTTGAACCTATCCCTAAATTTTTTTTTAACAAAACTATATTTTAAAAAAAAAAGATTTTTTAACTACTAATTAATAAATACAAAGGGTAATTTTGGTTTTTTGATTGTCAAAATAAGGGTGTTTTTGAAATATTTTGGTCAAATTTGATTTTTCATCCAACATAACGGCCAAGACTAACGGATGGGGTTAAGTTGTAGTAAATTGACAGTTTGAAAGGTTAAAGTATGACACTTGTTAATTCGTAGTACTTTATAAAAAATGACATTAGTTTAGGGGACTGCCTTTTTTTTTTTCCTTCTTCATTTAAGTTTTGTTTTAAAAATATTAATGTGGCATATGAGACACGTGTCCATCGTTGATAGGTTTGAGACGATGTAAGCCGTTAAGTTTTTAAATGAAAAATAGGTGAAAATAACAATTGCATTTATAAGATGTCCGCAACTACTATTTGTGACACTTTCGTAAGCTAAATCTTTGCGACACTTTTGTAAACCGATGTGGCTATTTGTTAATGAAGCAAAGCACGTATACTAAAAATGTATGTAATCCTTAAATAAAATAAGACTATCATATGGAATGTCTATTGAAAATTCTCGTGTATACATTATGACATTATACAGATGGAATTATGATAGAAAAGGACCAAAATTGTTGGTTCAATTGGTGAAAGTAGAACTTCTATTGAATCTATTGGATTCTTGTTTGAATCAATTTTTGTCACCAGATCAAAAAAGGAGAAAAATCAATGACAACGGCTGCGGAGATTGTATTTTCTAGTAGCTGAAGAGGTAACATAAGAATTCTCTCCAATACCCTCTTCTTTTGGTGGATTGTAGTCAGGATCCTGGAGGTTGTCTACCCCATCTGGTACATCACTGTCAATCCATTGAGACCAATCTTCATCGCCATCTGAATCCCAAGACTTAACCTTGTTCATGAGATCTTGTAGCATCTCATAATTCAACCTCTCAAAGTCCCTGCAAGTTGTAAAACGTTAATAATTAACACTTTAACACTCAATCATCACGTGTAGAACCAGACAACAAGTGAAATATTTTAAATGAAAAATGGAGATAAACTAAAGAGTTAGGGTTCGAACTCTAGACTTCTACTCTGATTTTATGTTAAAACACAACTTCATCGTAAAAGCGTAAACTGATAGGAAACGATGAACTCGTATAAGATTCTTTTTCACTTACCTGTATGTGAAAATGGCATGTAGAATCTGAATGAGAGCAAGACCTGCAAAGAGGGACCTGACTAGATTGACCATCCACGTTTGTTGCTCAATACCATTTGTCACAAATCTAAGTACAGCAAATTCAATCAAGAATGTAGCACATAGACCTGTGAGAAAAAGAAAATCATTAACATTCCAGCTCCTGGGAAAAAAACTATTCACATTTACATGTTTTAGAAGTCAAAAAGCAAATACCGTTAAATCATTAGTTATTTCAAAAGTTTAAGCTAATAAGAAATGACTCGGCCAGTTATCCCAAAAGCTTAAGTTAATAGGAAATAGTTGATTTACTCATTTAATTAATGTTCCAACAAATGCACTTACCAATATAAAGCCGGGGTCTCACAGTATACGTTGACTTTGTACTGGTGAACATGTAGATGACAAATACTGATATGGAGTAAACAAAGCAGGCTTTTATCAATCGTGACTCAAGCAACAAGGCAGTGTGCAAGGCAGACAGCTTATCTAAAGCTAGAAACATTGTTGCTTGCTTCTGTTCAAAAGCTTCCTGCAAAATACAAAAAGGATATTATGGACTAGAAACCAATTTGAGAACTTGTACACATGACCGCATTGCTTAAGAAGATGCTAGGGAATTAAAAAGCTAACCTGAGCTGCTAAGATTGATTTTGAGTTTTCAACCAGATGGTCATTAGCTTGTTGAAGCTGTCCCTGTCGCCGAAGAAGCTCTTCTTGCTGTTCGTGCCCGAATTTAGCTAGCTGTTGCAAGATAACCCTGCAAATATGGAAGGAAATTAACAATTGATTAGATAAAGCATACATTATGAATTTGAGTACATGGCTCTATTGCCTGTATTACCTGCTCTCTTCTAGTGCTTGAGACTGAAATTTGGCCAGGGACTGAAGCCCCTGAAGCGCTTCAGATTGTCCCTCTATAAGTTGCTTTTGCTTGTCTAAGGAGATTCCAGCTATATTCTCAATATCATCAGCTTTGCTTTGCAGCTTATTCATCTTGGTATACATTGAATCTCCCACTTTGCTTATCTTGTTCTCTATTTCAACAGTCTCATTTTGTAAATTGTCAATTTCCTTTCCAAGGTTATTGTAGGACTCGTGAATTATTGTCATCCCTTCTTCCAATTTTATCTTCATCTTTTCTTGCCCTTTCTGCAATTCTGATTGAGAAGCTGTAATCTTCTCAGATTGCTCAAAAACTGCCTCTGACTGCTTCAATACACCTTTGATCTGATTGTTAACATTCTCGGAAGTTTGAGCCACTTGTTGGGTTTGTTGACCAATTTTACTCAAAGAATCATGGATATCTTTCGAGCCCTGCAACAAATGCTCTGATTTCTCTTCAATGGTTTCTAGTTTTTCTTCTGCATAGTCAGCTGATTTTACCAAATGATTCACCAATTTCTCTGTCTGAAGCCTGAAAAAAGTAGACCTGTAAACAAAACAAAACCAAAATCCCAAATCAGATTTTTGAATTCCCTCCTTACTTTTGCTAGGTCCTTTTTGGGCTCATATATCAAAACTGTGTTCAGATATTTCAAGAAAAAGGAAAGAAATTAAACTGAGAGAAGGTAATAATATACTTAACTGTAACTGATTGCAAATAGAATTGGTTTCGATGAAGAATTGGCGATAAGTATGAATGGCATTGTTATCTACTTTTTCAAGACATGCCTTCATAGGAGAGCTAGCAAGGCATGGAGGAAAAGAGGGTCTTCCAGAATCCTTCTGAAAGCAATTGCTAAGATCCCAAGCAAATCTCTTGCGCCCTTCATTGTCATCACCTGTGATGTCAGAGCACTTGGCAAAAAGTCCCTGATAAGCATCATACCAACAGGATTTTAAGCCCGTCAGTTTTCTTCTAGCATTGTTCACCCTTTCCATTCCCTTCTCATCACTGAGAGCATCCATCGAGAAATCAGCCATAACATCACCAGAGATTCTGAGAGTCTCTTGAGGGTCCTCACTAGATTGTTTCTTGGCAGAAAACCAAGTCCATGACATGCCAGATTTTGACAGTGACAGTAAGACCAACAGAAAAAGAAGAAACTTGTATTGCCCCATCTGGATTTGTTTCCTGCCCTGATTGTTCCTCTACTTCTTTGGTTGATTTCCTGCATTATATATCCAATTAAGTAAATCATAAAGCTGAATGCATATCTGTCATAAATATAGAATATGGTAAGAGTAAAAAGATTTCATGTGCTAGAAAAGGAAGCACAAGTGATGCTGATTGACAGAGCTGGGAGAAAAAAGAAAAAGACGAATAAATTGCTTAATCAAGAGCCGACCCTAAGAGAATATTGTTAAACGATATAAATCCTTTGCGATAAATGTTGATTTTCCGTGGTATTTGAGTCAAAGATTTTGAATTTGAACATTGTCTCAATTGGCCTATAGTAAGGGGGAGTGTTAAAAAGTATTTTGATTATATGATTAAATTTACCTCTTCCTATAGATTAAACTTCTAGGATAAGTGGTGATTTAACAAATATATGCACATTCAAGAGTAGTTCAATACAGAGTCCCAGATTTCAAATTCCAGCCAGAGAATCAAATAAAATAAAAATACCATCTCAGATTTCAGTCTTTGAAACATATTATTCCTACTGCATAAAATTTCCTTGTTTTCCTTAACCTTCTCAAAGCACTTCACTTAATTTCCAGAAAGTATTGTATGGTATTTCAGATATATTTCTGAAGTCAAATTTATTTTTATTTCCTCTTAAGCCCAAAAGATTTCTTCAAGACTTTTAAACCATTGATCTTGTCATCCATATTATTGACTTCTATGTGGCTCAACTGAATGATCCCCTGAAATTTTGAAAATAAATTGACTCCTCCATCGATTCATCTATCTGATGCAAAAGAAAAAAGTCCAGTCTAATAATCTTCAACGACCAAAGTTTGACATGGTTTCTGAGTTTGATGTACACGCAGGTAACCAAAAATATATATAAACCGTGATCAATCCCTGAACAAATCATGGGTTTTAAATGGTGCATCGATCTTTTCACTGGCGTGGTTAGTATTTCGATGACAAACCAATTAAGCACTCAGAATATCATACGCACTACCATACAAAGAAAATAGATAATTACAAGGAAACAGACATAGGAAAGGAAAAAAGAAGGAAACTGTAACAGAGAGAGGGAGAGATACCAATTCTGGCTGCTGATGTTGAAGATTGTATTGAACTGGCCGGTTGTTGATGTTGAAGAGCCGATTCTGCAGAAAGCTTGTTGTTTTGGGTGCATGCAAGTAGTAACTTTTGAAGCAAGATATCAATATATATATATATATACGCAAGAGAAAGAAAAGGTTAAAACTATAAACAAGTTGGAAAATAAACCGACAATAAAAACACAACCTTTTCAAGAACGGAAACGGACAGACTTTTTCTTTTATGGCGCAAGACCACCGACTTGACTCTTTGTTTCTTTTTCTACTTACACAACCCATAACAAGGAATCAAATTCGAAAGAAAGAAAGAAAAATAATAATAATAATTTCATAAAAGGTATTGAATTGTACGCTGTTTTGAGATAAGTATATTGAATTAGCAAATATCTTAAATTGGGGTATTCACGTTTCCAAACGTCTCATTTAAGGTACTCTCTTAAGATTTTCTGTTAAATCTTGTAAAAATTCTCAAAATACCAATTTTTTTTTTTTTTAAAAAAAAATTATAAAATTTTTCAAAGATTTAAGCATGGGTATTTTTGTAAATTCTGTTAAATTCGAACCAACACCTAAATTCTAGATTTTTTTTTTCTTTTTTTCCCTAAAGAAAATAGAGGTATTTTGGGTACTCCATTAGGATTTAACAGTAAATCTTAACAGAGTACCCTTAGGTAAGACGCTTGGTAAAGTGGATACTTCAGTCTGAGACGTTTGTTAGTTCAGTACCCTTATCTCAAAACGGAGTATAATTCGATACCCTTTTGTGAAGTTATCCCTTAAAAATAAGGAACACCAATTGTAATTAATTTGGCACGTTTAGTAGATTAATTAGCCCCTCCACTTAGGTCTAATGAGCTGTGAACAATAGGCCCCATGTAGCACTCTCAATTGCACATTCGGTAAACTGTAGAATTAAGGTTCGAAACCAATATTTCCATTTTAATACAATGTTAAATTATCAATTATTTCAAAAGCATAAAACGTAAGCCCTTCTATAGGTTGGGCCTTACATTTTTCAACTGCATCATACTGTACTATGGAAGGTGTCCGTACCTCCGTTAGATAAATAGTCAGTCTCCTTGTGTAATGGGTATATTAGTAGTGTATGGGTTGGATTTTTAATATGGGTTGAATGGGCTTGGCCCATTTCAATTATAAGAGTTTAAGCTTTGGGCCATGTCTATATAAGGCCACAAGTCCATTAGTAGGTTATGTTGAATCTCATTGCTTTAGCATCGCTGACTCGATCTCCTGCACAGTTGAAGGTCGTGTTGATGTAATCACCAATCCCGAATAACTAAGAATCAGATAGTAAGCAATAAGCAATAGCAAGTGTCCAACAGAATCTATCAAAAAATAAACTACAAATTGCCGATTGTAAAATTCTGTAATCCAAGCAAGTTATAAGGGACAATATCACTAATCAACAGCAGAACTGTCAGCGAAAGTAGTTGTAGAAAATTGTAATTAAGGATGTCCAAAGAGTGTTTAACAGGACAGCAACCTATGCAAGGTTCACACGAATGTTCATACCCAAATGTAGTGCCCTGGGGACCACATGATGAATTCTAGGAATTAATAACTCCTGCAAATTTCAATTAGGATAATCAGTTAGCACCAGATATTTGCTCACAAGAAAATGTCTTTCAAAATGAAGATTAAAACAACAAAAATTCAGTTATAACTAAATCTGCAAATGTGAAGGAAACCCAAAACATAATCCATACAAGTCTCACAACCCCAGATTCAGAGCAAACTATTTTCAACTAAACAACCAAACAAAATTCAACAACAAACCCATTCTGCCTTCCCACAGAAAACCCTCCAAAAACAGCAACTCTCCAATCGATCAACCCATAATCCAAACTATGAAATCAACCTCAAAACTTTCAATAAAAATTCACCATACCCATTCGGTTATCAACAGAGACAAAGAAAACCCAAAACAAAATCACCTACTCATTCGGTTTCTCCACCAAAAATCCCCCAGAATTTCACAATCAATCATCACCCATTCGGTTTGCCAAGAAGAATCCTCCAGAATTTTCAAGACCCATTTCGTTTTCTACAAAAATCCTTCATAAAAATAATCAACTCGGCTTAACAAAAAAGAAATCAAAAACACCCTGTTAAAGGATTTTTTGGGGTTTGGAAATAGAAATGGAAAATGCTAGAAATACTGAATATTACTTAAGAGGTCTTCAAGAGGCTCAAGCTCTCCAATGGATTACAGATAATTTCTCAAGTCTCCTCTTTCCCTCTCCTTCACTGTTATTATATAGACTACTCAGTAGGAATCTTATAACCGATTACAACCCAATTCTTCTCTCTCCTATGACATGACTTAACAACAAATGATACCAAATGAGGGCAGAAAAGTAAATAACCATAAAATAACAACCTATGGAATCCTTCTAGACCATGGACACTTGCGTCCTTCCACCTCACCCTTCTTCTATTCCTTGATCATAGTCTGTAGATCAGCCATTGAAGGTCCGTAACAAGGGTACCCCCATCAAAGCACCTTGCCCACAAGGTGCGGATATTGGCCCTGCAACTTCCATAAGAGCTCCCAAGAGTCATCCTCTGGCGACGCGCCCTTCCAACGAACTAAGACCTCAGTGGTGGCACGACCATTGCGTTTGATCAAACAGTGGTCAACAATTAGCTCTGGTTCAGGCCTGATTTCACCAATTAGTTTTAGCGCACTGGATAGTCTTATGATATCCCGAATGGCCGGCAATGGGATTGGAGTGGATGTAGGTTAGTAATTTTTCCTGGAAGGGGGAATCCTTGACAACCCACAAACGACATTTATGGAGGATGAGGCCTTGTTGGAGAGAATAGCCTTTTGGGACTGCATCCCCACTCTGCAACGCAGTCAGCAACTCAGTGGTATGCTGATAGACAAATATGACTCCTTTAAATTTGAAATCCAGGTCGGAGTAGGGAAGGAAATGAGAGCAATGCAAAGCTCTTCCTTGGTGAGGTCATTTCATTGGCGAGATAGTGCATCCGCCATAGAAAAATCCTTTCCCTTCTTAAATTCAATGATGAAGTTGTAGCCCAGCAATTTGGACAACTAATATTGCTGTGCGACTGTGCCCACTTGTTGATCAAGGAGAAATTTAAGCGCCTTATGGTCCGTCTGCACAATGAAGAAATGGCCCAATGAATATGGGTGCCACTTTTGAATTGCGAAAACAAGGGCAAGTAACTCTTTATCGTACATGGAAAGAAGAAGCACGGCCTTTCAAAGATTTACTGAGGAAGGCAATGGGGCGAGCCTCTTGCATCAAAACAGCACCTAAACCCGAGCCACTCGCATTGCATTCGATGATAAATGGCTTTGTAAAGTCTGGAAGAAGAAGCACCGGGGCAGTGGCGACAGCTTGTTTAAGAGCAAGAAAGGCTGTAGTAGCCTCTGGTGTCCAACAGAAAGCATGTTTCTTCAAGAGGGCTGTTAAAGGTTCAACAATCACCCCGTAATGCCAGATAAACTTCTAGTTATAGCTCGTCAGGCCCAAAAATCCATGCAAGGATTTAGGAGATTGAGGTTGAGACCAATTGGTCATCGCCTCCAATTTAGTTGGGTTTGCCCGAACTCCTTAGGCCGAAATTAAATGTCCCAAATACTCAATTTCAACCACTGCAAAACAACACTTTGAAAGTTTTGCAAAAAGCTGGTGCTGCAACAGAACCTCTAGCACCTGTAGAAGGTGGATTATGTGATCCTCCAAAGTTCAACTATAAATGAGGATGCTGTCGAAAAAGGTCAAAACAAGGCGACGAAGAAAAGGCCGAAAAACGTCGTTCATAAGGTCCTGAAAAGTGGAGGGGTCATTGGTAAGACCGAACGGCATGACAAGGAGTTCATAGTATCCCTCGTGAGTGCGGAATGCCGTTTTGGATATATCTGAAGGCTGCATGCGGATTTTGTGATAACCCGAATGAAGATCCAACTTTGAAAAGATGGCCGCCCCGTGGAGTTCATCAAACAACTCGTCAATGATGGGAATCGAAAATTTATCTTTAACGGTCTCATGATTAAGGGCCCGGTAGTCGACATAGAGACGTTAGCTACCATCCGCCTTATGTACCAATAAAACAGGAGTTGAAAAGGGACTATGGCTCGGGCGAATTACCCCCGAGTGAAGCATCCCCCTGATGAGCTTTTCAATTTCCGTTTTCTGGAAATATGGATATCTATACAAGCAGACGTTGATGGGCTGGGAAGACTTAAGAAGGATATGATGGTCATGGGCTCGGGAAGGTGGTAAGCCTATTGGGTCAGCAAAGATGTCCTAAAAGGAGTGCAATAGAGCTTGGATAGGGGCCGGTTGTGGTCCAAGCTAGGCAACTGGTGTAGCTAAAATGAGTTTCAACAGAAAGCCTTTATTAGATAAAGGTGATGCTTTGAGAAAATGGGCACCATCCTCCAAAGAAAAACTAGTTGTAGGTAAGCCATTGAGGAGTGTAGGTGTATCCTGAAGAGTAAACTGCATTGTCATGAGGGAAAAATCCAGAAGGATTGGCCCCAAGGTGCGGAGCCACGTCACAACCGCCCAGGGAAATGAGGTAGAAATCAATGCTGAAAGAAAGTCCCTGGATACGGAGAGTTACAACATCGACTTTACCAAAACTGGTCAGAGAGTCACCATTGGCAATCTTCACTTGTAACGCAGGGGTGGAGGTAACTCGGAGGGGAACCTTAGCCAGTACGGTGGGATCCAGGAAGTTATGGGTATTTCCTGAATCAATAAGGATGCTGAGATGGGTAGAAAGAAGATAGCCCAGTAGCCGCATCGACTTAGAACCCGAAGAACCTAAGATAGCATTCAATGGGATTTCAGGTTCTTTGCATTCCACTACTTCGAATTCAGGAACAAGATCTGCGGAATCAATGGAATCAAAATACACATCATCAGTACAATCGTCCGAAGGAAGCTCCATTCTTGAAAGAAGGTAGAGCCGCAGAGATTTACATTTGTGGCCCGGTTGCCACTTATCATCACAATAATAGCATAGGCCTTTTTCACGGCGTTCCTTCATTTGCTCAGAAGAAATGCATTGTACAGGAAACCCAGGGTTGGGTTTGGCAGGGGCTGTAACCAAACTTGGAGATAGAAGAAGAGATTGACTCGGAGGGGCTGATATGTGACTCCACGACTGTCGGCAGCCCATAGAAAAAGACGAACTAGAAGAGCAGAATGGGCGCAGAAAACTTTGGAGGTATTCTTCCTGCAACTTAGCTAGACCTAACACAGCAACCAAGTTAGCCGGATGGAGCATGCGTATAGGTAGGCGGATATCATCTTTTAAGCCATTGAGGAAATAACTTGGACAATTATTCTTAGAAATACCACACAACCGATTCAAGAGAGCCTCAAATTGGGTGGTATACTCGGCCACCGAAGATGATTGGCGCAAACGCATCAAGGCCTCCATTGGGTCGTCATATACTGGACCAAAACGGGTCAACAACTCCTGGACAAATGTGTCCCAAGTTGGGAATTGGTCGGACTCATCAGTATCTTGGAACCAAATGAGTGCTTCACCTTCCATGTGGAAGGAAGCCATACGAACGCGCTGGTATAATGGGGTTTGATAGTATTCAAAGAATTGGTTGACTTTGTACGTCCAACCAGCTTGGTTGTCCCCTTCAAAACATGGAAAATATAGCTGTAAGGGCCGAGGCTACATAAGCCTGTCCTCACGGTGAGCATTCGGGAACTCATCACCATCACGGAGCTGTTGTTCATCACGGAGATGCCAACAATCCCAATGCTCATCGCTGTCGCGGCCATGATCATCATGGCCATCTTGGCTAGGGAAACGATGATCCAGACCCAGCACAAATGGCAGGTGAAAAAGCGGTGGTTCAGCAAGGGGCGAGCGCTCAAGAGGTGGTCTATTTTGGTTAGCAAGGAGGTACGAAGCATGTTTATAACATTGTGTAACTAGGTGTGAAAGGCGATGTTATGGGTCTGCGGTTGTTGCTGGAAGGCAGTGGTATTAGCCTGTTGCTGGGTAAGAGCATCTTGGCATTCTTTCAGAGATTAAGAGAGGATTGATAATCGAATACTGTCAGCCATGGCTAAAACAAGTGAAAGTAGGGAAAAGGATGGATGCGAGGGTAAGGAGCGAAGGCTCTAATACCAAATGTAAGGGATTTTCTAGGGTTTGGAAATAGAAATGGAAAATGCTAGAAATACTGAATATTACCTAAGAGCTTTTCGAGAGGCTCAAGCTCTCCAATGGATTACAGATAATTTCTCAAGTCTCCTCTTTCCCTCTCCTTCACTGTTATTATATAGACTACTCGGTTGGAATCTTATAACCGATTACAACCCCATTCTTCTCTCTCCTATGACACGACTTAACAACAAATGATAACAAACGAGGGTAGAAAAGTAAATAACCATAAAATAACAACCTATGGAATCCTTCTAGACCATGGACACCTGTGCCCTTCAACGTCACCCTTCTTCTATTCCTTGATCATAATTTGTAGGTCAGCCATGGAAGGTCCATATTGATGCAGGAGAAAATCAGCTACAAGATTTGAAGATTATTTCTTGAATAAGATTAGCCCGAGAATAAAAAGAATCGTACAAAATATTTGAAGAATATTTTTAATTTTAGATATCTTTTTCGATTTATGGTAACTTTTCATTTATTGTTTAGAAAGTGATTTTGAGCCCAATTTGGGCCAAATTTTTGGCAGCCTACTTATTTTATTCTGTATTTTGTTTTATTAGGGTTATTAGGATTTTGCTATTTTTGGTAAAATTCTACTAAAGGTTGAATATTCAGCTAAATTAACCCGACTTATGGATGTTTTCGAGCACTGCTGATTATTGATATTTTCATTGAAATTCAGAGATTATCCTCTGTATTTTGGGATAATTTTTCTATTTTCTTCCTTGCAAACTGCTTATTGAGTATCTTGCAGAATAATCACTATTTTGTCTAGCGTCAATTGGTATCAAAGTTTTAGCACTATCCTGAGGCGAGTTCTTCATTAGTTTCGATGGCTGGTGGTCGTCGTGGGCAAGTTCCAAATGAGGAAGCTCCGCACCGTGATTGTAACGTTCAGGATGTGATGATTGAAGATTTGCAGAGGCAAGTTGGAGAGTTAACCCAGCGTCTAGCGTCGTAAAACATGGGTACGAAATGTGATATTGATGGTCGCAATTCAAAATCCAATTTCGAGAACTCGTATCACAATCCAGTTCTGGTTTGGGAATAGTGTGGTCGAGATGAAGAATTTGTTGATGAAGAGTTTCAAGAAGACGAGTTTGTTGATGAGGAATTCATAGATGGAGATGTTCATGATGATGTTGAACATGAAGATGTTGAAAATCCTTCACAAGGATTCGTGGATTGTGATTCTCCGCCAACTTATGATATTGGTATCAATGATGAAGATCTTGTGAGAGATTCTTTGTCGTACGATCAAGAGAAAAAATCTGTAGTAGATTTAGATTGAGTCTCTCCAACAATTTATGACGACATCTATCCTGATGAAGAAGATTTATTGAATGAGGTATGTAATTTTCTGGTTGATGGAATAAAATTTATTGAAGAAAATAATGATTACCATGTGTTTGATGAAATTCTACATAACGAGGGATTTCAGTTGAGTAATGAGGAAATTAGTTATGTTGATTTCATTGGGATTGAAAGATTTCTATCAAATTCACCTAGTAATAAGTTAGATTTTGGTTTCGGCGTGTTAGCTGACAATTTTAATTTTTGTGGAAAAGAAAGAATTGATAATTCTTTGAAGACTTTTATGGAGCGTGAACTGGAGAAAAGAAATGAAAGACGTGAGAAGATTGATTTATTTCTTTAGTGTGAGGCTAGTCATTGTGATGGGTTACAACTTGTTTATCTTATGGTTTCAAGTTACTTTGGTATTGAGGAATACGGGAGGAATGAATTGATCGGTCATACAAAAGATCGAGGCGAAGAAGATTCGAATTCGAGGACGAATTCTTTCCAACCCGGTGAGACTGATGCATGAGAAAATTAGACAAAAGATTTGAAGATTATTACTTGAATAAGATCAGCCCGAGAATGGAAAGAATCGTACAAAATATTTGAAGAATATTTTTAATTTTAGATTTTTTTTTTCCATTTATGGTAACTTTTCATTTATTGTTTAGAAAATGATTCTGAGCCCGATTTGGGCTAGATTTTTGGCAGCCTGTGACGTCTCACATCGCCTGGGAATGAGGATGTGCTTATATGTATAAATACACCATTTATGACACAACGCATTTTAAAGTCGTGATGGCCATGAACCTATCAGAACTCCGCAGTTAAGCGTGCTTCTGCGAGAGCAATCCCAGGATGTGTGACCTCCTGGGAAGTCTGGTTTGGAGAGCCAAAAGCGGACAATATTGTGTCTTGGGGGTGGGTAATTACAAATGGTATCAGAGCCATTGCCCAGCCTGAGATGGTGGGAGCGTGCACAAGCCCAAGAAAGTTGCCAGTGGGCACTCGCTGGGACGCCAAGAATGGGGTGATCCCATAAGGGTCGCCAGCGGGGATGCTGGGTCCCAAGAGGGGGTGATTGTGACGTCCCACATCGCCTGGGAATGATGATGTGCTTATATGTATAAATGCACCCTTTATGACACAACGCGTTTTAAAGTTGTGATGGCCATGAACCTATCAGAACTCCGCAGTTAAGCGTGCCTCTGCGAGAGCAACCCCAGGATGGGTGACCTTCTGGGAAGTCTGGTTTGGGGAGCCAAAAGCGGACAATATTGTGTCTTGGAGGTGGATTGTTACACAACCTACCTATTTTATTCTGTATTTTATTTTATTAGGATTATTAAGATTTTGCTATTTTTGGTAAAATCTTACTAAAGATTGAATTTTCAGCTATATTAGCCCGGCTTGTAGGTGTTTTCAAGCATTGTTGATTATTGATATTTTCATTGAAATTCAGAGATTGTCTCTGTATTTTGTGATAATTTTTTTTGTTTTCTTCCTTGCAAACTGCCTATTGAATAGCCTGCAAAATAATCACTATTCTGTCTGGCATCAGTACCACACCCAAAAAATTTCCAATACCCATTTGGTTAGAGCCAACCCAAACGCCACAAAATGATCTAAAAAAATTACAATACCCATTCAAATTCTTTACCGAAAATCTTCACAAAACAAACCAAAAAGATTCTCAATACCCATCCGGTTTTTTCTAAGAAAAATCGTTCAAGATAAACTAAAAAATGGAAATCAAAGCCTTACTAACCCAAAAATGGAATTTTTTTTTTTTAAATTTTTTTGTTTCCTATTTGGGTACCAAGAAAACGCTAGAAATCCAAACTCCCTTTGGTCTTGTCGGCACTAAGTCATGACCCATCAGCCGAGACGCCATCGCCAGCCCCAGACGGTGGCTAGCCCACCGCATCTCTCTCAAGTTCTCTTTGACTGAATCTATCTCTCTCGGTGTTTCGAAAAAGAAAGGTAAAGAACAAGAGGGAAGAAGAGGTTAGGTGGGAGCAAAATGAAAAGGAGGGAAATTTTTTTGCAGCAAATGGCTGCCGTTTCTACAAATTTAACGGCATAAATTGATGCCCTTGCAAAAATAAATAAATAATAAAGGTACATTTGGGTGTTCGATTTTTTGAAATCAAAATTCAACTATTATTTATTGTGCAAATTTTGAGGCAAAAAAAATGTTTAGATGATTGATAGAATTTAAGTTTTATTTGAAATCATATTTGGTGATAGTTGTATGAGAGTATTTTTTCATGGATAACTATTGTAGGAAATGATTTGAGGTATAAAAAATTGTGTAAAATGATTAAAATGATGAAAATTAGTGTGGAATAATGTTTGAAATAATTATTATTTAATATAAATAAATTTGTTTTTTTAATCCAAGAAAAATACGGATTTTTTTTTTTTTTATTTATAATTTTTTTTTTTTGGCATTTCAGCCATTTCTTATTATACGGATTCTCTTCAAGGGCTCTGACCAGACAACTAGAGTTGTGGTGGTCTCTTAAGAAGAGAGAGAGAGATCTCAAGGAATGGGGGTCAGCGCCAAACGGATCGACCAAAGCCGTGGTCGAATCGGACAACGACGACAGAACGAACTCCTCGATGTCATTGAATTTTGGGTCAGCGGAGGCGTTGCAGCGTATTCGGAGCCTGATAGACGTGGGGGCCATGACCTGGACCTGGACAACCTCCTCTCGTAGCGCTCCGACCTCGACAAGCAGCTTGTCCACCTTCAGAAGTCCTTTGAGGTCCTCGACATCGTGGCCACGGACTCCCAGTACATGGTGGCCAACGTGTCATCCCCCTGAGACCTGGCCGACCAGGTTAGCCCCAAGGTTCGCGAGCTCGACCTCGCGAAGTCTAGCATAAACTCGCTCGACGCCAAGGACCGGACTAGCGTGATGCCTGCCATCCTTAAAAAAAAAAAAAAAAAACACTAAAACTATGCATTTGATTTTCATGGTGTGATGCTTGCCATCCAGCAAAACGCGTTTGATGCCTTGAAAAAAACAAAAAACGTTGTGGGACAAAACAAAACGCATCTGACGGCTTGGAATTCGGATTTTGATGTTGAAATTTGTGATGATTCAGGTTAAAAATTGGGTTGAATTCGGGTTAAATGCGGGTTGTACTAAACCCGAACACTGTAGCAAGTAGTTTTTTTTTTGTTTTTGTTTTTTTATTATTTTTTTAAAAAAAACTTGCATCCAAACATGCCATAAACGACATTAAATTGTTGCCGTTTGTACAGTAAATTAAATGGTGTAAATTTACACTGCTTATTGTTCAAATGGCTACAATTTATGCCGTTTGTGTATTAAATGGCACAATTTTGTAATTTGTGCCGCTTGTAAATAAACGACATAAGATTTATGCCGCCTGAACAGTAAGCAGCATTAAATTTACGTTGTTTACTGTGCAAACGGCAGCAATTTATATTGTTTTCATATTGAACGACACTAATTTTGTAATTTGTGGCACTTG
Source organism: Alnus glutinosa (assembly GCF_958979055.1). NCBI lineage: Eukaryota > Viridiplantae > Streptophyta > Magnoliopsida > Fagales > Betulaceae > Alnus > Alnus glutinosa. Next base: position 1,466,379 of record NC_084887.1, on the reverse strand, counting down.
TAAATAAACGGCATAAATTTATGTCGTTGCATAGTAAACGACATAAAAACTATGATTTAGTACCGTGTGAGCAAAACGGCATTAAAAAAAAAAAAAAGAAGCATAAAATGTGGCTTTTTTATTTTTTTTTATTGGATATAAAAATGTGGTAAAAAGCATTACTCGAGAGAATATTAATGGAAAGGATATAAGGAAAATGCTTAATAATCAATGGATCAACGTACATCCTTTAGATTTTAGAAGCCAATTTTTTTATTGAGTTCTTTAAATCTAAAAGAAAAAAGAAACTGCTTATACTTCAGGGAGATGCTTAGTAAAGTTTCCTCTTTATTTTACTTACCACAAAAAGGATGCGCGTAAAGAATGCAAGACTAAGAATAGGAAAATATTATTATCATTTGGTACGTATGAGGTATGACACTATTTTAGTTTACACTGATGTTCACCGAGATATTTTTTTTTGGGTATGTAATGCACATTGTTTGCGTGCATAATTGATCAATGACAATGGCCTTTCGGGTTTTATAATGGATTTCAATTTTTTTCTTATAAATGTTTAAGATATATATATATATATATATTAAATTTGTTTAAATTTGTTTTTGAGTAGCCTATTATATATGAGAAATAGACACTGTAAGATAATATGTTCTTTTTATTATTAGGAATATTTGCAAGATTAATTTAAGTACTTATAAGATTGCTAAAGTTGGATTTTTCTAGTTCGTATAGTTAAAAAGTTGTCTTGAATTGTTTTTTAATGAAAAAAAAAAAAAGTATCGTTAAAAGGTTATCTTGAATGGTTATATAGCAAAAAAATATAGTTTCAAAGTAATGGGATGTTAACAGTATAAGAATTTTAGAACCGATAATCTTTTAAAGACATTTCGAGTAAATTATAATGAAAAAAACCAGCGCATAGCGCGGGTTATAGGCTAGTAAGAGTAATACTATTAACCAAATTTTTATCTCATAACTATCTCACAATGTTGGCGTGGTTGTTTCAATTAACCCTTAGATTGGCTTTTGTTATGACACAAAAAACAAATAATAAAGAAAAGAAAATCTAACGGTAAGGTTAGTTAAAATTGCCACGACAGAATGACAAGATAATTGTATTATAAAAATGAGCTTATAAAGGATTTGAAATATGAGATACTAACATTAAAAAATTTTAAAATTTGAGATTATAATTGCAAAACTGCTTCTACTTCGGGGAAATGTAAGCAAAGTTTCCTCTTTATTTTACTTACCACAAAAGGACGCCCGGAAAGAATGCAAGACTAATAATAGGAAAATATTAAGTCAAAACAAAAAGTCTTACCACCTCTCAGCGATAATGGTGTTGATCTTCTTCTTTTTTCCTAAGAGAATGAATGGTGTTGAGCTTCTGTATTGCACTATAAATGGCTCAAACCAAAATGGGATCTTCATCATTCTTCTAAACTCATATTTACACGAAGCAAATAAAGAAGAAAAGAAGAGTAAATATGGGTTTAGACTTGAATGTTGCGACAATATCATTACTATTATTGTTAGCATCCACTGCCAATGCCGCAAGCCGTGTCTTTAATGTGAGAAATTACGGAGCAAAGTCTAATTCTGACATCACCCAGGTATGCATGAACGATCCTATATATATATATTTATTCTCCTTATGATCATGTAAATATATGTTTATGATCATCTAAATTAAGAATGCTAAAAATCACTTTCATCATGCATTCATTTTGTCTTAACTTAGGCTGCCACAAGAGCTTGGAAAGATGCATGTGCATATCCAGGTTCGAGTAAAGTTGTAATTCCAGCAGCAAAATACAGGCTTGGCACTGTTAATTTTCTTGGCCCTTGTAAGGGTCCTATCGAGTTTAATGTTCTAGGCAGCATACAATCCCCAGGAGACCCCAAATACTTCAAGGGGGATACTTGGATCAGTTTTGGACGTGTCAACCACTTAACTGTGTCAGGCACTGGAGAATTTGATGGCCAGGGAAGAACTGCTTGGGGTAGAAGTGGTTGTTCCAAAACCAACTACTGCATTCATCTTCCCATTGTAAGTTTAATTCTAGCGTATCTGCATGTGTACGATGGATAAATACGTTTTTCTCCAAATTGGGTTGGAGAAAATTACTTTGCATGTATTAAGGATCACATGGTCTATTAATAGATTGGGTCGAAATAATTTTCTCCAATCCAATTTGAAGGAAAACATTATTAGTGTACAATTGCCATTACTGCTTGTTTACGCATTACATAAAAGGAATGACAATTTTGTGGCGCTTATATATGCTTTCATAAATCAACAGAGCCTTAGGTTCGACTTTGTCACCAATTCAACAGTCCGGGACATAACATCGTTTAACAGCAAACAATTCAACATCAATGTTTTCGGGTGCCAAAATCTTACATTCGACCATGTTACCATCAAAACACCTGGTAACAGCCCTAATACAGATGGAATTCACATTGGACGTTCAACCAACATTAAGGTAATTAATTCAAAGATTTCAACTGGTGATGATTGTATCTCCATCGGTGACGGCAGCCGGGATATACTTATCAAGGGAGTAATCTGTGGACCTGGCCATGGAATCAGCGTAGGAAGTCTTGGTAAGTACCACAATGAACAACCTGTGTTAGGGGTCAAAGTTATCGGTTGCACTCTTACAAACACAACGACTGGCGTGAGAATCAAAACATGGCCCAATTCATATCCTGGCATTGCCTCTGATATGCATTTCGAGAATATTATCATGAATAACGTCGACAATCCTATCCTCATAGACCAAGGATATTGCCCATGGAATCAGTGCAAACCACAAGTACGTACTTCACATCACACTGATCATATCAAAAATTGTTGGCCCTAATTTTATCTTTGTTTTCAAGGTAAATAAATATTACTAATACTTTGGTGATTTTTTCTTTCTTTAGATTCCTTCTAAGATCAAGATCAACAATGTTAGCTTCAAGAATATCAGGGGCACTTCTCGGACAAAGGACGCTGTTGAGATTATTTGCAGTAGGGCACTACCATGTACGAATGTGGAGCTTCGTGACATCGACCTCAAATACAATGGAAAAGATGGCCCCGCTACGTCCCGATGTGTTCATGTCAATCCCCTCATTGGTGGCCACCAGAATCCTCCAGCTTGCAGCATTAAATCTCTTAAGAAGAAAATTTAAGTTTGCTAGCTAGTTTCTATACTGCCGAACCAGCAATTTGTTTTTCTAATGAAATTATAAAATGCTTGAGTTTCAATCTTTATCCTTGATAAGGGAGCCTAACATATGACCGAGATATTAATTAAAATGAAATGTGAATTATGATAGAGACAATGCTCGAATTCATAACTTTTGATCTACTATGATGTTAAATAATCACTATTTGCATCCGTGAACCTCTAGCATGGACGATGGTTCTTAAAGTAGGGACTAAAGGTGCAAATTGTGAGCATGGACGAGGGTCCTTATAGTAAGGGACAAAGGTTCATGACACAGGCACATACAAGCTATTTGCTAGGGCAAAACCCATATGTATATCCCACAAATGATTCTGGCGACGACACAGACTGATATAAAAAAAAAATTGAAAAAATGAATAAAAGAAAAAGAAAAAAGGCTTTTGTTTTAGAGGGGGTGTAACAATGTGGTGATTGACTTACACGTGTGGTGGAGAGTGTTGAGTATAGACGTGTGAGTGTAGAAAGGTTTGAGTCTCACATTAAGAAAATGTCATAAGTGTGAGTGATTAATATAACATAGTTAAGCACAAACTTATAGGCTTAAGCTTTTGGGTCGACAGTGATGTCTCAACTTTCTATATTATAGGCTCACTAAAAAACTCTCCAAGGTATCAATCTCCCTAATACAAAATGATAAATTTAATCATTTAATTAATATTCCAAAACTGATAAAAGGGTACGCGGTACATGTTTGTTGTAGAGAGAAATTCATCCTTACATATATAAAATGAAAAAACTTTCATCATGTCATATTGTATGCTCATTGAATCGTAAGGGTTTTTAGCACGTGTGAGAGATCTTATATGAAACCAACATATATGAGTAGGTGGACAGACAATTCAAAATTTAGCTGGTCAAGTGAGTTCTATATGAACTCTCTCACAATGTGTTATCTAAATTGTTGAGGATCTCACACTACTTAACTTCATTAAAAAAAAAGGAGTAATTATTGACTGTTTTTTTTCTAGCCGGTTTTAAAAACAGTCTAGAATTAAATTTTTACTGACGCTTTTCAGAAAAGCGTCAACAATGAAAAAATTTACAAACAGTTTTTTAAAAACCGTCTGTAAGAAAATAAATCACGACGATTTCTTTTAAAACCGTCGTGAAATTTGTTGACGGTTTGGGACAAATTGTCTGGAAATGTAAAGTTATAGACGGTTTGGTCCAAAACCGCTGTAAATTTTAAAACCGATTTGCCTCTGCATGTCAATGGTGGGTCATTATTGCTGCAGAAAAACGTATTTTTTTTTTTCGTGTACTTGTTTTCTCCCCCTTTTCCTCACAATCCCATCATGCATCCTTATTCTGATTGTACCAATACCAACAATTTTGCAGGCAACGTCATTTCCCATCAAGACTAAACCGCCATTGACTGACTCATAGGTAGTAAAGTTTGAACCCTCAGATTTTGCTTCGACGACACCAGCTACAGAAAAGGAAATTTGCTTATTACTCTCCTCTTTATTTTTCAGTTTCGGTCACTCGGATTTATAATGCCCATATTTTTTTACAATAATAACACTGGACTTTCTTCTTTGACTTGGACTGGGATCGACCTCTTGATTTTCCTTTCCCTGAATACCTCTCACTAGATTGACCTCTAAAATTAGAAGAATTTTCTGAATGACCCTTAACAAATAAACCCTCTGCCTGATTATCACTACCTTTCCCATTCAACCTTGTCCTCAACTTCAAAGAATTCAAAGCATATTTAACATTTACTAAGGAGATGGTATCTCTACCGCACGACATTGAATTAACGAAATTATCAAAGACATCGGTAGTGAGCGTGATAACTAAGGCTTGATTCTCATCATCTACTTTAACATCAATATTTTTTAGATCCAAAATAATTTTATTATAGTCATCTAGATGATCACAAAGAAGCATACCTTCTTTCATCTTGAGGGTATATAATCGTTGCTTCAAATACAATCGGTTCGTGAGAGATTTCTTCATGTACAAGCTCTCCAGCTTTTTCCAAAGTCCAGCAGCAGTTTCTTCATCAACAACTTCTCTCAAAACTCCATTTGCAAGAGACAGCAAAATTGCACTCTGGGCTTTTTCTTCAAGTTCCTTCATTTCCTTTGTTGATGATGTTGATGGCACCTCGCCATCCAAAATCTTCGCCAAGCCTTGTTGCTGTAACAAAGCCCACATCTTAATTCGCCATAGACTGAAACTATTCTGACCATCAAATTTTTCTACTTCAAATTTTGCTGTAGCTATCCCACAAAATAAAGATCCAAGCTCTGAAACCAGTTTGTTGTGACAAAACTAATATTCCAGGATCACCAAAAGAAGCAGAAAAATTATAGAATAGCAAATAACAACACAATCACATAAGAGACATCAAGATTTAAGTGAGAATACAAATGAGACAAAAGGAAACTTATCTCTCTATAAAATTGTTGTTGTCTTTCACTACAGTTCGGCTGCTTATTCTTCTTGTCTTCTAAAAAAAAAAAAAAAAACGCTTCAGTTTTTTGGGCAACAAAAGCCCTTTTGTTTTTTACCTAGCTTCTAGAAGAAGCAAGCTTCCAAAAGAAGCTTTTTCTACCCCCACACACGTGTGTGGACAAAAGACAAGCTGAAAAAATAAAATAAAAGGGGCCCACCAAAGAGACTTGAGAAAAATCAAGTCACACTACAAATCTCCACCTTAACTTGAATTTCATCAAGTCCTCAACACAAATCTCCTCATGATGTCTCCTCCAACACCCCGAAGGGCAATTACAAGTTACAAACACCAATCAAGTCTAAACAATACTTGAACTTGAGAACTAGAATTGGCTTAGTCAACATGTCTGCTGGATTTTTCTGCTGTATCAATTTTCTTCACTGTGATGTCACCTTGTGTCACAGCCTCCCAAAGAAAATGATATCTGACATCAATGTGCTTGGTTCTCTCATGATACATTTGATTTTTGGTCAAATGTATTGAGCTTTGGCTATCACAGAACACAACAGTCTCATCCTGCTGCAAACCCAGATCACTAACCAAACCTCTTAGCCAAATTGCTTCTTTCACTGCCTCTGCTGCTACCATATACTCTGCCTCTGTAGTGGGCAAAGCAACCGTCGACTGTGAAGTCGCTTTCCAACTAATGGCACATTCTGAGAGAGTGAAAACAAAACCTGTTAGAGATCTTCTCTTATCCAAATCACCAGCATAATTTGAATCAACATAACCAATGACATGAGAATTGACACCACTGCCTTTGTCATAGACTAAACCAATGTCTGTAGTTCCCCGTAAATAACGGAGTATCCATTTCACAGCCTGCCAATGAACCTTCCCCGAATTCGCCATGTCACGACTAACAACACTGACTGCCTGTGAAATATCTGGACGAGTGCACACCATAGCATACATAATGCTCCCAATTGCACTGGAGTAAGGAACATGTGACATGAACTGCTCCTCCTCCTCACTCTGAGGTGCTAAAGCTGCTGAAAGTATGAAATGAGTGGCAAGAGAGGTACTCACTGGTTTAGAATTCTGCATACTGGTAGCCGACTCGGCTACGTGGATTTTAAATTTATAAGTTGAACCACTTCGCAATAGTACGAATCAGTTGTACTATAGTAAGGGTTATCGAACCACATAGATTGGGGGTTGTTTTGCGTAACAGGATATCTAAAGAGCTTATTTAACTTAACTTTGAAAAAGAAAACAAAAGTAAAGGTTGTAGAATTGAAGCTACAACAAGTAAAGTAAAGAAAAGCTGAAATTGAAAACAAACTTAAAAAGAAAACTTAGGTATTGATCTCATCTAATCCTCAACCAATGAAATGCTTAAAGTCTATATGGATCTTTCTAATATGCATGATATGAGCGCGTAATGGGCGTCAACCATTACGACGACCTCAACATGAAAATACTTTCGTTAGGACATAGTTATAAAGCACCTAGTTTCACATCAAACACTTACCACGTAAAGATTAATCTATAATTGAAAAACGTTTATACTACCAAAGGTGTGGGGGATTGATGCTCCCTAGCTTACTACTTTATAAAACACCCTAATAAGCATACACAATACATGAAAACTCTAATTAGGCCACAATGATAAGGTATCTAGTTTCATACCGATCTATTCCATGTAAAGATTAAACTACAATGGAAAGACATTTTACACTACCAAAGGTATGAAATGACCGGTGTTCCCTAGCATACCCTATAAGGTGACTCTAATAGGTAAACACAAATCATGTCAAATAGAACCATTGCAAAAGACATCGTTCTCTTTCAAGAACGTTGATTTTACTCATGAATCCAAGAAAACTCATTGACAAGAAAATCCCTTTTTCATGAATAAATGGATTGGAATCTTGAAGACAAAACCTTTTAGCATGGATTTTGCAATCCTCTAGCCCTTCACAATCATCAAACACATCTAGAAAATCCTAAGAACATCAAGAACACTTCATGGTTTTTGAAAAAGATTTTGATCAAACCCTAAGAACTAATTTAGCTAGACATGAAATAAGTTAATTTAAGCATGGAATTAAAGGAAAATAGTAAAGAAAACAAGATTTAAATAAACTAAGAACACTATATTAATTTAAGAGAATTCAGATTACAAAAGGAAATGAAAAGCATTAAAATTAACTAAGAAGATACACCTGAGAAAATGGAACCCCCAAAAGATGCATAAAAACTACTAATGCTCTGGAAAATAAGTCAGGAAAGCATCCATCTCTCTCTCATCCATGCCTCATATATATAGAGGAAGAGATTTACAAATATCTAAGAAAGAGATAAGATAAGAGATATTTCTGAAATATCTAAGATATTTTGGAAATATCTGAAAATATCTAAAAATATCTAAAAAATATCTAAAATATCTAAAAATATCTAAGAAAATATCTAGAAAATATCTAAAAATATCTAGGATATTTAAAATATCAAGGAAATATCTAAAAATATCTAGGAAGAGTGACATGTCATCATTGTTCCAGATTGTTCCAAAAATATCCAAATTCGATCGATCGATTATAAAGTCGATCGATCGCATTCGTGGTTGCCCTGTCTCGATCGATCGCATCTCGCACGATCGATTTTTCTTTGATTGATGATTCGATCGATCGATTATAAAGTCGATTTTCCTTAACCGATTCTTCATTTGGCAGGAGCAACTTTGAACTCTGGAAATGACCAAATCACCCTTGATGTATTTTCAGGTCTAATTCAGGTGTTTTGAACTAGATTTCAATTAAGACCTGAAAATAAGACAAAACACTAATACACAACAAAACGTTATATTTACAACACAAACTAGGTATAACAAATGTAAATTAAGGGGTCTTGAATCGAATAATCCAAGACTTATCACATACCAAAGAGTTCAAGTACTTTCTCAATGTACTTTTTCTATGACAAGTACAGCTTTCCCGCTTTTCTATCTTTGTGAATCTCCATCCCTAGGATTTTCTTTGCAGCACCCAAATCCTTCATTTCAAACCCATCACTCAACAAAGATTTGAATCTCTTAATCTCCAACATGTTTTTAGCAGCAATAAGCATGTCATCCACATAGAGCAATAAATAAACAAAAGAACCATCTGACAATTGCCTGTAATACACACAACTGTCATGGTTACTTCTTGTGTAACCATGCCCGACCATAAAGCTGTCAAAGTGCTTGTACCACTGTCTTGGAGATTGTTTCAAACCATACAAAGATCTCCTTAACTGACAAACATGATCTTCTTTACCTTCAACAATGAACCCCTTTGGCTGATGCATGTATATGGTTTCTTCAAGCTCACCATGTAGAAACGCAGTTTTCACATCAAGTTGTTCAAGCTCTAAATCAAATAGAGCAACCATGGCAAGCAACACACGAATAGAGCTATGTTTTACAACAAGAGAGAAAATTTCATTGAAGTCCATACCTTCTCTCTGACTATAGCCCTTTGCCACTAACCATGCTTTGAACCTTGCATCTTCAACACCTGGGATCCCTTCCTTTTTCTTAAAGATCCATTTGCAGCCAACAGTTTTAACACCCTTAGGCAATTTCACCAATTCCCAAGTCTGGTTCTTATGAACAGAATCAATCTCCTCATTCATGGAAACAACCCATTGAGCAAACTCATTACTTGTGACAGCTTCTGAATAAGTGGAAGGCTCTTGAACTGCAGTATCCTCTGCCACAGTAAGTTCATATGCTACTAAATCTGCATAGCCATATCTCTGGGGTTTTGCCCAAAGATAAAAAAATCACATTCAAACTCACGGATTAAAAAAAATAATATTAATTAATGATTCTGGACGGTTTGGGCAAAACCGTCTAGAATTATTCCAGACGGTTTTGCCCAAACCGTCTAGAATTAATTTTTCCGACGCTATATTCTGGATGGTTTCAAACCGTCTAGAATAAACCGTCAGGAATTGATTCATGACGGTTTTTTACCTGTTCTGGACGGTTTAATACTGTTATTTTTGTAGTGCTTTATTTGGAATCAAAAACCGTTTCTAAAAATTTTGCGAAACTCACACTACTTTCGTTGTCTAGATTTGTGCATCTTTTCCATCTATTTTTTTTTTTTCCCTTGTAGTCAAATGAGGAGGTTTAATGTTAATACATGTATATGATCAATAAGTCAGACCAAAGTCACTAAATTCAATTTAGGCATAGACGAATTTCTAATTTTTAATTTGCCTTTTAGCTTTTATTTTGCTTTGATCTTTTTTCTTTTTTGGAGCAAATAACAACATAAAAGGTCAAATGATAATAAAAAGTCTAATCCATTGCTTTGATTTGTGATTTTTTTTATAAGCTGAAGTAGATAGCCTGGTAGGTGGGCTAGCACTACCAAACAACCTTGGTACATATAGAGGCAAAATGCCCGAGGGCTATTGTGAGCCTTCAAGAAGTGAGTGATGTTACTCTTCACATTCATTTTATTTTATTTTATTTTTAAGTTGTTAACATTAAAAAAAAACTTTAAATACGTTATAAAATGGGTGTTAAGAGTACCGTTACTCCAAAGGTAATGCTTTCAATGTTACTCATAAGGATGAATTTGACAAAGATGATCCTAAAAAAGGTATCAATTACGTACTTAGCTTTTGTGAATTCTTATGAGAGTTTTCATGAGTCCAATAAGTATGCTACTCCATATCTTCATGATTCATTTGAGAATGAATTTGAAGAGGAAGATGATGTCCAAAACACTTACAATAATTTGTTTGAGAAGTTTTATGAATTAAGATAGCAAAACAAAAAGAATTTGAAAAAGCTTAACAAAATTGAACTTGAAAGGACCAAATGGCTTGAAACCTTGAGTGATTCACATGCTGCTTGTAATACTCTCTGAAATATGAAAATCAAGTGTTGATAGCTAAATTTATGTTTTTGGAGAAAGAATTGAGTGAATCGAAAATCACTTTGAAAAAACTTGCTAGTGATAAGCTTAATAAAATGCTTCATGATAAAAAATATTCTTCTAACAAATCTGGACTTAGCTTTATGGATAATTATTCTTCTATGCCTTCTACTTCCGGTGTGAAAAATGTTTGTACAACGAAGGTAATGTTTGTTTCTGTTTCAAGTGATAAGGATAAGAAAATTATCCTTATGTATCTAGACATAAGTCTAGGATTGTGCACCCTCCTACGAAACAACATTCTCAAAGGTTTGTTCCTACTTGTCATCATTTGGGCAAAGTTGGTCATACTCGACATAACCATTTTAGGCTGAAATCCCGTGAGCATAAGAATGATAGTCTCTATCTTAGGAATAGTTATGAGGGGTTGTACAACATTATAAGGGTTGTTTTGACTAGGCTAGATGAGTTGGACAAGAGTCACAAAACTGCACCTAGTGTTAAGAAGCTAGGTTTTGGTTAGAAAGGTTGATCATTCACCCATTGAAAAGGAGTTGATGTGGTCTCACCTAGATTTAGGTGGTCACATGGCATGTCTAGAATCTTTGTTCATGCATATTCATTCATATCCTAGAGCATGTAGTCTTCTTTGCATTGCAATTTATTTTTCTTTCTAAATTTCTGTTTTGCATATGCATTGCATTAATTTTGTGTTTTATTTTCATTTTTTTAAAATTAAAAAAATTGGAAATATATATGTATATATATATATATATATATATATATATATATATATATATATATATATATATATATATATATATATATATATATATATTGTTATTGCCTTCTTCCTAGCTTTGGCTTATGCATCTTGAAAGTTCATTAATTTCTTATGTTTATTCCTTGAACTCAACCCATAATTATCTCTTGGAATGTGCTTATTATTCATGAATTGATTATTTTGTTAATGGACTATTTCTTTGCCTAAGTAAGAGCTTTTGTGGTATACTTCTCGTATGCTGATCTTTTGTGCACTTTAAGGCTTTCATTTGAGTTAAGCTTGATTGCAAGGGTAAGAGTTTGTTAGGCAATCATGTGAGAGAAGTCGACTAGCTTTTCGGTTAAATTGACAAACTCGCTAGTTGAACCTAGGCCCTAAAAATTCCCGCATTCTTTCCATTTGATTTAAACACCAATGTTTAAAGACACTTTCTAAAAAAAAAAAAATATGAACTAAAGTTTAGTGTCTAATAATTGCTTAACATATCCCTACAGAAACAGTCAGTGACTAAATCATTTCGGAAAGAGATTGTCACTAAAGGACTATGTTAAGTTTGTGCTATGTCTCAGGGGGAGTGTATTGGATGAGGATAACTAGACCTTATATGATAAGGTTTAATTTTTGACTTGTTGTGCATCTCAACCTTCCTCAAGAGGAATTATAAGCTTCTGTTTGCTAAGCTTTTCTCCCCACCAAACAATATCTTAAGCTTGCTCAATAGATTGTTATCACACACAACACATAAGCATGGATTGAGTGGAACATATTGCTTTGCGTTTGTTAAAGAGAATTTTGATCCAGTCATGTTGTGCAAATTATAATACTCGCAAGTGCACGAATCGTTTGTAATATAGCGTTTTGCAAGTGAGAGGTCGATCCCACAGAGAATTGTGTTGCGAAAATTAATTTCTATTTAAACAAATCATATTTTAACCTAGTTCCAAATTTATGGATTTTTAACAAAAGAAAACATAAACAAAATTAATGAAAATAAAGGGTTCTAAGGTTTTGGAATCCACACCCACCAAATCATAGCTACATATTCTCATCCTCATCTACACCATTTGAAGTTCTCAACATACAAATCTAATGTTTGTTCTACTTTGCTTCAAAAATCATTTAAATCATTCAATGAATCCATTCTTGCACAAATCACAAAAGATATCTAGTTTTTACTAAATCATCAAATGTATCCGTAGAATGAAACACACCGAATATCCAACATCTTGATAAATAAAAACTCAAGCCATCAATTTAATGAAACTATCTCAAATCATCACATGTATCCGGAAATCACAAGAGATATCCAAGAATAATCTCAATAATTGAAGTAGAGCAGTGAGAAATCAAAACCCATAAACTCAAATAGCATAAACAAGCATGAAAACATACTTTCTCTTCAATGGTGAGATTTCATCCTCAACCTTAGTAGAAAGTTTAGCTACACATGATAAAAAAAAATATAATCTAAAACCTTGAATTAAAAGCATAAAAATTAAAAGACTTACAAAGAAGAAAATGCAAGAAGAAAAATCGTCACTTGGTGCAATGGTGCGGGAATGGCAGGGCTGTGCGCCCCACTCCCCCCCCCCCCCCCTTTCGCTCCTCACCTTTGCTCTTTACAAGAAAACAACCCCTTTTATTTTGGTGTTGCTAGAAAAATGACGCTTCTGCCCTACAGGTTGTCTCTTTTTCTGCTACCCTTTCACATGATTCTCCACACTTTAGTTCATCCAGCACACACATCTTTCAAAGCTTGTATATGTTCGGTCTAACAGGAAACCAAGAAGAGGAAAAATCTGCTGGTCCGTGTGTGTGTCTGCTGGGTGTAAAGAATACAATCTCCTTTCCACGTGATTTATGATGCAGGTCTTCAAGGATAAAGAAGAAGTGCTGCCCTTTTGCTCACATGTGCTGCCCTTTTGCATTTTTTGTGCTGATAGTGTGTCTCTTTAAAGACAAGTCAAAAGTTGGTCCTCCAAAGAAAGGACTCCACCTACTGAACGTGCTTGTCCTTTAAAGGAAGGTCTCCACCTTTTGTCTTTTCTACAATTAATATATATATATATATATATATATATATATATATATATATATTTCTCTATGCATTTAAAAGTGGGCCAAACTGAGATGGTTTTTCCACTGCTTTGCAATTTTACTTAAAATACCGTCATTTTATCTCAATGTCCTGCAAAATACTAAAACACCAAAACTAACAAAAAATATCAAAAAATAACAAAGCTAAATGTTTAACTAATGTAAATTAAGGGGTCCAAATATACACTTTTTGGCACTCATCAATTCACCTTTTGATTCTCATGCCTACTTTTCACACTTTAAGCATTGATTATGTTACGAATTCATTGTTTAACACATCAACTATTAATGCATTTTTCTTGTGTACTATTTGGATTATTGCACATACATTGAGGGGGAGATTCTTTTGCAAAATGTTCAATTCTACATATCATGTGTTCTACTTTTCATGGTCTTGCTTTTCATTCATGTTGCATTCTGTGCTTCATTCATGATCATGGTTGAGATTAGAGGATAGTGAGAGGTCCATTGTGTTTGTGCATTGCCCACTAATGTTCATCTCTTGCATGGGTAATTGTTTTTGTTTGTTTTCATTGTTGGACAATGTGATTGATCTTTCTTTTGAAACCCTTTGTCATTTCGTGACAAAAAGGGGGAGACAGTTTGAGTTTATTTAGATGTTCTTGATAGGGGGAGGGGTAATACTTGTTTTGGTGTTGTGATTGATTAACATAGTTGAGCTAATGTGTTTTTTGGATACATATTCAATTATTCATCTTTATGTTAATCAGAGTTTTAGTACTTCAAATTTCTATGCGTTTAATGGTTTGTTCAAGTTTTAGAGCACATGTTAGACTCAAAACTTCACCTGAGTTTTTTGTTGAGTTTTTCGGTTTTTAAATTTGAACTTGAGCTTTTTGTTTTAATTTAGTTTTGTCACCGAATTGCTAAAGGGGAAGTTTGTTAGGTTTTTAATGTTGGCTAATTCAGTGTAAAAACATATTTTGTTGTAAGTCTCATGTCTGAGTTTAGTATAAAGATTCTGCTAAAAGAAGACCTATTAGACTTTGGTGTCCGAACGTCTTGAGAATATGTCTGAACAAGACTTCCAGAGAGTATCAAAGTATTTGCATGTTCGAACGGCCTATGTTGATGTCTGGACAGATATTCCCAAGAACTCCCAAGACTCTTTGTGTCAAGAGGCTTGCGATGATGTCCGGATAGGTTTTACCGAGAGTTCCCTTTTGTTGTTATGTTTGGAAACATGGTGCAATCTATTTCTCGCATCTCTAGTTGCGTCTGGATGCATTAGTGCCCTGTTCGTTTTTTTACTTGAATTAGGATTTCAAAAGCCTATTTAAGGATACTTTTAGGCAGAATTTTGTTAAGGGTTCTACTCTAGAATTTAGTGTGCTAAGAGAGGGTTTTTGACCTGAAGTGTTAACATTATATCTCTCTTAGAGTTTTGGTTATTGTTTAACCATCAACCTTGAACAATTGAAGCCAACTAGAGTTCCGGTTAAGAAGATCAAGAAGAAGAACTCTCTAAAGGTTCTCGGAGAGAAGCAGACAAGAGGGCCACTTGTTGTAATACAAGAGTGCGAGACTGCAAAGGTTTTGAGAGTATTAATATCTTGTAATTCGCGGATTCTTCGTTATTGGATTGATTTCCTGAGTTGGCTACCCCGGAATGGTTTTTCTCATTGAATTCAAAGAGTTTCCACTTCGTCACCAAATATCTGTGTCAATTGGTTTTTTATTTTTTTATTTTCATATTTTGGTGATTGTTTGTTTGTGGTTGATTAAATATTTAATTCCATATTATATTGACATACACATATTCAACCCCCTTCAAGGTGTTCTTTGGAGTCTATCAAATCAATCTCTTATATTCTCCTAAGATTGATTTCGTAGGAGAATATATCTCATATATCCTAAGGAATCACCCTAATCACCCAAAAGCTTAAGCCTATAAGTTTGTGCCTAACTATGTTATATTAATCTTTCACACTTATGACATCTTCCTAATGTGGAACTCAAATATTTCTACACTCACATGTCTATACTCAACAATCTCCACCCTCACGTGTAAGTCAATCACAATATTGTTACACTCCCTCTCAAACAGAAGCCTTTTTTTTTTCATTATTTTTTTAATATCGATCAATCTATGTGTAGTCGCCAGGATCATTTGTGGGCTATATGAGTTTTGCCCTGTGCCACACATCTTTGACCCTACTCAAGCAACTCTCTTTTGTGTCTCTACCATGAACCTCTATCCCTTACTCCAAGGACGCTCATCCATGATCACATCTTGCAACTTTTGTCCCTACTTTAGGAACCCCTCGCCCATGCTTGATTTTCAAGGATGTTAATAATGATGATCTAACATGATAGTAGATAAAAAAAAACTTATGAGTTCGAGCATTCTCTCTATCATTCACATTTCATTTCAATTAAATATCATGGCCATATTTAGCCTCCCTTATCAAGGATAAAGATTGAAACTCAAGCATTGTATAATTTCACAAGAAAAACAAATTGATGTTCGGCGGTATATAAACCAGATAGCAACTTAAATTTTCTTCTTAAGAGATTTGAAGCGACAAGCAGGAGGATTCTGGTGGCCACCGATTCGGGGGTTGACATGAACACATCGGGACGTAGCTGGGCCATCTTTTCCATGGTATTTGAGGTCGATGTCACGAAGCTCCACATTCGTACATGGTAGTGCCCTACTACAAATAATCTCAACAGCTTCCTTTGTCCGAGAAGTGCCCCTGATGTTCTTGAATCTAACATTGCTGATCTTGATCTTAGAAGGAATCTAAAAAAAGAAACCAACAAAAATTTACCAAAGTATTAGTAATATTTATTTACCTTGAAAACAAAGGTAAAATTAGGGTTAACAATTTTTGACATGATCAGTGTGATGTGAAGTACGTACTTGTGGTTTGCATTGATTCCATGGGCAGTACCCTTGGTCTATGAGGATAGGATTGTCGACATTCTTCATGATAATGTTCTCGAAACGCATATCAGAGGCAATGCCAGGATATGAATTAGGCCATGTTTTGATTCTCACGCCAGTCGTTGTGTTTCTAAGAGTGCAGCCAATAACTCTGACACCTAACACAGGCTGTTCATTGTGGTACTTACCAAGACTTCCTATGCTGATTCCATGGCCAGGTCCACAGATTACTCCCTTGATAAGTATATCCCGGCTGCCGTCACCAATGGAGATACAATCATCACCGGTTGAAATCTTTGAATTAATCACGTTAATCTTGGTTGAACGTCCGATGTGAATTCCATCCGTATTAGGGCTGTTTTCAGGTGTTTTGATGGTAATATGGTCGAATGTAAGATTTTGGCACCCGAAAACATTGATGTTGAATTGTTTGCTATTAAATGATGTTATGTCCCGGACTGTTGAATTGGTGACAAAGTCGAACCTGAGGCTCTGGCAATTTATGATAGCATATATAGGCACCACAAAATTGTCATTCCTTTTATGTAATGCGTAAACAAGTAGTAGGTGGCAATTGTACAGCAATAATGTTTTCCTTCAAATTGGGTCGGAAAAAATTTGTGATCCTTAACACATGCATGCAAAGGAATTTTCTCCAACCTAATTTGGAGAAAAACTTATTTATCCAAAGTACACACACAGAGATACGGTAGAATTAAACTTACAATGGGAAGATGAATGCAGTAGTTGGTTTTGGAACAACCACTTCTACCCCAAGCAGTTTTTCCCTGGCCATCAAAAGCTCCAGTGCCTGATACAGTTAAGTGGTTGACACGTTCAAAAGTGATCCAACTATCCCCCTTGAAGTATTTGGGGTCTCCTGGGGATTGTATGCTGCCTAGAACATTAAACTCGATAGGACCCTTGCAAGGGCCAAGAAAATCTACAGTGCCAAGCCTGTATGTTGCTGCTGGAATTACAACTTTACTCGATCCTGGATATGTACATGCATCTTTCCAGGCTCTTGTGGCAGCCTAAATTAAGACAAAATGAATGCATGATGAGAGAGATTTTTAGGATTCTTAATTTAATTAGATGATCATAAACATATATTTACATGATCATAAGGAGAATGAATACATATAGGATCGTTCATGCATACCTGGGTGATATCAGAATTAGACTTTGCTCCATAATTTCTCACATTAAAGACACGACTTGCGGCATTGGCAGTGGATGCTAACAATAATAGCAATGATATTGTCGCAACATTCAAGTCTAAACCCATATTTACTCTTTTTTTCTTCTTTATTTGCTTCGTGTAAATATGAGTTTAGAAGAATGATGAAGATCCCATTTCGGCTTGAGCCATTTATATATAGTGCAATTCAGAAGCTCAACACCATTCATTCAATTAGGAAAAAAACAGAAGAAGATCAACACGATTATCGCTGAGAGGTGGTAAGACTTTTGTTTTGACCAAATATTTTCCTATTATTAGTCTTGCATTCTTTAAGCGCTTCCTTTTTGTGGTAAGCGTTAAATAAAGAGGAAATTTCACTTACAACTCTCCGAATTATAAGCAATTTTGCAATCATAATCTCAAAGTTTAAAAAATGTTGGTATATATCCTATGTTTCAATTCCTTTTAATTTCTCATATTCTTTTTAGTAATATTATATACCACATTTTTATATTACAATTATCTCACAATTCTGACGTGACAATTTTAACTAACTCTTGGATTTATTTATTTTTTTATTTTTTTTATAACAAAAACTGATCCAAGGGTTAGTTGAAACAGCCATATCAATATTGCGAGATAGTTATAAGATAAAAATTTTGTTTCTAGTGTTACTCATATTGGCCTATAACCCGCACTATGCACGGGTTTTTTCACTAAAATTTACTCAAAATGTCTCTAAGAGATTATTGTTTCTAAAATTCTTAAGGTGCGTTTGGGATTGCGATTTCGTAGAGAAAAAGTGCGATTTTAAACCAAATCGCAGAATATACTATTAACATCTCATTACTTTGAAACTATACTCTTTTGCTATATAACGATTCGAGACAACCTTTAATTTAACAATATTTTTTTGATATAAAACCCTTCAAGACAACTTTTTAACTATACCAATTAGAAAAACCGAACTTTAGCAATCTTATAAGAACTTAATAGGCTACTCAAAAAAAATTTAAAAAACTCTCATATACATTTATAAGAAAAAAAAAATCGGAATCCATTATAAAATCTTAAAAGCCATTGTCATTGATCACTTAAGCACGTAAACAATGTGCATTACATACCCAAAAAAAATATCTTAATGAACAACAGTGTAAACTAAAAAAGTGTCATACCTCGTACTATCAAATGATAAGAAACGTTCTCTCTCATCATCGTTTTCTGAATTTAGTGTAAAATTTACAAAGAAAAAAAAAAAAAGGCAATTTGAATAAAATATAATACATTATTAAAACAGAAAAAATTGGAAAAAAGGAAACAGAAGAACATAACCACATAAAATAAAAACAAACAAACGGAAAATGAAAAATACTAATACTATAGAAAATAATTATCTTTTATGTATACTTTTCCCGTACCAATAAAACCTTGAAAGCTAAGCTATTGTCGTCCATCAATTAAGCACATTAATATTGCATGTGCATTATAGAGGAAAAAAGCTACTCAATGAACAACAGACTAAAAAACTTCAAACCTCGTACCAAAATCTACAATAGCAAACTCTCTCTCTCACCATCATTTCCTTAAATTTACTGTAAAATTTTTTACAACAACAAAAAAAAGGCAATTTGAATAAAAAATTATATATAAATTATAACTGGAAATAATGACAAAGGCAAAAACGGAAGAAAAAAACCAAATAAAATAAAGACAAAAGGGGAAATGAAAAATACTAATATAATAAAAAAGAATTGTATTTTTTGTATACTTTTCTTGGTTCCAATGCAACATTGAAAGCCAATATCGTCCATCAATTAAGCATGTAACCAATGTTCCTTACGTACACACACACACACACAAAAAAAAAAAAAAAAAAAAAAAAAAAAAAAAAAAAAATACGTAGTGAAGAACAACATAAACTAAAAAACCTTCGTACCTCGTACCATAAAATAACTGATTTGAATAAAAAAATAATATATAAATTAGAACAGAAAATATGGACCAAAAATGTAAATGATAGAACAAAACCATGAAAAATATAGTAAAAAAAGGGAAAATGAAAAATACTAGTATAATAGAAAAGAACTGTCTTTTTTGTATACTTTTTTTGGTTCCAATGCAACGTTGAAAGCCAATTTTGTCCATCAATTAAGCACGTAAAGAATATGTATTACACAAAGAAAAAAAAAATATTCAATGAACTTACAACTAAACTAAACAATTGTCATACTCCATACCAAAAACAATGAGAGGAAACTCTCTCTCACTATCGTTTCCATGAATTCAATGTAAAATTTGCAAAAGAAAAAATAAGCAATTTGAATAAACTATAAAATATAAATTAGAACAAAAAATAAGGGAAAGAAAGAAAGAAAATGATAGAACAGAACCACCCTGAACGTTCAACTAATACATATACGCGAATGAGAGAAAGGTAAACGATCTCTTTCTGAACACTTTAACTCTCTGCAATTCTTTAATTAGGCCATTTCTCAAATCTATCTTACATAAGCTAGCATCATAGATGTCCCCCGTAGGCCCGCTCCAGCAAGCTCCTCAACCTAATTTCCCTTCTTTTACAGGACCTCAAGAGCTAAGGTCCTAATGATACCCCTTCAAAATATCTCACTTGAACACCCAGAAATTGTCTTAACAGGGTTGCTTCTCAGTTTTGCTCTACGGGAGAGGCTAGAGAGTGAAGAGCCAAACTACAATGTAAATGCTAGCACTATTACCAAGTCAATCAAACGCTTGGAAAAATAGAAAGCCAGTTGTCGCAATTATAGGCTATCCTCTTATTGATTCCTTATATATATATATATATGTGTGTGTGTGTGTGATTCCCTCTATCTCCTCTCTTTTTCAAAAGAGCTTCTAGTGTTAATGAAAATAGAAATCCTATGGAAAAAGAATTAACAACGTACTTGTTGGGGATAAATCCCACTCAACCCGATCCAAAGAGGAGATTCAAAAGTCTAATAAGGTCTAAACAGATAAGAATAATGATCATATCAGAGGTCTAAGAAGATATCAGATCAGAAGTCTAGTAAAGGATTGAAGTCCAATTAGAACTCGGACAGCAGTTCTAGATTAACAAGGAGCAGGAGTCCTAATCCAGATTTGACTCCACCTCTATGCCTATAAATAAGCCCATACCCCAGGTATAAACCAAGACTCAATTTTATGCACACAGCATTATTTTTTCACAGAAGCTAACTTAGGCATCGGAGCGGGACCCCCGGAAGGGTCCCTAGGTTTTGTTGTTTTGCAGAGTTATTGAGAAGCGTGAAGAACATCAAAGGAACGTGCAGATTCACACCATACCGGAAACTGTACCAACAGTACTTAAGAGTGGAGATTGTTGTTATCTTAATATTTTATGCTTCCTTTGTTTTTAATTAAACACACTCGATCGATCATGTATACTCCAAACCATGCACACTCGCATCACAAATAATATATTAATAGACTTCAGTAAAAAAGATGTATTTTGTGTCATTTTTTTCACATCTTTTTTGTAAATTCATTATTGAATATGTGAAATTTATATGTGGGTCTCACAAATTCAAAGTTGGATTCACACATCTCTTATAGGGAGATGGATAAAAAAATGTGTATGAGAATAAAATCATACATTTCTCGTAGAGTAACTCTTTGGAGTAATGGTACTAGATCTCTTCATATTTATTTATCAATCCCAAATCAAAGTAATGGGTTGGAATTTGTTATCATACTTTGACCTTTTTATTGTTATTCCCTCATAAAAACAAAAAATCACAGATCAGAGCAAAATAAAGCTAAGAGACACATTAAAAATTAGAAATTCTTCTACGCCGAAATTAAATTTAGTGACTTTGATCTCACGAATCGATCATATACATGTATTAACATTAAACCTCATCAATTGACTACAAGGAAAAAAATATATGGACAAGATGCACAAATATAGACAATGAAAGCAAGGTGGCTGGTTTTGCAAAATTTTCAGAAATGATTTTCACTTCGAAACAATTTTCATACGTGCTCGGATTGAGATCCACGTGATCAATTTGGATAGCGCATTGTGGGAGGGTTTATATGGAATTCACCTATTCAAATAAATTTTGGGCTACCTGGCCACCTACTTAGGAATATGAATTTCATATGGGCTTTCTAACATGTGCTACCCAAATTGTTAGGGATATCAATCCTACATTGTTTTTACAGAGATATTACACATCTATCTTTTATCCATCTCTTTTGTAAATTCATCATTATTCAATAGTAAAGTTACTCATTTCTTGTACGAAAATGGATAAGAAATTGACAAAATATGAAAACCAACTAATGTTCTTGTTTTTAATACGAACAAAAGAAAATGAATAAAGTTTTTCTTTTGGATATTTGTCTTTAAATAATGTGCTTAATTGGAGCCACATAAGTTACTAAAACAAATTTAATACCTTCCAATAACATGTTGAGACATGCTAGCAAGTTATAAAAGAGTTAATAGACTATAGTAGCAAAATTTAAAAATGAAAGTGAGAATCATATATACGTACGCTTATTAATCCTATTAAAAAAGCATTTGAAAAAAGTTGACCATGTTGTCTTTTCTCTATCTAGGGTTCTCTCGGTCGGTGAGAGAGCACTAGGGGTGAAGGAAGGCCAGGTCTCCCACCGATTTTCCGTAGAGGAGGATTGTGAGCAAACTGGTGGAAGGTGGGGAGATCGTGAGGTCGTGGAATATGGTAGAACTTGTACGTGTCGCAGATTTTTGCTAACGGAAAAGCAGATGAGCAAGAAAGCAAACAGAGCTCTGATGGCCAAGCTATGCCGAACGGTGGGGAGAGTTGTGTTCAAGGAATTGAAGGCAAATTTGTGGCTGATTGTGTTTTTCAGATGGCAACGATAAGAGAAGGGTTAAGGAGGGACGACGACCTTGGCTATTTGACCGTAACCTTCTAGTACTGCACGATTTTGATGGCAACATTCCACCATCTCAGATGCAGTTTAATAATTCCTTTTTATGGGTCCAGGTACGTTCATGACATGCATGCCTTTTGGTGTGCATGAACAGGGAAGTAGGATTCAGTACTGTGGCTTCGGTGGGAACAATGGAGGAGGTGAATGTGGCTGGTGATTGCCGGGGTTGGGTGGGGGAAGCATTTGAGATTCCAAATTTTAGTCGATTAATTAACCAAGCCCCTAGAGAGCAAAGATCCTCGATTTGAAGCTTGTCTTTGTCGTTGATCACCTGTCATTTTAATTAAATAACTCACAAGTTGGTCTCTTTTATTTTTTATTTTTTGAAATAATTGATCTGATTTCATTCATAAAACCAATAGAGCAAATACGTTCTGTTGGGGATAAATCCCACTCAACCCGATCCAAAGAGGAGATTCAAAAGTCTAATAAGGTCCAAACAGATAAGAATAATGATCAGATAAGAATAATGATCATTATCAGAAGTCTAAGAAGATATCAGATCAGAAGTCTAAGAAGATACTCAATTAGAAGTCTAGTAAAGGATTGAAGTCCAATTAGAACTCGGACAGCAGTTCTAGATCAACAAGGAGCAGGAGTCCTAATCCAGGTTTGACTCCACCTCTATGCCTATAAATAGGCTCATACCCCAGGTATAAACTAAGACTCAATTTTATGCATAGAGCATTATTTTCTCACAGAAGCTAACTTAGGCATCGGAGCGGGACCCCCGGAAGGGTCCCTAGGTTTTGTTGTTTTGCAGAGTTATTAAGAAGTGTGAAGAACATCAAAGGAACGTGCAGATTTACACCATACCGGAAACTGTACCAACAGTTTGGCGCCGTCTGTGGGAAACGATTATTCGTTCCTCATAAAAGAAAAAGAAGATCCAGCATGGTGATGAACACACGTTCTGGAAGCCAGACCAACCGACAGCCTGTGGCCCCACAGGAACCGGCTATTCAGAATAATTTGCAGCCTCCACCGACAGCCCAATCCCGAGATGAACAGGGATGAGCGTGAGGAAGAAGATCACAATAGCAACATTAATCCTCGGAGGGAGGATGACCGCCAAGGAGATCTGAGCAGAATTATTGCCGAGCTGGAGAGAAGGTGCACGGACATGGAGATGGAAAGAAAGGACAAAGGCAGATCCGTAATGGTGGACAAGCTCCTAATGGGTATAGACTCACCCTTCACCAGACGGGTGGCAGACTATCAGCTTCCCGATAAGTTTAAGGTACCCCAAATTCTAAGTTATGCAGGAGACAGAGATCCCTTGGATCACCTAGAGAATTTCAAAGCTCATCTAGACCTTCACGGGACACCCGATGAAGTAGCATGTCGGGCCTTCCCTCTTACTCTTTCGGGGAATGCCCGAGACTGGTTCAGGAAGCTGCCCCCGAATTCCGTTGATCAGTTCAAGGAATTGTCCAAGATATTCCTAACGGAGTTCTTGGCTTTCCGGACAAGGAAGAAGCCTTCGGGATATTTGCTATCATTGCACCAGCAGGGCAACGAGAGTCTTAAGGAGTTTATGGCTCGGTTCAACCGAGAGAAGGCTATGGTCGAAGATCCGACCGAGGATATGATCTTTGCTGCCATTTATCAGGGAATTTCACCTGAGGAGCCTTTGATGAAGAAGTTGATCCGGAAGCAACCGAGTACCTTGCAGGGCCTCATGGATAAGGTAGAAGAATTCATCAATCAGGAAAAGACGCTGAAGTCTATGGCCAGTTCTAGACTACCCCGAGAGACAGCCCCAGAAAAGAAAAGGAAAGAATTCAAGAAAGCTGATTGGGAAGAGCAGAGGCAGGTAAAGAAGTTCAAAGATTACAACTTTACACCTCTCAATGCCGAGATATCAGAAGTCCTCATGGAGATCAAGAGAGATCCGGCGTTTCGGGAACCGCAAAAGATACCACGTAATCCTCCTTATAGGAATGCAGGGAAGTATTGTGATTTCCATAAACAAGCAGGTCATCACACCAAGGGGTGCGTAACCCTAAGGTTGTTAATAGAAGAATTCATAAAGAATGGCAAGCTGGTTCGGTTCTTGGGAGAGCGACGGAACCATCAAGGAAATAACAAGCCTCGGAATCATTAGGACTATCAACCCCGAGATCAACAGCCACGGGATTACTATCCCCGAGACCGTCCTCAGCTAGACGAAAGGCATCAAGGGAATGCTCCCTGAGATGACATAGAAAGAAGAGAGGACCGAGGAAGCAGAAGCCCTAGGCATAGAGAGCCGAGGCAACAGCAGTATCTGCCCGTGATCCCATAAAAAGGACTCTCGGGAATTTCAGGCTTGCTTTTATTTTTTAGCATTTATATTTGCAAAGAACTAGATTTTTATTTTTAATTCAGACTAGACAGAAAATTCCCCAGATTTTGGGAATAAGTATTTTCAGAATAAATGAATAAAGCTGACTTAAGCATCGGAGTGTTCCCGGTCTAGGGACCAGGAACCCGTTGATGTTGTTTCTTTTGCAGGCAAAAACTCTCGGATCAGTCCTAGCCGAGAGTCTCGGATCAGTCCTAGCCGAGAAGGAGCCTCTCGGATCAGTCCTAGCCGAGAGCAAGAAAAACTTCTCGGATTTGTCCTAGCCAAGAAGGAGCCTCTCGGATCAGTCCTAGCCGAGAGCAAGAAAAACTTCTCGGATCAGTCCTAGCCGAGAAGGAGCCTCTCGGATCAGTCCTAGCCGAGAGCAAAAAAAAAAAACTTCTCGGATCAGTCCTAGCCGAGAAGGAGCCTCTCGGATCAGTCCTAGCCGAGAGCAAGAAAAACTTCTCGGATCAGTCCTAGCCGAGAAGGAGCCTCTCGGATCAGTCCTAGCCGAGAGCAAGAAAAACTTCTCGGATCAGTCCTAGCCGAGACCAAGAAGAAAACTCTCGGATCAGTCCTAGCCGAGACCAAGAAGAAAACTCTCGGATCAGTCCTAGCCGAGAGTCTCGGATCAGTCCTAGCCGAAAGCAAGAAGAAACTTCTCGGGGGGTCGGATTTAACCCTCGGGTTTTGCAGGTTTTTCAAGATACAGGGAGAAAACCCTAAGGAAAAACAAGAAGGTAATTGGGGGGTAAGATTTAACCCTCGGGTTTTGCAGGTTAGCAGGTTTTCAGAAGGAGACAAAGATCGGGTTTCCTTAGACATGGAATTCCCATTATTCAAGCAAGCTTTGGATAAGGGAATTGGGGGGTAACTGTTGGGGATAAATCCCACTCAACCCGATCCAAAGAGGAGATTCAAAAGTCTAATAAGGTCCAAACAGATAAGAATAATGATCAGATAAGAATAATGATCATTATCAGAAGTCTAAGAAGATATCAGATCAGAAGTCTAAGAAGATATCAGATCAGAAGTCTAAGAAGATACTCAATTAGAAGTCTAGTAAAGGATTGAAGTCCAATTAGAACTCGGACAGCAGTTCTAGATCAACAAGGAGCAGGAGTCCTAATCCAGGTTTGACTCCACCTCTATGCCTATAAATAGGCTCATACCCCAGGTATAAACTAAGACTCAATTTTATGCATAGAGCATTATTTTCTCACAGAAGCTAACTTAGGCATCGGAGCGGGACCCCCGGAAGGGTCCCTAGGTTTTGTTGTTTTGCAGAGTTATTAAGAAGCGTGAAGAACATCAAATGAACGTGCAGATTTACACCATACCGGAAACTATACCAACACGTTCTACAGAAAAAAGAGTCCTAGACCTTGAAGATACAGTTTTTCGGAAACACGGCGGGAAACAAACTAGCCATACACATAAAAATTCTCCATAACATTCTCCATATTGGAAGTTTACAATAACTGTTTTGCCCCCAAAACTCGAGAAGAAATTGCTCATGTATGACCACGTCTTCTGCAATTACTCCCGATCTTTCCAACACTACAAAAAAACAAGCAATTCGCGACGTGGCTATAATAACCGGATCTGTGCCACGTCGGTGAATTCCAATGTTTAGATTAAGGTCCCGCAAAAACGGAGGCAGAAACTTTTATGGGCAAGGGCCAAGAGCTTAAAAAAAATAATAAAAAAAAAAAAATTGTTAGTAGGAGCAGTAGACTAATTTTTTTTTTTTTTTTTTTTACCTTATAATTTTTTTTTAATTTTTATATATTTATATATATTTTATGGAATTGAGGGAAGCCATGGCCTATACCGGCCCCCTTAAATCTGTCTCTGATGAGTTGTTATCAAGGGAAAAAAAAAAAAATCAGTCCAAAATGCTTTTTATTTACTTTTGAAGAGACTTTTTTATTTACTAAACTAAAAGACAATTTTTTGCTCAAAGCTTTTTATACGACATAAAGTGTAAGAACCTGATAAAAATATATTTAATTCTCATTGTTAACATGTCACATTTTTAATATTTTAAATTTTTTGTGTCGTTCAATACATTAAACGACATAAATTCACATAATTTGAGAATTTAAAATTTTAAAGAAATTGTAGGACATCATAGTCCTACTATGTGGTAGCCACGTCAACAACCAGTAAACCGATCAGATGGTTCCACACTATCCTTGGCAACTACACGTGTAACCACGAGTGCCCTCCGAAACTCAATGATTTTTTCAGACCCTTTGGGTGTACGTCCCTCTCGAACTTTCCTCCCCCTTTGCTTTTCTCCTATTTAAACATTCAAACATTTCTCGAGAAACAATCAGCTGCTAGACTTGTTTTACTTTCTTTGTAGTATAGGTCTCTTCTTGAAACTCTCTCTCTCACTTTTAGCACACTAGTCTAGACTCCAGAAGACCATTTAGGCCTTAACAGGTTAGCATTTGGGGTTCTTTTTTCCTTTTCTTTTGAGGGTTCAATAGTTTTTTATTCTTATTTTCACGGGAGTCAAACGTGGTTTACTATTTTCATTTCTTTTATATTGTTGAGAAGGGGCCGATGGCTAAAAATATACTATTTTTTAGATTTTTTTTATTTTTTTTGTGAACTTCTAAAATTTTTTTCCGGGAAATTGTTCCCCCCCCTCCTCCCTTTGTCACTGAGGCCACTTCCGAAAAATATTCAGCAACGTGGTCCTTGTTCCACGTCTGCATTTCCGGACGTGGTAAAGTGGGCATGTCCTCACATGGCGACGTGTTATATCTTCCACGTCGCCATATGGGACGTCCAACATTCAACACGTCGGCATAGACATAAATTTTTTTTTTTTTTAAAAAAATAAAAAATAAAAAAACAGAAATGTAAATTTTTAGTGACATGCACAAAACAACACGTCAGGAAAAAATGACGTGCTATAATCCAACACTTGGCTATTTCGAGACGTGTTGCATGTGGTATGTCGTTAAATAAATAAATATTTAAAATATTTATTTATTTATATATAATTATTTAAAATATTTATTGATTGATATATAATTATTTAGATAATATAATTAACATATTAAAAATGCTAGACTTCCTAAATTTTTTTTCTCAAAAGTTGGTTCCCAAATAATGTGTCACAATCCCATGAGATTGTGACACAATATACATAATGTGATACATGAGTTTACATTTGTGTATTATACATATAAAATATAAACTTTAAAAAATAAATACAACTTTTAATTAATACTATATACATTTTTTTTAGTATATTCTATATATTGAACCCTAACCCTAGTTTAGTGCTATATATAACATATGTAGGGTTAGGATTTACATTTGTGTACTGTACATATAAAATATATACTTTAAAAAATAAATATATACAACTTTTAATTAATACTATATACATTTTTGGGTATATTCTATTTATTGAACCCTAACCCTAGGTTAGTGCTATATACAGTATACGTAGTGTTAGGGTCTACATTTATGCAATATACATATAATATATATACTTTAAAAAATAAATACACCTTTTCATTAAGACTATATACATAATGTATATATACTATTTATTGAACCATAACCCTAATTTAGTGCTATATATAGTATGCATAGGGTTAGGGTTTACATTTGTGTACAATACATATAAAATATATACTTTAAAAAAATAAATATAACTTTTAATTAATACTATATACATTTTTTGGTATATTCTATTTATTGAACCCTAACCCTATTTTAGTGCTATATATAGTATATTTAAGTAGGGTTAGCGTTTAGATTTGTTTACTACACATATAAAATATATACTTTAAAAAACAAAATAACTTTTAATTAATACTATATATATTTTTGGGTATATTCTATCTATTGAACCATAACCCTAGTTTAGTGCTATATATAGTATATGTAGGGTTAGGGTTTACATTTATGTAATACACATATAAAATATAATATATATATATATATATATATATATATATATATATATATATATATATATATAATCAAGGTTTTATTTTATAATATATATTAGGGAAAAGTACAGATATCCCTCTCAAACTATCATCCAATTGTCAATGTACCCCCTAAACGATCAATGGTGTCAGTGTCCCCCCTCAAACTACCAAAAAAGTCAATGTTCCCCTTAAGATCAATAAAAAGACAAAAATGACCCTAAATGCTTTTGAATAAGACAAAAATGCCCTTATAAATTCGAAAAAGAAAAAAAAAATGATTAAAAAAAAAGATTTTTTTTTTTTTTTAAAAAAAAAAACTTATAATTTAAAAAAAACGAAAAAAGAAAAACCAGTTTTTTTATTAAATTAAAAAAAAAAGAACAAAAAAATAATTGAAAATTATAAAAACAATTTTTTTAAAAAAAAAATTAAGAAAGAAAGAAAAACCAGTTTTCAATTTTTATTATTATTATTTTTTTTGTATAATTTTTATTATTTTATATTTTTTTAATAATTTTTTTTATTTTTTATTTTATTTTAATAATTTTATGAAGGGTATTTTTGTCATTTGAGAGACATTGACATTTTTTGGTAGTTTAAGGGGGGACATTGACACAATTGATAGTTTGGGGGGGGGGGGGGGGGGGGACATTAACAATGTGGTGGTAGTTTGAGAAGATTATGTATATTTTTCCTTACATATTAATTAGTGACGTGGGTACTGAACACGTGGCACAATAGTGATGTGGCTTTGTCTTACGTCACACAATGGTGACGTGCTAGCTTTATGCACGTCGCAATTTTCGCTACGTGGAAGTGTGCCACCTCGCTAATTCGTGACGTGACACATCGCCACGTGGCGAAAATTTAAGGGGATCTGTGCCCAAACACGCGAGATCATCTAGCTCCGTTCCACCTGCCAAAAAAAAAATAATAATGAATTTTTTTTTAAAACTTTTTTTTTTTTCCTTTATCTACCTCGAGAAGTCTCCTCTCACTCTCTCTCTCTCTCTCTCTCTCTCTCACACACACACATCCACATGCCCCCACCATCGTTCGTCCAGCCTCCCCTCTGGCGAAAAATCACACCGGTTCTCCCTTTCTCTCTCTCTCTCTCTAACACCAACATGCACACCCTCCGGCATCCCCCTCCGGTACAGCGACACCCCCGGTATGACACCACCTTTAACTCTCTAACTCTCTCTCAATTCCCTTTCTCTCTCGGTCGTTCGATTTGCATATCTAACTATAAATTAAGAACAAAATATTTTGTTCTCCACTGCCACTATGAGTCTCCATTAGTCGACTCTCTATCCCCTTACATTAATTTTTTTTTTTTTTTGATTCAATGTTCTTGATTATTTCGGTAGAGAATATGCAGCTTGCTAGTTTGTGGAACCTTCACAAGATTGTTCATTAGCTGGTTTAGCTGTTGTTTTTCTTTGTTGTTGATTCACGATTCTATTTTGGTTGTATGTGTTTTTTTTTTTTTTTTTTTTTTTTTTTTTTTTTTTTTTTCTGATGTGGAACTTTGAGATTTAGCATGCAGGTTGTATCCTATGTTGTTCAAGTTGTAGGGCTATAAGTATAGCATGTTACTCTCTTACCTTGTGTGTAGAATGTACTAATGTGAATGTTTTGGTGTTTGGTTCAATAAAAGTTTTATTTCATAAAAATAAAAAAAATAAAATACAAATTGTACGTGTATATATGCTATGAGAAGATTAGACAAATTTTGTAGATGAATTTTTTTGGGTGTCCATTTTTGGGTGGTTAAGCATTTCAGATTGTATTTTATTTTATTTTTTTTATATTTTTTTTTAGGGTGTTTATGTTTCTATTATGTTCTTTGTTGTTGTTGTTGTTGTTGTTGTTGTTGTGTTTTTTTTTTTTTATTTTTTTTTTATTTTTTATGTGAGAAGATTAGAGATATTTTTTGGCTTCTACGTTTGTAGATGAATTTTGATATTTTGAAAAAAAAAAAAAAAAAAAAAAAAAAAAACCAAATTCTTAGATTTCTAATTTACAATAATATTCTTACTCAACAATATTTTTTTTAAAAAAAATTAAATTAAATTTAAACAAGAGCGACGATTCATGGATTCATTTTTCTTTTTCTTTTTTAGAGAAAATATCCATTCCATTATATAAAAAGAGACCAAATGATCAAATATTTAGGTACAAAGATAACCTAATAAACTAAGTCAGAAAGTTGACGGAATAACTTCAACGGAATAAAGATAACCATTGTGTGCATGTTGATGTTTATAGATGATTTTAAATTTACAATAATATTCTTAATCAACAATTTAAAACAAAAGTTAAATTTAAACAAAAGCGAGGACCACTTTTTTCTTTTGAGAAAATATCCATTCCATTATATAAAAAGAGACCAAACGGCCAAATGTTTAGGTACAAAGATAACCCAATAAACTAAGTCACAAGGTTGATGGAATATCTCCAACAGAATAAAAGATAACCATTGTGTGCATGTTGATGTTTATAGATGAATTTTAGTCTTTTTGCAAAACAAAAAAATAAACCAAAAACCTTTTTAGCCAACAACAATATTCTTACAAAACATTTATTTATATACATCAAATGTTGTAATGTTTTTCATCATATAATTGTGAAAATAATAGAAATTGTACTCAAACCTTGTAACACTATGTAAGCATACACTAAACAAATTAAATAATTGTGCGTGCCAATGACCCTGCGACCTAGCTCTTGCGGACGGACCAGATGTAGTTGATGAGTTGATGGGTAAGTGTATATATATATATATATATATAAAGATGAAGTTTGAAATAATATACATTTTTCATTGTTTTGTTTTGTTTTTTTTTTTAATGACTTAAGTATTTTATTTTCTATGGTTAGGTTATAATCTGGATGGAAGCATGTACTTCTGGATGATTTCGGACCCGAGAAAGAATTGGGTGCTTTCGGTGGGAAAAAAGATTTTACTGGAGTACAATGTTGCAACACAACCCGTCAGATGCAATGCAAACCGATTTAGGCAGCATACAGGCAAGTTAGTAAGAAGTGGGAACTATGTACATGTGCGAGACGAATGGTTGAAGGTAGATAAGTGGATGAAGCTGGACATGTGGGCGGCATTGATGGTATGTTTAAAATAGATGTTTCAATTCACGTCCGGGTGGATGTAATTTTTTTTTTTTTTTTTTCCAATTATGTTTTTGTTGAATTTATCAACTTAATTATTAAATTGTGCAGGTGAAGTTCTATCTCCTGGAAACTACAGATCTAGAAAAGGCACAACACAAAGCGTTCCAGGTAGGGGTGGGCAAATTATCCGCCTACCGCCTACCTATCGCATACCGAACCGCAACCGAACCGACATTAACCGCCTACCGACTCTACCGATAAAATTCGGTTCGGTAGTCGGTAGAGATTTTTTAACCGAAAGTCGGTTCGGTTCAGTAGGCGGTTCGGTTGCACTGTTAACCGACTTACCGAACCGAAAATTAACCGACCGTTTTAACCGAACCGTTGAAACGAAACGACTTCGTTTTGTTGATAACAAACGACGTCGTTTCATTACATCTTTTTTTTTTATTATTATTATTAAAAAATCAAAACGGCGTCGTTTTATCACACTTGAAACGACGCCGTTTTCTGAGACTATATATTCATCGCTATTCCACCTATTCGCTTCAACGTGAAGCCTTCAAGACCTAGGTTATTCG
Organism: Alnus glutinosa; assembly: GCF_958979055.1. NCBI lineage: Eukaryota > Viridiplantae > Streptophyta > Magnoliopsida > Fagales > Betulaceae > Alnus > Alnus glutinosa. The sequence goes on along the minus strand of NC_084887.1, from coordinate 1,433,846 downwards.
GCAAAGTGCAAACGGCAATCGGCAATTGCCGCAACCCGCAAAATTCCAGCCTCCAGAGTCCAGGCTCCAGGCCTCCAGCCCTCCAGTTCTAGCCGGACCAGCCCATTGCGGCACTGCCCACCCCACCCGGCCACCCCAACCGCCTCCCCACCTACGGACCTACACATCCTCTGATTCCCCTCCTCTTTCCGAACCCTAACCGGCTGACTCCACCGACGGCCGACGCAGCGGAGGCCCGCTGTTGCCTCCCGGCCTCCCCTACAGTCCTACCCCTCTGGGCCCTCTCCTCAATCCTCAGCTAACCAAACCCTAAGGCCTGGAAGTCCGGACTCCGGAAGACTCGACGTTTGCCGTGGACCGCTGCCGTCCCCTCCCAGGCTCCCACTCGGAAACTGTCCGTCTGTCCCCTTCTGTCCGCCTGTCCGGTAGCTCTCTCTCTCTCTCTCTCTCTCTCTCTCTCTCTCTCTCTCTCTCTCTCTCTCTCTCTCTCTCTCTTTTAGTCTTAGTTACTAAGTACTAACTTACTGTCTTAGCCAATTGCATTTACTCATTTAGTCTCATGCCTTCATGGCTTCATGCTAATTGCTAAATCAGTAAATCATGCGGCATTAATGATTAATGAACCATTTTTTAATTTTTTTTTTGAAACAGCCATTCATACTTTAACAAGAAGCACTGAAGCAGAACAAAATGTCAACAAGCAGAACAACTGAGGAAGAAGCTAGAAGGCCAACGATCCAACCTCAGCCTCAGGTATATTATTTCTGAACTCTTATGTGTATGTGTTTTGTGTAATTGTGTTAAGTGTTCTTTGTTGATTTTGGGTTTAACTGTTTAAGGGCTTTGGTTTTAAGGGCTGTGGTCTGTGGACTGTGCTGCTGTGCAGAACAATAGAACATATTGGATAATTCATAATTTGGATTGTTGTTTGTATTGACAATTTGACATGCAAGTTTTTGGAATTTTTCTCTGTAGTAACCAGTTTGTACCTTAAAATCTGGTCTTGATTATCATACCTTTAATGTGCAATCATAACACATGTCACATGAAGACCATCCATCCATCACTTTAGATTGCTCTAGGTTTGATCATATTTGTGTTAATTTTTTTTTCGGAGGGGGGGGGGTTTGCTTAATTGCTTTGCTTTTCATTATGAAAAAAAATATTAGTTTACTAATGATTAGGGATACAAAACTTTTTACATCAAATTCATAAAAAAGAGATTTGTTAGGGGTACCTAATATACCATTTATAAATTATTTACAAACTTCTTGGAAATTTACCATATTAATTTCATAATCTAGATGGATGCACCAGCACCTACACCTGCACCTACATCATCAGTAGCTGCTTCTTGTTATCCATCTCCTCCTATTGATAATTCAATAGATATTGAAGAAAGCATTGATGTTGATGATGATTCTGATGAGTAGGGGACGGATACCCAAGATATTAGAAGTGCTGGTCGTGGTGGACGACCACCACTCCCTAGGAACAAAAGAAGAAGAAATGTTAGGAAAACATCTGTAGTGTGGAATCATTTTACTAGGGATCCAAATTGTCCTCAAGATAAACCTGTGGCACATTGTAATTATTGTGGGCTTGAGTATAAATGTCATGGAAAGAACAATGGCACCTCTAACATGTTGTACCATGTCAAAGCATGCCAACAGTACAAGAACATACTAGCTAATCAAGATATATCTCAATCTAAGTTCACTTTTGAGTGTGTGCAAAATCAGGGTGATGGTGGTAGTTGTAAGAATCTAATGATTACGAAGTACTCTGAAAAAATCATTAGGGAGACTCTTTGTGAGATGATTATTGTGGATGAAATGCCATTTTTAACTGTGGATAGGATGGGGTTTAAGAAATTGTGCAAGGTTCTTGAGCCTCGATTTAAGCTTCCTTCTTGCTATACATTGATGAAGGACTGTGTCAAGTTGTATATGCAGACTAAGGACACAATGAAGATCAAGTTTTCGAAAACTGGTCAAAGGGTTTGTTTGACCACTGACACATGGACTTCGGTTCAAAATATGAATTACATGTGCATCACTGGACACTTCATTGATCCTAGTTGGAAATATCAGAAAAGAATATTGGCATTTCGCCAAGTGTCAGATCACAAGGGGCTAACGATTGCAAGGGAATTGGAGCAATGCTTGGAGGAATGGGGTATTAAAGGGATATTGACAATATCACTTGACAATGCAAGTGCTAATGAGACTGCAGTTGATTGTTTCAAAAAGCGAACTATGGCCAATAATGATGTTATTTGTCGCAATCAGTTTATTCATGTAAGGTGTTGTGCACATATTATCAATCTAATTGTGCATGAGGGATTGAAGGATGTAGATGATTCAATCGTAAGGGTTCGGAATATGGTGAAATATATAAAGGGATCCCCTCAAAGATTGGCCATCTTTAAGTCTTGTGCGGAAAGGAAAACAAGTGGGTATCATGCTTCATTGACTCTTGATGTTCCCACTCGATGGAATTCTACTTATATGATGTTGGATGTGGCAGAGAAATATGAAATGGCATTTGAACTAATGTTAGATGAAGATTTGAATTTTGCAAACTACTTGTGTGAGGACGGTGGAGGGAGAAAGGGGTTGGGGCCTCCGCTTGAAGATGATTGGAAAAATATTAGAAACTTTTCTAAATTTCTGCAAGTGTTTTATGAGGTGACAGTTGAGATATCGGGTTCATTATACTCGACTTCTAACATTTATTTCAACATACTCCAAAAAGTTTATAATTGTTTGATGGAGTATTGTGATAGTGATGATTATTTGTTGAGCTCCATGGCGATCAAGATGAAAATGAAATATGACAAGTATTGGGGAGACTTTGAAAAAATTAACCCCTTGTTGTTTGTTGCTTCTGTGCTTGATCCACGTTACAAGATGGTCATTTTAGAATTTTGGTTCACGAGTAATGTAGGTGAAGAAAAAGCAAAGAAGATTACCACCAAATTGAAGAATGCCTTGGAGCAATTGTATGATCACTATGATAAAAATGTTGGAGTAGGAGGAAGTAGAGACGGGTTGTCAAATGAAGAGTAGAGTTGTGGAAGTTCAGCCTCAATGCCACTGGATGCAGCCCGTGCGGCCCATGCGGGTAGAAATAGGAAAGATGCTTTAAAAGACTTCCATTCATTTCGGGCGTCCAAAAATTTGTTGTTGTGTCAAACAGAGATAGAACGATATTTTGCAGAAGATGTTGAGCCACCTTGTGAAACTTTTGATGCTTTAATGTGGTGGAAGATAAATTCAGGAAAGTTTCTGGTTCTATCTGAGGTAGCATGAGATGTCTTGGCAATTCCGATTACCACTATTGCTTCTGAGTCAGCATTTAGCACTGGAGGTCGCGTCATTGATCCTTTTCGGAGTTCTTTAGCTCCGAAAACAGTGGAGGCTCTTATATGCACTCAAAATTGGTTGAGATCTTCTTGGGTCAGTGAGCATGATGAGTTACATCAAACTACTCTTGAAGATGAAGATAGCTACAAGCTTGACTTAGGTAATGTTAATCATATTTGTTCATTGTTCCAATTATTTGATTCAATTGATTTTTTACTAATTCTTTTAAAATTTCATTGTTTAGAAATTATGTCTGACTCCTTCACATTTGACAATTGACAATGATTAAGGCTTGAGGGAAGTACTTTGTTGCGTTGAAACTTGAAAGTAAGTGGTAGGGTTTTTCATCAATTCATCTTAATAATCTTATTATTTTCTAATTTTCCTTACTTGACATATGCTCATTTACTTGTTTGTGGTCTTTTACTCTTTTTCATTGATCAATTTATAACTTGTGTTTTTTGATTTTATCATTGAAGCCTTGAAGGAAGCAAATTGAAGGTCGTCCCACGTACGAAAGAATCAATTCTGGCCGATATAAAATGGGAAGTCTTGGCTAAAGGGCATTTCAATAGCCTTGATGTAATGTGTTTTGTGTTGCTGTTTTTAAGTTGTTGAGTACTTGAGTTGCTGTTTGCAGTAGGTGTTGAGTGTTCTAGTGCTTTGTTTTTCTGCAGAGACTTGGGCTCTTGGTTGTGTGTTGGTTTTTGGCCTGTTTGGCTTTGTTTTTGGCTCCTTTTTATAGGTTGCAGTTTGTTTGTTGGTGACTTGGTGTTTAGGCTTGTAACTTGTTTGTGGCCTAAGGACTGGACCGACTGGTTGGTGTGTTTGATTCACAGATTCAGTTGTGGACTTGTGGTTATGTTTCATTTAGGTGTAGCCGTGTAGTTTCTTTTATTATCTTTTACATTTTTCTTTTATTATTTGTTATTTGCTAATTGCTAGTTGCTACTGAGTACTGGCCTACTGCCAGCAATCACAGCATGGTCTCAAGGATTTTTTACATAGCAATTATCCACAAATATTTTGCACATGATATTTTGCACATGATATCATTTTGCCAAATGATATGGATACATCAAGGAACACTATTTTGCACATGGCAGCAATGTTGGAACCTACTGATTTTTTTTATTTATTTTTTATTTTTTTTATTGTTATTGGTATCCTACAATCAATTGAAATTAACATCAAATTTGCTATTTAAGAGATCTAATTATCTCATTTAAAAAATTAAATATTTAAATGTATAAAAATTCGATTAAAGATTGTAAATATGTAAAAAAGAGAATAATCAAATATTATTCTTTATAATTGATTTATTTGATTTGAATGGGCCAATGACTTGTGGTGGTGTTGGGCCTGCTGGCAAATGTTGAAAAATAAGACCAATTGTTTTTGAAAGTATTTAATTTTACCAATTTAAAAAATCAGGCCCAAATTATGAAGGCCCAAGCCGCCCTGGCCCGCCCAATCTGGCAATCCATTTGAAGAGTGTTACTGTTAACCGAATTAACCGACCATTTACCGACCGCTTTAACCGAACCGCCTTTCGACCGCCTACCGACCGACTTAACCGCCTATGCCGACTTAACTGAAGTTTTCGAAAATATTTTTAGTCGGTTAGATGTCGGTGAATTAACCGACTTAACCGACCCGTCGGTTAACCGAACTGACTTAACCGACTTAACCGCCTACTGAACCGCTGCCCATCCCTAGTTCCAGGATATGGGACGTAAGCATAGGCAATGGAAGCATACATTTAAAGACGCGCTTAATATTCAACAGGGTGATATGCCAGAAACCGTCCGTGCAAGAGTGGATGGAAAGTATCTCACACAATATGACACCACAGAAGTGGATCATCTGTTGAGGGAATGGTGTAGTGAGAAAAATAAGGTACGTAGGTCATGACTTGTATTACTATTATGTGTATTTTCAATCAATGTTTAATTAATTAAATATTTCATGTAATTGTGTCAATGCTTAAATATTATGGTTAAATATTTTTTTAGTACCTGAGTTTTGAAAACTTTTTTTTTTGGTACCTAAGTTTCAATTCGCATTATAAATGGTACTTCAGTTTTGAAAAAATATCAAATTAGTACATTAGTCAAGTTTTCCGTCCAAAAACTAATAATGGTCTGCCAGGTGTCAACTCCTGAGGGTTGACAAGTGTTTTAGTAAAAAAAATAAAAATAAAAATTGAAAAAGCTTTAAAAATTAATTAAAAAAAATTTAAAAATTTAAAAAATTGAAAAAAATAAAAAGAAGAAGACGAAGGGTGGCTCAGTCACCCCTTAGCCACCATGGGGGTGGCTGAGCCACCCTCTTGACCGGTCTAGGGTGGCCGAACCACCATGTGGGGGGTAGTCCGGCCAGCCTAGGGGTGGCCGAACCACCCCGGTGGCCCTTGGGGGTGGTTCGGCCACCCCAAGTGCCAAGCAACCCCTCCTCTTTTTCTTTTTTATTTTTTCAATTTTTATTTTTTATGTTTTTTTTTTTTTTTAATCTTTTAATTAATTTTTTAAAGGGTTTTTTTTTTTTTTTTTTTTTTTTTTTTTTTTAATACTAAAATAGGTTTTTGAATGGAAAACTTAACTGAGGTACCATCTGTGATGCGAATTGAAACTCATATACCAAAAAATAAAGTTTTCAAAACTCAAGTACTAAAAACGTATTTAACCCTAAATATTAAGAAATGTTCATTCTGTAAGAGAATGCTAAACAGATGAAGCGAATGCGAGAGCTGTATGACACTTGCCACTGCTTAGGATCAAAAAGCTATGCTAGGTTCACACATGATGAGGTATATATGTGCACCAACTTGCTCTAGACATATATATAGATGTAATAATTTTTGTATCTAAATGTACTTTAAAACAAGTGTTAATGTTTATATTTTCTTTGGATGTCAACAGGCAAGCACGGCTGGCACTGCTCTGACTCGAGTACAAGCATTTCGCCATGACGCACACAAGGAGGGGCGGGAGTTACTCGACTGAGCATACGAAGGAGCTGTGTATATGCTACTGATGACCTTGTTTAATATTTATAAGTTATGTGTGTGATAAATTATATATTTACTACAAACATCTATTAGGCGCATTAACATTTACTACAACATATAGGAGAGGATGACACAGCTTATACCGATCGACCCTGCAGCTACGCATAGCGTGACTGAAGGCATGGTGCGATGGGCACCAAATGACGCATACAAATAGGCAATTGGCAAGCTAGAGTACGCTGGAAGGGTTCGTCAAGCTGGGCCGAATGTTTTGCTTGTACGGGGGACAACATATTCATACTACACCCTTTCACAAACACGATCATCCAGTCTAAGGCAGAGTTCCTCTGCACAGGATGAAAGGATTTCATCGATTGAGATTGAGTTAGAGGTTCAAAAGGCAGCATGTCGGGCCTTGGAGTTACAGTTGAGCCAGATTGAGTTAATGCTTACCTCAGGAGTATGTCCCACGACCCGGGTTACTCCACTGTCCCCATCTCCAAACGATGATAGTACAACACGTTTGGGGATGAAATCATCTAGTGGTTCTGTAGGTATGATTACGTTTGTGTAAACTCTCTTTGCTCAATGCTTTGAACTTGATATGCATATAGCTTATTTTATTAATGTTGTTCTTATTATTTACAGGTAATGCAACGCCCACTGGGCAGTCATTGCCATCGCCCCTTGGGCAGCAGTCGTCCGTTGTGCAGCACTCACCTGATACAGCAAATTGCGGTATCGAAAATTGAGGAGCGTGAAAAAGTGGCGGGAAAATATTTTTTGTTGATGTTTTCTAATTTTGTTTTGTTAATAACTATGATGTTTATTTCATGTAAATTCGTTGAAACTGCTGTTTTGATTTTGAATTGTTGTAATTATATTGTTTATATTTTATGAAAATGAAAATTGTTCTTATTGTTGATGGATTTATTTTTGGGCAAATTATTAACTAGGATACTGGTTTAAAATAAAAAAAAATAAAAAAAAATGTGACGTGGTGATTTTTGCTATGTGGCTGAACAGCCACATCATGACATGCAACAACGTCCCAGTTGGCACGTCGTTGCATGTAGTGACGTGGCTATTCGGCCTTGTCACTACAATAAATGACGTGGCCGAATTGAAAATAAAAAATTTGCGACGTGGCGTGTCACGACGTGGTGAATAACCATGTCGCTGACGTGTCACGATATGGACAAAGTACCACATGGCGAAATGGTGATGTGGACACTTTGACCATGTCGTGAAGGGTTCGCTTCACGACCTCTTGATTAGCGATGTGGGGTCCACGACACTAACGCCACGTGGCGACCCCGTTAGCAACATGGATGACCCACATCCACATCGCTAACAGCACGTGGCTAAAAGCTGAGTTTTTTGTAGTGAGAGGAAGGTAGAGCAATTTCCTTTGCCACATAACTGTTGTTGCCTTCTCTGCCTACTGTCATGGGCTTGACCAGCCGGTCGTTGACGCTCTTTGCTGCCATAGTAGGAATACCCTCTGGACAAACCCTCGGATAACACCCTAATGAAACAAAATTGATCTAACACAGAACCGTGAAAGCATTCATCCCAAATTGATTTCCATTCCCAGATCAAGGTAGGCTTTATGACAATCTTACCCACAATACGAACTGCAAACGTAAAAATAAACTCCAAAGGAGAAAAACCACAATAAAGACAGAAATAGACAGAAATCTACTTCTCAATCTCAGAACAGGACGAGAACAACCACAACAAAGGCAGAAATCTAGTTATCAATCCCAGAACAGGACGAGAAAAAACCATCGGATTCTAAAAGCAAGTACCCAAAACACCATTAGAGGACGAAAGCATTGTGTTCAGGGACGGAACCAGAAGCTCTTATGGGCAAGGGCTAGTGGCCAAAAAAATTTCTTTGCAGGGGCCATGCAATAGGCTAAATTATAGTTTTTTACCTTATATTTTTTATTTTTTTTCTAAAAAAAAAAAAAAAAAAAATTCATCCTTCTAATTTTTTTTTTTTAAGAAATGGGGGGGGGGGGGGGGGCATGGCCCTTGCCAGTCCCTCCCTCCCACCGTCACTAATTGCATGTGCTTCCTTCCTCCTCAAACACGAGGCTTTTGTTTTTTTCTCTGTGATAGTTTCTTTTTCGCTTTGTGACAATTTTTTATTTTACCGTGTTGGTCTCTTTTATTAATAGAGTGTTTATTAGTATATCAATTAAATAGTTGAATTTATCAGTTTTTATTAGCCTAACTTTTAGTATAAATAGTAATCATTTAATTAACAATCAAAGTTAAAAGGCATTAAAAAAACAAACCAAAACATAAAACATTGCTCAACACAAGTAATTGCTTTCATATTTTATTTCATATCCGAACAGCTTATTCAAATAAAAAAAACAATTTAGAATAAAGTATTCACAATTTTCCGTTCTAGTACAACGAAAAGTAATAAAATAGGAGTTTTGATGATGACGGTTACATCCGCATGTGTCTTTTCAATATGACCAAATTTCTGAGTATAATTAGCCGTAATTCCTATTGTACATTTCTCTTGGGGGACAGACGCAATCTTATCTTATCTTATATGAGAAATGATACTGGTACACATATTTTACAACAATGTTACAACAGCTTACGTGGAAAGTGAGTTTAAACCTTCATTTCGTTTTTTGAATTTTGAATATCACAGTAGCCTTTTCGTCAAAACCGGTTGGGGGGAAATGTAAAATTCCATTTCCCCCAAAGCTGAACGAACGCACCCCCCCTCTCTCTCTCTGAATTCTCTCCGTACAGTCCCCGTCCCCAGCCCCTCCGCCCGTCGGAAACCGCCGGCCCCAGCCCCGCTCTCTCTCCCGCCGGATCTGCCGAGCCCAGCCCCGCTCTCTCTCCCGCCGGATCTGCCGCCCCCAGCCCCGCTCTCTCTCCCGCCGGATCTGCCGAGTCCAGCCCCGCTCTCTCTCCCGCCGTTTCTGCCGCGCCCAGCCCCGCGGTCTCTCCCGCCGGATCTGCCGCGCCTAGCCCCGCGGTCTCTCCCGCCGGATCTGCCCCCCCCAGCCCCGCTCTCTCTCCCGCCGGATCTGCCCCCCACAGCCCCGCTCTCTCTCCCGCCGGATCTGCCCCCCTCAGCCCCGCTCTCTCTCCCGCCGGATCTGCCGCGCCCAGCCCCGCGCTCTCTTCCGCCGGATCTGCCGCCCCCAGCCCCGCTCTCTCTCCCGCCGGATCTGCCTGCTCCGTCCGTCGGAAACCGCCGCCCGCAGCCCCTCTCTCTCTCCCGCCGGATCTGCCTGCTCCGTCCATCGGAAACCGCCGGCCCCAGCCCCTCTCTCTGTGGCCGGATCTGCCTGCTCCGATCTGGTAAGTATATCTGAGCGTTACCTCTCCCTTTTGTAATTTCCATTACTCATCTGCCTGATTACTGATTAACTGCTTCAAAGATTTTTAGATGTATGTTTATATAACATTAGCAAAGGTATGTTAAAAGAAAATAAATGATGGTCAGTTATAATTTCATTCGAAAATTTTCTTCGTGACTAGTAATAACGTACAAGCGGCTGTATCAAATGCCTTCAACAATACAACGACGTCCAGACCCAATAATTTCTTCTTTTGTTACCTCCATTTGCTTTCATTTTGACCAAAAATGGGTCCCTGTGATGTTCCAAGGACCAAGAATAGCGACAAATAACAAAGTCAATCATCAATCATCATGTTCATTGTTCATTTCTCTGACGCTTGAGCTTCAATGTGCTGGCCTGCTTCTTCGAGAGACAAAACCTCCTGCATGAGGGAGCTTAGCTTCGCAACATTCTCTTGATGAATGTGGGAAGGAACCTTTTCTCTGTAGCCAGAAACATTCATCATCTTTGACAGCTTGTCATGTTGCCTGCAAGATTAAAAAAAAAAAAAAAAAAAATTAACCAATCAGCAGGTTAGAACTGGCAGGGTACTTAAAAGATCAAATATTTAGATCCACGTAGTATTATCCATGCTCCGAGATAATACGTTCCATTTTCTGAATAACACCTATTTCTAGGAACGCAATACCCGATTTATTACAGAGTAAACAACAAAAAATTCTCACAACACTCCAAGACGTACCAATAGAAAAACAATCCATTGCCTTTTCAGGATTTTAACTGTTTCAGCTGTGAGGTTTATAAGCGAAATGGGCTTAACCTTGATATAGAAGTTCAATGTACACAAATTTATCTGCTTAAGTCGCAATGAGAAAGAAATTTGACCCACAATATATAAGGCACTATCACATCCTGCCAATTTCAATATAATTCCAGATCTTGTACACCTTGACAGATTCTAGCTAATATCGTTATACCGACCATGTTTCATTTTTCCAGATGCATAAAGGTATGTTTATATAACATTAGCAAAGGTATGTTTATATAACATTAGGAAAGGACGATTTGCTTTTTCAACATTCAATGATCTAGTTTTTTTTTTTTCTTTGTTCTGGGGTTCTCTTTGAATGGACTAGGATTTGAAGACAACTAAAATTGGAGCAGGCTTAGGCTGGAAAACCTTGCATCTAGAACATTAGCAAAGGTATGTCTGTTAGCCTCTTGCAAAATCATGTTGTAATGTGCTTATATTGCCATGGCATTCTTCCAGATAGGCCTCCTTTGCATGCAAGATCCTCTGCTCATACATGCCATTCAATATGATAGTTGATTTATTAGATAATTGCTTGACATGCTTAAACTATTAGAGAATATTCTTTCCAAAAAAAAAAATTAGTCAGTATTCCTATTGGTGAATGTTCAATTGTCAGATTGTTCATGAAGATGAAGACTTCTTCTCATTGTGAGTAGACTTCTTCTCTGTCATCATTGCGTCCATGATAAATTTGTAAGGACTTATTATTCTGTTGTGAGTGCTTCAGCCGTGCTGTCGGCATGGCATGTAGGGACCTGCTCTTTCAATGTTTGAGTTCCTGACATTATATATAAAAGGTCTTGGTTGTTCTTAATTTGTCGTTTATGCAGACAACATTGAGATTAATTTCCACTAATCACACTTTTAAGTTGTATCTGAGAGTAAATGCTCACATTAAAACATTTCACTTCCCCATCCTCCTGTTTGCCCATTATAGGCCATGTTAGTTTGTACTTTTGTTTTGTTTTTGTGTTTTGCTTTCACTATAAATACCCTAACAAATAATTTAAAATGAATATTTTGATAAAACATTTTTTATTGTAAGAATATTTTGATAAAACATGTGCTTAACTTTTATAAGGGCAAGATTATTATTATTATTGTTATTTTATTTTTTTTGTGTAGGCCCGAAAAAATGTCAGTAAATAGTGATGCGTCAATACCCCATCCATTATGTTACTGTGGAGTGCATGCACGTTTAAGGTACTCATGGACTAGTGACAACCCCGGAAGAAAGTGGTACGGTTGTATAAAGTATAAGGTAATTTTCAAATAAATTATTTGTGCTTTATGTTTTCCTTAGTAATTTATGACATTTACTATTATATTTTAATGCAGAAAGATGGGGATTGTGATTTTTTTATGTGGGCTGATAACCGAATGACTTCTTATGAGAAGAGATTGGAGGAACATATGAGAGACATAGAGGAAGGGAGACGGGCTGATATTGAGAAAGTTGAGAAGATGACAATGGCCAATATTGACAGACTTGAGAAACTAATTGAAACAAGACACAACGAACAATATGAGAGACTTCGGTTGGAGTTTGGTCTTAATAGAAAGATGTTTTGGGCAGCAGTAGTTGTAATCATTTTGGGCATTGTAATTTATTTTAGTAGTTATAGCAGTTCTGAAGTTAGCTACTTGATGTTAGAATGAAAGATGAAAACATTGTTAGGTTAAAAATTGTCATTGTCAAATATTTTATGTTCTTATTAGTTTCAGAATAGAAGTGGTTGAAGGAAACCTTACTTTTGCCACTTGGATTTCCTCATATATTATGATTGACACGTCTATTTAAATGCTATTTAACATCTCTTTTCTATAGTAGTAGATATGTAAGTGCATTAGCAAATTTAAATCTGAAGGAGGAGAATTATTTCCACCAAACAAGAATTATTTCCACCAAAAAACTCTTCACCTTTAGTCAGGCCTGTGATCATAAACAATATACTCAAATCCATATTATGTTATATAAATTCTTGAAATAATAGATGACATTGTAATGGACTACCAAAATATACAATCTGTACATCCAGGACAGAAGGTAGGGTTTAGATAAAAATATGAACTTTAAAAAGACGCCTAAGCAAGCTCTTTGCCTACACATTATTACATAGAATAGGGCCATCTGCTAGAGGAACCTAAGATAATTTTAACTCTAAATACAAAAATGGCCGCTAATGGAAACAGCAAGGGAACATTCTATCCAACTCTCAGATCTTGAAAGATGTATACATGGAAATATGGGGAAAACAAATGCAGTTTCTCAGGGCTTCCTCAAGGCAGATGCTGCACCCATGACAACAGCCAAAACAATGCCAAGACCAGCACCAACGGAAGCACCCACAGCTGCAGCCGTTAACGAGGATGCCTTGGCTTGAGAATCTCCTCTTGCATCCATTACCATCGAGCGTTCTCGTGCCAATTCCACCAGAAGTCTATCTCTACCAAGTTCCTTTAATTTGAACAAGAAAAAAATTCAAAGAAATAAACTGTAATCTTTGATCATAAGCATATCAAATAAATAAATACATACATACATACATATTTTCGCAAGCTTGTAATATGTTGGTTTAACTTTAGATGATTGGCCTGAAACTCATTTATTGATTTCTTTATTCGGGCCAAATGGCCAATCATCTAAAGTTAAACCAACATATCACAAGCTTGCAAAATATGACCTCAGCGACAAAAGTCACAAAGTTCTTCGATGTGTAAGATACATTAACCCTCTCTACAGACCTCTCTCTAAATAAATAAATGCTCAAATTCATTTTTGACTTTTCTTCCAGCTAATCACATGATCATTTGATCATAAGTAATCTAAATGATACCCACATCTACAAAGAGCAAAAGAAACATAACTTTCTGTCTTTCTTTTTCCCATTTTGGAGCTTCTTGCTACTAAACAAATGCTTATATCTATTAAGATCAAAATGCAAAGATCCACCCACTAAATAAAAGTCCAGACATGCAAAAAGAGCCAGGGGAAGTTTTGAAGTCAATTTTAAGTATGGTATATTCTGCTCCTGGCATCACGTTGATAGGAAATGTTCTACTAGTAGAAATACAAGGGACAATCTAGAATTTCACATCACTACAAGATACATCATAAGTGTTCCAGTAGCTAAGAAAGAATTGAAATGAAAATTTGAAGACCGCATTTACTAATAGAAGCTATGTCAATATTCCTACAAACAGTAACAAGAAATAAAATTTATTTCTAAAATCATCAGTGACTCCAAATTGTAAATTTACAATAATTCAACTAATTTAAAGCTCAACCATCCATAATGAAGAGGAACAAAAAATCCATAGTTAAGGAACTTATGCAAAGGGAACTAAAAGAAAAACGAAAAATGTCAAAATTATTTTACCTCTATGATGGCTGGATAAGTACACCTTAGGAATCCCAAAAACGCAGTTCTTAAGGAATACTGGATACTGGCAGCATGACATCCTTTGACCGTCTCAAAGTTTAGATCAAAATCAAGCATAGCAGAAAGAACAGTACTATAGTGGATTGGCCTCTTCCTTGCTATGGCTGCAAGACTGGGAAAACAAAGAGTTTCAGATTTATGAACAAATTAAAAATATATATAAAAAAACATCCAATACCAAGAGTGGCAGAAGGAAGAAAAGTGCAACCAAGATTTCCGGCAAAACTAAGGTCAACGGCTAAACACAAAAACACAAACTACAGCAAGAGAAAAGAAACAACTACATATATAGACACATTTTCAGATTCAAGCACCAAAACAGATATGACCCCTAAAATATGCTCATTTGGAGTTCCATTATGAGCACTGAGGGCATTCTCAAAGACAGCACATATCGATTTAATTGTGCTTGCTTCCATGCTCTCCTGATAATCTTGAGCACATCTCCTAACCTGCATTGAAGCAATCAAAATATCAATAAACCACTTATTAACTTGCTTTAAAATTTTCTACAAACGATCATTGCACTAATTAATCAACATATTCCGCATTCTATACACATAAACTGTCCATTGGTGCAAACCTTGCTGCAGCACCCAAAACCTGCAATCACCCAAGACAATCATCAACTACAAACAAACAAATTTAAATAAAAACTAATATAAATGATCTAGTTGCGGTGCACAGAAGGCAATATTATGAACACAAACCTTTGTCCATGTATCTGTTGTAAAGCTCAATCAATTGGGTGTAGTTCGTATCTGAAAACCCACTGTATATTCAAAATCAACCAACCAAAATGTAAAGAAAAAAAAAATAACATAAAAAAGAAAATAGCATACACCATCCAAAAATTGACCTACATCTCTTTAGCTAGTACACAACATATATGAACATCATATAAGAACAAAAAAAAAAAAAATTACAATAAAATAAAATAGAGTCGTCAATATTTTCCAGTACATCCAGGAGTCCATTAGCTCCATTACAACTCTATCACAAATACCATTAACTATCATATTGGCCTCAAGGTGGAAGTAAACCATTCATCAGAAGACGTATAGTTGACCGCATAGCATCATTAATTGTCGGCAGGACACTTATATGGTTGAGTGCGGCATAGACTTGATTGAAGATGGGCCGCACATGCATTTCAATTGCCGGATCAGTTGGAATTATGGAATTAAAAACGTCTGTCATCCAAGCAATTATTTCGGCTGGGTTGGTATTGAAACAATAGGGTAAAAGCCAGAACAACTGGAGTAATACTTCTTGACTCAAAGGCAGAGGATCCATAGTCAAGACCCACCGTATATCAACCTAAAAATCAACGTTAATATTCAGACATCTAAATTGGATGCATTTTAATAACCATCAAAAATATCAATTGATTTACCTTGGAGCATAGCCAATTCACAATTGACACATCACGCATTTGTAAGGCTGTACTGAAAGCCTCTTGGTATTTGTGTTGGCTTATCAATGTAGATAACAAATTTATGGGGTCCATTGACAAATTCACCTGATACACACATGATTCGTTTCCCTTATTGTACGCATATGAATGAATGCCAACACAAAATTTGAAAAACGCAAATTATACCTGAGAAAGAATAGAATGATGGTGACCACTGAAAGTGTGAGCAACTGTCGATGACGAAGCGACAGAATCCTGCAAAAACAGACATTGAATAAGTACGTGAAATATCAAATAATTGTCAAAAACCAATTAATAAATAAAGAGATGTTGGCTAATCACCTGAGTACTATGATCGCAAGCTGCAGAAGGCACAGAAGGCAATGGAGATTGACTAGTGTTGTCTTGATTTTCCGTTGATTTGGAGGCCTACAATTAAAAAATGGTTTATGCAATGTGGAGAAGTAAACATGTTTTTTAAGTAAGTAAAATGTGGGCAGAAGTAATAAAAAAAATAAATAATAAATAATAAATTCACTAACTTGATTTTTTCGTTTCTTCGTTTTATCATTGTTGTTTCTTGGTGGCTTGCTCGATGCTTTGGATTTCTTCACCGCTGTTTCTATAACAGACACCTTTCTCTTTGTTCGTGGTCTCCCTTTACAGTCAATCTTCACAGGACTAAGCACATTTTTGCAGCTAGAAGGTGCGACAGTAGCTGAAATGCTGCCAAAAGATTGATTTTCGCAACGCCACAACTCTTTTAATTGATCAATTTTTTCCATTAGTTCCATGCAACGTTTCTCCGTGTTTACCGACGTGAGCAACAGTAATTCTTCCAAATTGTTTCTCACTTTGTCATGTATTTGGGCATGTGGATTATCACTAATGGCATCATAACTACTCTTAACCTTCGAGTACTCTCGCTTAATATCTTTCCTCCATCTGTCAAGAACATATCTTTGTGGCAGAGTTGTCACTTTCTTTGTCCGTAACACGGAAAGCGAATGCCTACATAGGATGCCTTTTACTTCAAACATTGCACATGTGCACTTCACTTCGAGTTCATTTTCATTGAAGTAAACAAGAAATGTCTTTTCTATTAAGTGATCTCCAACTGCAACATATTCAACAACTTCGAAGGTAGAAATCGCACCTTCACTTTTGAGAAGAGCGTTATTACAAGACATCATTTTCACAAATTGCTCATGTATTTCTTTGAACTTCGCATTTGTGTAAACAACTTGAAACTGTTTCTCTAATTGCAAGGCACTTATACATGGGATTGTGCGATTGAAAGAATCGAAATCAGCACGTGCCTCACTCTCGACCATTCTCCTTAAAGCGTTATCATATTCATCAACAAATTCTTTCAATGTGGTTCGTGAGTGCACATAACCATCAAAAAATGCGTTCATACTTTCACTTCGCTGTGTAGTACTCATTCCCGCCCAAAACGTATCTTTCATGTATGCCGGCACCCAAAATGTCTTATCCATATATAACCCATTCAACCATGCATTATCATGAAGATTATACTTCTCCAGAAGATCTTTCCAATTTTCCTCATATTCTTCACATGTTTGAGAGTCATACAAACATTTATTAATGGCACCCTTAATGCCATCAAAATTAGCATGTGATCCAAACTTTTCAGGCAATTTTTTTAAAATGTGCCACATACAATATCTATGACGACTTTCAGGAAAAACAATAGCGATTGCATTTTTCATAGCTCTATCCTGGTCTGTCATAATTGCTTTAGGGGCTTGACCATTCATGCACTCCAACCAACATTTAAACAACCACACAAATGTGTCTGTATCCTCTCTTGAAATTAGTCCTGCCCCCAAAAGTATAGATTGACCATGATGATTCACTCCTACAAAAGGAGCAAATGGCATGTCATATTTATTGGTCAAATACGTTGTGTCAAACGTAATAACATCTCCAAAAAAATCATACGCTGCCCTACTCCGTGCATCAGCCCAAAAAACATTTCTTAACCTACAATCATCGTCCACATCTATTACGTAGTAGAAGCCACTATTCTGCTTTTGCATTCTTCTGAAGTAATCACAAAGTGCTTGAGCACCACCTTTACCAAGATTGAGTTCTCTTGCCTTGTTAATATAATTCCGACAATCTCTCTCTCCAAAGGAAAGATTCTCAAACCCTCCACTTTCAACAACTAATGAATTGAAATTTTTACACAAACGTATTCCTGCTCTGTCATTTAGCTCAAGTCTTCTTTTCGCAGCGTCACTAATTTTCTTATTGCTTCTAAAAAATCTCGCCTTGCCCGGGCTTAACGAATGATTATGCATCAACTCAACTTTACTCAAAAACCACGTTCCATCATCACATAAATTTGCACAAATCTTAGCACCACACCCTGTTTTATTTGAAATTGGAATTGGCTTCGAACAATCACTTGTTTTAGGTCGCTCTGCACCTCCACGAGTACATATAAGCATTACGTAACCTTTTATACCCTTCTTTTTTCTCGAGCTTCTCTGCGCTATACCAAACCCAGCTTGCTTAGCATACTTCCTATAATAAGAGCAGACTTCGTCTAATGAACTAAATGTCATTGATTCTTTCGGCTCTTCAACTTTCTCATCATCCTTTAACACCACAGGTAGTACCACATTTTCTTCCTCATCATTCAACTCTTCATCAGAAATAAATGTCATTAAATCCTTCGACTTCTCAAATTTTTCACCCATATCTATCCAAAAAAGTATACAAAATGTGTTTATAAAAAAGCCTAGAATAATAATAAAGAAAAAACTATAACTCAAACAAAAGTGAAAAAACTAACCATTTTGACGGTCATCTTGATGGGTTAGATCATCGTCAAATTCACCCTCATTATCCAATCGTGAACTTGAAGAGTCCATTTAGAAAAGTGCTATATTAAAAAGTAATATAAGTTAATTGAATGAAAAAACTAAACTAATTATCATATTTTCATGTTAATTAATGCCATATCTAATTAATGATAACCTGCTTGTTATTATATATAAGGCCTACCCTTTTCATCTAATTTAATGGTATGTAACATATATGCATATATAAAATATTGGTTAAGAGAGTTTTTGATCCGTAAGCATGCAATTTGGAACCCTGCATGCCTACACATTGATAAGATCGACCTTATTATTCTAATAGAGTAATAGGGACAGGGGTCTGGTGAACCATTTAGCTAACACATTAAAGTCTAACAAATAAGTGATGATCGAAGGTGAAGGAGAAGGACAAAAATCTAATATATAGGTTAATTAACCAGGGGATTTAAGTATTATTTAAAGTGTACAAGGGTTGGGTCACCGACTGCATGTCAATAATTGATTGGTTAGTCCAACCTCATAATTTATGCTCTCATCTGTTTCTATACATATGTTGTATTCTACTGGTAGCTAGGAAAGTTAAGACAATTCCATACATATTGGTTGCTCAAATTGAATAACGAAGAACAAGAGGAAAAGTGCAAACATAAAAGGTTCAAATAAGCAGATAATCAAAACATGCACCTATTTTTTTCTTTCTCATTTAATAGAGAAAAGAAAGTAGTATTCTAAATTTATTTTTATTAGTTCCTAATAAGGTCTCCTAACTCAATCAACCCTCACAATTATTGGAAATGGGCAAACATGGACAAAAAAAAAAGACACAGTTATGACGCTAGAACATGCTAACAATTAAAACAAATATGTTCTAATAACTGTTCATGTTGGAGCAAACAAGCCAATTCTCAGAACAATATCCCTATAAGTCATTTCTCAAGGTCTAAAACCACTAGCTAAATCATCCACAAATTAAAATGCTATCAGAACAAGTAAATGCCATGAAAAACAAAACACACACCTGCCATTTACAAATTTAATCCTAATTAGAAACCAACCTCAGGATTAATCCTTGGTCCGGAGCGAGCGGGAGAGAGAGGGGCTGGGGGCAGAACTCCGGTGAAGGACCGGGGACGGACGCCGGAGGCGGATTTGGGCTGGGGGCGGCAGTCCGGAGCGAGCGGGAGAGAGAGCGGGGCTGGGGGCGAAACTCCGGTGAAGAAGGACCGGGGACGGACGCGAGGGGCTGGGGGCGAAACTCCGGTGAAGGACCGGGGACGGACGCCGGAGGCCGATTTGGGCTGGGGGCGGCAGTCCGGAGCGAGCGGGAGAGAGAGCTGGGCTGGGGGCGGCAGTCCGGAGCGAGCGGGAGAGAGAGCTGGGCTGGGGGCGGAACTCCGGGGACGGACGCGCGGGGCTGGGGGCGAAACTCCGGTGAAGGACCGGGGACGGACGCCGGAGGCCGATTTGGGCTGGGGGCGGCAGTGGGCGGAACTCCGGTGAAGGACCGATTTGGGGACTGTACGGAGAGAATTCAGAGAGAGAGAGAGGGGGGTGCGTTCGTTCAGCTTTGGGGGGAAATGAAATTTCATTTCCCCCTCCAACCAGTTTTGATGGAAAAAAAAAAATGAAAAAAAAGATTTCCACGTAAGCTGTTGTAGCATTGTTGTAAAATATGTGTACCAGTATCATTTCTCATCTTATATATATATAAAAGCTGAGTTTTGCCTAAGTGAGAGCCAAAACTCTGCCACGTGGCATGAACCGGTGATTGTAAAAAACTGAACCGGTGTTTAATGTGTTGTGTTTTGATAACAAAAAAAAAAAAAGCTGTCAAAACCAAACGTCTTCTTCCCTCCCTTCTCTCTCTTAACTTTCACGGACGTTCTGTCTCTCTCTCTCTCCCTTTCTTTCTTCTTTATACTTTCCCTTCTTTCTCTTCTCTTTCTTCTTCTCCGCTATTCTCTCTTCATTCTTCCTCCGTTTTCCTTTTCTCTCTATAACACACGTTCTCTCTCTGTTTTTGGTTTTTGTATTTCTCAGTTTTTTTTCTTTTTGGCTTTGCTGCAGAATTGAAAGTGGGTCATTTTTAATGTTGATTTGGGGGCTTTCGGTACACATATTCTTCTCTTCTCTCTCCAATTACGGTTTTTTTCCCTTTTCTCTCACTCTCAGACGAACATCAGGGAAGATTTCTATTGTCACTTTTGCCTTGGTTGTTTTCTTGCAATTCTACTTGAACGCTATATGTTTGATGAAATAACTAAACATATTTTAGGAGAGATTACTTCAATCTTAATATGGGTCATTTATTCTCTTTCAATTTTCAGTTTTTTTTTTCCCAACCCTTTTTCTACTTGAACTCTTTGTGTGTGATGCAAGGTTTTTATTAATCATGAATCCAGGAAGACTTTTTTGTGGCCTTCGACTTTATCTTTCTAAATGTGATTTAAATGCAGGGGGTGCAAGATGCGAAGAAGGCAAAGCTATATTCAAGGATTGGAAAGGAAGTCGTTTCTGCGTAAGTTACTCCATTTTAGTTGACTTTTTCTTGAATTCATAGTCTGAAAGTAAATTAAAAAAAGGTCTAGAACATTGCTCCTACAATTTACCTACTAGCAAAAGTTTCTTTATAGTGGGTTCTGCTTGGTAGCATTCTTTGTTTTTTAGGGATATTAGCGTGAAACTGCCATGAAGTTTTTTTGCTGCCCTATTTTTGGTTAGGTTTTTTCATGACCGTTGTCTTTACTTTGATGTACAGAGAAAGCCAAAGAGCTTTATGTGCCAAAGGAAATTCTTGACTGTAATATTAAGAAAGGTTCTGAGAAGGGATAAGATGCGTACATTGAGAAAATCTAAGAGGTTGGTATATACATTATCTATCATTTTTATCTCAGGGATGCTATGATGTTCAAATTGTTTAGAGTTAGTTAGTCAAGGATTGACACGTCAATTATTTTACTTCATATTGATAGATCTGGATGACTTTATTTGAGTCTTGAAAAAGGCTTCTTTATTATTTCCAGGTTTTTCTTGATTTTTCTATTTTCTAAAAAAAAATCTTGATATGTTTGTTTGTTTTCTGCTTTCCTTGGATGAATTCTGAATCAGAGCGACAATAAAAGTTGGATAGTGAATATGATAGCAGTATGTTCAACTTGGTACAGCTATGTATTGATTGAGGGATAATTATATACTTTAACATGAGTGCCATTTATATATATATATAAACAAATCAATTAGTCTATTAGAATTTTTGGTCAAGAACTAAGTGTCGTAACCCTCATGTGTTTGCTATTAGTTAGTTTATGTCTTTACTGATGCGGTTTTGTGTGTTAAAAAATTGATGATGACGGGATTCAGGGCTTTGAAAATGAAGTGGCAAGGGCTTTTATTATTGCTTTGGCTTTATTCCATTGGTATACATGGATTGTATTTACTCTTGACAAAATTGCGGTTAGGATTTTGATTGTTCCTAATTTGCTCTTTTTTTATAGTGTTTGTTATGAAAAAACTTCTTCATAAAAAATGTGATATGGGCCAGTGAATGATTTGTTGGATAGTTGCGTTTGAGGGTTGTTGATTTTTTAAGTTTGCTGGGGATAAATTTACTAAAAATATTTCTACAGTGTCTACATTTTTTTGGTTAGTTCTTACAAAAAAAAAAAAAAATTGATGTGAGACACCATAGAGTTCTATAAAAAATAAAAACACGAATGACGATTTGTAGTAGATCAAGAGAACCAAGTAAATCTAAGATTACTGTTATTTGTTTGAAACCATTTTATGTTGTTTGATTTCAAATATGTCAAAAATTAAGGAAAGGAATGTGTATAATGTGCTGTGAGAACTTTTTGGTTTCTACATTATGAATTGGCATTGTTTAAATATTGATGTGAGAGATATGCTTCGTATTGCCTAAGTGGTTTAAAATTGTGTATATTGCTTCAGATTGTAGTATCTTTTCCTACAAAGAATATTTTCTTAGGTTAATGATTGTGTATTGCTGGGTTTGTTGTGAGATATTAATTTTGTTTGTAAATTTTGATCTTTTTCATTTGGTTACTTTGTATGATTTTTAATACGCTTGGGCATTTTGTCTGTTTGATGAAATTTGAATAAAATATGATTTCTAGGTCTAGGGGAGATCTCCTATAATGGCTATAAGTTCAATGAGTTTGTTTCTAAAAGACATTAGCTATTTAGCTTATATAAGCCAATATGACTTGCATATTTCTAAAATGACTGTGAGAGAAACACTTCACTTCTCAGCAAGGTGTCAGGGCATTGGAGGAAGAGCAGGTAGGCTGTTTTGCATCTTATGGCCACAATCACTCTCTTATGAAATTAGGTTGATCTTATATGAATTTTTTCACTCACTATGCAAAAATCGTGGTTTCATGCAATAGAATGGGTTCACTGCAACAATTTGTTTCATACCCATTCAGTGCATAGTAACGCTAGAAATCATAATGTTAGGGCTCTTACTGATATATTTTTGGCAATTCTGCATCTTTATGAGTATAGTTCTAGCATTTTGCTGATAAATTGTTCATTTAATTGCAATTCATTGATGTTGGAACCATAAAAAAAATACCTTGACATATTAAATTACTTCACATATTTATGATTAATGTTGCTAAACGTTAAATTTGTGTAAGTCAAATTGTAGTATGTAGATACATAGCATTTAGTGTAGATAGCCCTGAAGTTCAAGAGTTGTTTATATCCCTATTTATTAACCATTTATATATTTTTTAATTAGTCTATTGTATTTGTATACATATATGCTTTTGTTTGTAATTTTCTTTGGCTCAAACCTCTACTTTGAATTGCCCCAGTTTGGTGGAATTTTTTATGGGCATGTGTAGTCTTGGTTTTAAGTTTTGGCATCTCTCTCACGCCCACTCATATTTTCTAATGTAATTTTACTTGTGACAAAATAAACTGTTAAATTTGAAATTTGGTGCTTTAGAAGTTGGTGACAAAATTTGAAATTTGCGCTTGAAGCTTTCAGATTTGTCAGCATATGATGTTAGGATAATTCATTCATTGATCAAATTCCTTACCGTATTCCGAGATTTCTACTTATTGATATGTTGTACATTGCTACTTTTGGTTTCACTTGCTTTTGGTTGGATAGATGGAGGGTAGTCTTGCAAAGAGCTTTACTCAAAAAGTTTGAAGCTATCAATTATGGATTTAGGTTCTTCTTCAACTTCCATAAGTCAAGAAAGTGATTCACATTGTATGGCTGTATTTTATCTCTTTTGATATGGATCTGGCGGAGTTGGGTGCTTGACTTGCTATCTTTCTTTCCTACTTTTTTTTTTAAAAAAAAATTAAATTTTATTTTTTACTATTCTTTCTCAAGACGTGTTTTTCAATTTTTTTTTTGGAAATTAAATTATAATAAAAAAAAAAACCGCACATAGTGCGGGTTATATGTTAGTTTAGGATAAAGACTGAAACTCAAGCACTTATTTCATGGTGCAGGCAGGAGGATTCTGGTGGCCACCAATGAGGGGATCGACATGAACACATCGGGACGTAGCAGGGCCATCTTTTCCATTGTATTTGAGGTCGATGTCACGAAGCTCCACATTCGTACATGGTAGTGCCTTACTGCAAATAATCTCCACAGCTTCCTTAGTCCGAGAAGTGCCTTTTATGTTCTTGAAGCTAACATTGCTGATCTTGATCTTAGAAGGAATCTAAAAAAAACCAAAAAAAAATACCAAAGTATTAGTAATATTTCTTTACCTTCAAAACAAATATATAATTAGGGCATATAATTTTTTACATGACCAGTGTAATGTGAAGTACTTACTTGTGGTTTGCATTGATTCCATGGGCAGTACCCTTGGTCTATGAGAATAGGATTGTCGACGTTATTCATGATAATGTTCTCAAAATGTATATCAGAAGCAAAGCCAGGAGAAGAATCAGGCCATGTTTTGACTCTCACACCAGTCATTGTGTTTGTAAGAGTGCAGCCAATAACTCTAACCCCAGACACAGGCTGTTCATTCTGGTACTTACCAAGACTTCCTATGCTGATTCCATGGCCAGGTCCACAATGTACTCCCTGGATAAGTATATCCCGACTACCGTCACCGAGTGAGATACAATCATCACCGGTGGAAATGTTTGAGTTAATCACGTTAATCTTGGTTGAACGTCCGATGTGAATTCCATCCGTATTAGGGCTTTTTTCAGGTGCTTTGATGGTAACATGATTGAATGTAAGATTTTGGCACCCAAAAACATTAATGTGGAATTGTTTGCTGTTACGTGATGTTATGTTCCGGACTATTGAATTGGTGACATAGTCGAACCTTAGGCTCTGTTGATTTATGAAAGCATAAGAACCACAAAATTGTCAAAATTCCTTTTAGGTAATGCGTAAACAAACAACTACAATTATGCATCAATAAAGTTTTCATTCAAATTGGATTTGAGAAAATTCTTTTGACGCAGTTTATTAATTTTCTCCGACCCGATTTGGATGAAAACTTTATCCATCATACACAACTAATTAGATAGAAATAAACTTACAATGGGAAGATGGATGCAGTAGTCGGTTTTGGAGCAACCACTTCTGCCCCAAGCAGCTCTTCCCTGGCCATCAAATTCTCCAGTGCCTGACACAGTTAAGTGGTCGAGACTTTCAAAACTGATCCAAGTATCCCCCTTGAAGTATTTGGGGTCTCCTGGGGAATGTATGCTTCCTAGAACATTAAACTCGATAGGGCCCTTGCAAGGGCCAAGAAAATCTACAGTGCCAAGCCTGTATGTTGCTGCTGGAACTACAACTTTACTCGAACCTGGATATGCACATGCATCTTTCCAAGCTTTTGTCGCAGCCTAAAGACAATTAAATGAATATATGCATGATGAAAGTGATTTTTAGCAAGCAATATTTCTGATAAATATAAATTTAAGTCACATATATATGATCATAAGGAGATCGATAGAATACCTGGGTGATATCAAAATGAGGCTTTGCTCCATAATTTCTCAAATCAAAGACACGGCTTGCGGCATTGGCAGTGGATGCTAACAATAGTAGCAGTGATATTGTCGGAACATTCAATTCTAAACCCATATTTACTCTTCTTTGATCTTCTTAATTTGCTTCGTGCAAATATTGGGCTTAGAAGAATATTGATGAATATCCCATTTTGGATTGACCCATTTATGCTGCAATGCAGAAGCTCAGCACCATTAACATTTCTAACTAGCTACTACGTGTCATTAATTGCGCAATATCTTTGAGAGGCCAGTTGTAATATTTTACTTTTAATTTAATTTATTCCTATTTATTAGTCTTCTTGCATGCTTCGATCCTCCCATTGATAACTTTACTGAATATGACGAGTAGTTCTAGAATTCAATCATGTGTAAGTCATTTTTGTATCTATCTAAAAATGATAAAGTTTTTAAAATTATCATTGTGGTTGTAATTGAATATTATTGAATTTTAATCAAATTATAATTTTAAAATGCACCTCATTTTTAGATGGACGAAAGAGTGACACATAATAGACTTCTAGAATTACTCGGATTTGATTGTACACTCTATCTTTTGTATATAACCACTTCGATATTCTATAAACAGCATTGCAATAGAACATATCTTGTATAACAAACACATCTTGAATTTACTATATATGTTAAGAGTAATGATTCACTACCACGTAAATATACAACTTTTCATCAACTTGCCTATATGGCAATGTGGTCCCTCACCTTAATTTATTTTTTTTTTTAAAAAAAAAAAAAACTTAAAAAGTAGTACGGGACTATCTTGCCACATAGGTAAGGTGGTGAAAAGTTGTATATTTAAGTGGTAGTGAATCATTACTCATATGTTAATGGGAACCCACATAGATGGGCAGCAAATCAAGTTACAATCAGACTTTCGAATTCAAATGTGTTGCGAGATTTTTGGTGTCATTTGAATTTGAATGAGATTTATTGTTAGCTTCAACAAGTATAATTAATGGTGATCATTTAATTAATTAACAATCAAAGTTAAAAGCTATTAAAAAAAAACCAAAACATAAAACAATAATATTGCTCAACACAAGTAATTGCTTTGGTATTTTATTTCATATCATATCAGAACAGCTTATTCAAATAAAAAAAAAATAAAAAAATAAAAAATAAAAAAAACAATTTAGAATAAAGTATTTCCAATTTTCCGTTCTATTACAACGAAAAGTAGTAAAATAGGAGTATTGATGACGACGTTTACATCTGCATGGGTCTTTTCATTATGACAAAATTACTGAGGATAATTATTAGCCGTAATTCCTATTGTTTCTCTTGAGGGGCAGACCCAATTAATTTAGGATAAAGACTGAAACTCAAGCACTTAAGTTTAAGCCTTCGTAATAGTTTTGATGGTGCAAGCAGGAGGATTCTGGTGGCCACCAATGAGGGGATTGACATGAACACATCGGGACGTAGCAGGACCATCTTTTCCATTGTATCTGAGGTCGATGTCACGAATCTCCACATTCGTACATGGTAGTGCCTTGCTGCAAATAATCTGAACAGCTTCCTTAGTCCGAGAAGTGCCTCTTATGTTCTTGAAGCTAACATTGCTGATCTTGATCTTAGAAGGAATCTAAAAAAAAAATAAAATAAAAAAATAAAAAAGAATATCACCAAAGTATTAGTAATATTTTTTTACCTTCAAAACAAATATATAATTAGGGCATATAATTTTTTACATAATAAGTGTGATGTGAAGTACGTACTTGTGGTTTGCACTGATTCCATGGGCAATACCCTTGGTCTATGAGGATAGGGTTATCGACGTTATTCATGATAATGTTATCAAAATGCATGTCAGAGGCAGAGCCAGGAGAAGAATCAGGCCATGTTTTGACTCTTACACCAGTCATTGTGTTTGTAAGAGTGCAACCAATAACTCTAACCCCAGAGACAGGCTGTTCATTCTGGTACTTACCAAGACTTCCTATGCTGATTCCATGGCCAGGTCCACAGTTTACTCCCTGGATAAGTATATCCCGACTGCCGTCACCTAGTGAGATACAATCATCACCAGTGGAAATCTTGGAGTTAATCACATTAATCTTGGTTGAACGTCCGATGTGAATTCCATCCGTATTAGGGCTTGTTTCAGGTGCTTTGATGGTAACATGATTGAATGTAAGATTTTGGCATCCCAAAACATTGATGTGGAATTGTTTGCTGTTATATGATGTTATGTCCCGAACTATTGAATTGGTGACGTAGTCGAACCTTAGGCTCTGTTGATTTATGAAAGTATAAGCACCACAAAATTAACATTTGCCTTCTAATTAGGTAATGCGTAAACAAACAATGGCAATTGTACTCTTATAAAGTGTTTTTTTAAACTGGGTCAGAGAAAGTTCATTCGATCTAGTCAATCTATTAATAGACCATGTGATCCCTACGTGCAGAGGAATTTCCTCCAAATCTAGTTAATTTGAAGGAAAAGTTTATATATCCTTGTGGTTAAAATGCTATATATACCACTATGATCAATCAAAGTTTATTCACATTTCCAAACTTTATACATACCTCATAGAAAAAGTTTTCCTCCAAACTAAATTAAAAAAAATTCATTCGATTAAGTGATTCTCACATATATTTAAAAATTGTCGGTTTATGTGAAAACTGGTTCAATAGACCGATGTATATGAGAATCGTAAATTTTAAGGATACATGTTAACTTAATGGTCTAGTTTGTAAGAATTTTCTGTCTATATGAAAACTTCTTTATCCTTCAATTCGTACACATGCAGATACGCTAGAATTAAACTTACAATGGGAAGATGAATGCAGTAGCTGGTTTTGGAACAACCACTTCTACCCCAAGCAGTTCTTCCCTGGCCATCAAATTCTCCAGTGCCTGACACAGTTAAGTGGTCGACACGTCCAAAACTGATCCATTTATCCCCCTTGAAGTATTTGGGGTCTCCTGGGGAATGTATGCTGCCTAGAACATTAAACTCGATAGGGCCCTTGCAAGGGCCAAGAAAATCTACAGTGCCAATCCTGTATGTTGCCGCTGGAACTACAACTTTACTCGAACCTGGATATGCACATGCATCTTTCCAAGCTTTTGTCGCAGCCTACAGAAAAATTAAATGAATATATGCATGATGAAAGTGATTTTTAGCAAGCAATATTTCTGATAAACATATACTTAATTTACATGATCATAAGATGAATACCTGGGTGATATCAAAATTAGGCTTTGCTCCATAATTTCTCACATCAAAGACACGGGTTGCGGCAGTGGCAGTGGATGCTAGCAATAGTAGCAATGATATTGTCGCAGCATTCAATTCTAAACCCATATTTACTCTTCTTTGATCTTCTTAATTTGCTTTGTGTAAATATTGGGTTTAGAAGAATATTGATCGATGAATATATATCCCATTTTGGTTTGACCCATTTATACTGCAATGCAGAAGCTCAGCACCATTAAAATTTCTAACAAATTGCTACCTGTCATTAATTGTGCAATATCTTTGAGAGGCCAGTTGTAAGATTTTAGTTTTAATTTAATTTTTTCCTATTTATTAGTCTTCTTGCATGCTTCGATCCTCCCATTGATAACTGTCTACTGAATTTGACTAATTGACTCCCTAACAAAAAAACAAAAAGCACTTATATTTGTCTCCATAAAGTATTTTCTTATTCGAGAATATTCATCATCTTGAGGAATGCTATACTTTATTCTAATGTTCTTTTGGTCTCCATCTAGAAGGATATAAATGTAATAAAAAAAATTATATTTATGTTTTTCTGGATGACATGAATGCAATTTTTTAATTACATTTATATCATTTTAGATGGACACCAAAAGAACAGTAGGAGTTCTAACATTCCTTATTCATCTTAAACGCTCTCTTTAATGAGAGAATGTTCATTTTTTTTACCCTTGGAATATGGTATTTGGATCCTCTCCAATTCACTTGAACCGGAGAGTAGCCGGTCAGTTGAATTGAGATGGCAAAATTGTCCAAAAGACAATTTTTAATTGAAGAGGATCTTATTCCTAGAATATGGCCAGGGACATTTTAACCCAAACTGAAGATATAAAATTACAGCTGGTAATAAACCAACAAAACTGCTTGGGATCAGGTTCGGATTCGACTTGGATAAATTCGAATCGATCTCGGTTTATTTAATGAATGAGCTAACCATAAACACAAAATTATGTTCAATTTTTAAACAAGATATACTCGTATAAACTAGTGCGAACAGATTCGGAATATTCGACTTGGATAAATTCGGTTCAATCTCGGTTTATTTAATGAATGAGCTTACTATAAACACAAAATTATGTTCAATTTTTAAACAAGATATTCTCGTATAAACTCGACTTGACTCGACTCGATTAATGATTTTTAGCAAAAAAAAAAAAATGCTCAACTTGACTTGTGTGTGTATATATATTAATAAAAATAGATTATGTAAATATAAGTATGTTTGTAATAATAGTGAATTATGAGTATTCTAATGGCTCATACCTCCAATGGCTCCAACAAAAACAGCTCAAAAAGCCCTTTTTTTTTTTTTTTTTTTTTTTCCTTTTTTTTGCAGTGTTTAGATAGATTGAGCCCCCGTGCTACTTGTTGGGAATAATCTTATATATTCAGACTGGCCTGTCTAAAGAGTTATGAGCTTCCAAGCCAGTACCGACTTAAGGTGAATAGTGGGCCACAAGCCAAGACAGCAAAATCGACTCTCGGATGAGCCTATCCGAGAGATGGACACCCAAATGAGTCGTCCCTGATCAAAGCTATTTTTGGGAATAATGACAGGCGGCACATCCAGATTAAGTTCTAGGAATGAACACATTATGAGACTAAGATTCAACATTTGCAACCAAAGCTCGAGACAAACATGTTCTAAGAACTCAGGTATCGATCTCATCGCAAAAGATGTCAAGTCACTCCTTGATCCACAAAAGAATATAGCCGGGTCTCAACCCCAAGAATTTCAAGACTAGGTCTCATCCCATAAAGTACGGATTAGAACCCTACTCCAAGCCGAATTGGGGTAGGAGTCACAATTCGGGTCCAATTAGGACTCTTTGAAAAACTCGGTAGACAATCCTACTCCCAGTTGGACAAGGATAGGACTCTTAGTCAAAATCGAACTCCTATCATTCCGACATTCCTAGTCCAAGTTGTAGTAGAAACTCTAATCCAGACTTACCTCTACCTCTTAGCCTATAAATAGGCATTTATACCAAGTATAAACCTTAAACTAATTTACTGTGCATTGGAGATACTTTTTTATTAGAGACTTACTTAGGCGTCGGAGTGAAACCTTGCTGACACCCCGTGAGTTCTCTCTGATTTTAGTTGTTTTGAAGTGATTTTAAGAGCATAAAAAAATCAAAGAACATGCCGTTTACACTGTACCAACGAAAACTGCTTAACACTACTGATGTAGTGTTAGAATTATTGCTACGGTGGAAGGCGGGGGTATTTTCTACAGTAGCACCATGACTAACGCATAGCAAAGCAGCGCCCAGTAAAACGACAACCACATGCATCATATATATGAAATAAATTCAGGTATAAAAATAGCACGATAAAAATAAACAGTATAAAGATAAAGGGGCAACTAGCTACTTTGGTTTATATCTTTGTGTTATTTTTTATGAAGAAGAGATCGATAGGAAATGATTAATTAAATTATTTAACTAATATTTTAATAACTAGGATTATCATAATTAGATTCGAAATAATTTACCTGATAAAGAAGGAGGAAGTTCAAGTTGATTCACTTTCAGGATCTCTCCTCCTTTATCGTTTACCCATCGTCAGTTACAAACTTACAGCAAATTGGAACGTTAGTTATTTACGTTCTAGAAACCCTTACGATTCGACGATCACAATTTGACGCAATGAAAGTTTTTCAATTTTCTGGAAGGATGAATTTCTCTCTGCAGCAAACGTATTCCCAATTTTATCGGTGATCGAAAGAGCGAAACTTTTGTTCGATCATGCAAGATTTGTAGCC
This sequence comes from Alnus glutinosa, assembly GCF_958979055.1. Classification (NCBI taxonomy): domain Eukaryota; kingdom Viridiplantae; phylum Streptophyta; class Magnoliopsida; order Fagales; family Betulaceae; genus Alnus; species Alnus glutinosa. The sequence goes on along the minus strand of NC_084887.1, from coordinate 1,402,554 downwards.
TTTTTAGTATTAAAATATTAATTAAATGAATAAATTTTTTATTTTTTATTCTTTTAGGTGCAATAATACTACGTGGCCTTCTTAATTCTCACGTGGACATACGTCTCTAAAATATTAATTACTTGCAGGCTGTGATTTCGAATGCATAAAAGGATTTGGCTTTTCTCAATAAACACCAATTGATTTTCAAATGAGATGGTCAAATACTCAATCCAAATAATGGTATCAGAGCCAGAATCATGAGTTTGAGTCGCGAGAATACTGTCACGTTGAGAGAGGAATTGTTGGGGTGCACCGTGCAACAATGCCCGCTCGATCTGCTCACGAAGACGACTCTTAAACTATGCATTGTGGGGTGCGATTTTGAAGGGTTAGTCAAAAAAATAAATTGGTCCCTACCGTCTGAAAAATTAACAGAATCTGTTAAACTCACCAAACTCTTTTTTGCGGCACCCAAAAATATTATTAATAGTGACATTGGTCGCTGCACAGTTGAGTGGTTATTAGCGGCGGTCCTATTGGGTCGCCCTAATAATTAATCATTAGCTAGGTCTATTAATTATTGATATAGTAGAACATTAAAATATTAATTAAATTATTAAATTTACCATTTACTACCAAGTTAACTTTTGAAATAAGTTAAGATTTAACAATATATAGTGTGATGAATTGACTTTGTTTTCTGTTCTCAAAACTCAAGTTAAAGACATTAATTAACAATGACCCAAAACATAAAACATTGCTTCTTTTTTTTTTTTGAAACAACATAAAACATTGCTCAACACACTATTTTATTTTATTTTTATTATTATTATTTATTTATTTATTTATTTATTCTTATTATTCTATGTTATATCATAATATATACTTTTTCAAATAAAAAACAAAATAAACTTTTGAGGACATACCCAATTTAGAATAAAGTATCCCCATAACACAATGTAATGTATTTCCAATTATATTTTCCGCTATACAGAAAGTCTCTTTTCAATATGATCAAATTTCAAAGCATAATGTCTTACAAAAAAACAAAATTCCAAGCATAATAAAATAAAGATTTCGTATAGTTTCTCTTGGGGGATAACTAAAGATTGAAACTCAAGCATTTTATAATTTCATGAGAAAAACAAACTGCTGGTTCGGTGGTATATACAAACTAGCTTGCAACTTAAGCTTTCTTTTTCAAAAGAGTTTTTATGGTGCTCAGGCAACGACCGTGCAAGCACGAGGATTCTGGTAGCCACCAATGAGGGGAGTGACATGAGCACATCGGGACGTAGCAGGGCCATCTTTTCCATTGTATTTGAGGTCTATGTCACGAAGCTCCACCTTCTGACATGGTAGTGCCTTGCTGCAAATAATCTCCACAGCGTTCTTAGTCCGAGAAGTGCCTTTTATGTTCTTGAAGCTAACATTGCTGATCTTGATCTGAGAAGGAATCTAAAAATAAAAATAAAAAATCCAGAAAAACGAAGCTATAATTAGAGATGATAATTTTTTACATGATTCGCGGACCCAATACGAAATTAGCAGGTTACGGTTCAAGGCCGGTCTGCTTCATTTAATTCAATGAGTCGGGTTAGGGTTGACCTATATAGTCTTATATTCATATCTCAACATGATCAGAACCCAAAAGGAAATTAGCAGGTTACAGTTGAGGGGTTTGACCCGTTTAATTAAATTAGTCGAATTAGCTAGGGTTCACCTATATATTCTTATACCTATGACTCCACACGATCCGAGTCTGACATGTGAATACGAATTGTCACCCCTAGCTATAATATATAACATGAAACCTTATCATTGTAATGTTATAAGTACGTACCTCTCGTTTGCATTGATTCCATGGGCAGTACCCTTGGTCTATGAGGATAGGAGTGTCGACGTTATTCATGATAATGTTCTCGAAATGCAAATCGAAGGCAGATCCAGGATAAGAATTAGGCCATGTTTTGACTCTCACGCCAGTCATTGTGTTTGTAAGAGTGCAACCAATAACTCTGACCCCAGACACAGGCTGTTCATTATGGTACTTACCAAGACTTCCTATGCTGATTCCATGGCCAGGTCCACAGTTTACTCCCTGAATAAGTATATCCCTGCTGCCGTCACCGAGGGAGATGCAATCATCACCAGTTGAAATCTTTGAATTAATCACGTTAACCTTGGTTGAACGTCCGATGTGAATTCCATCCGTGTTAGGGCTGTTTTGAGGTGCTCTGATAGTAACATGGTCGAATGTAAGATTTTTGCACCCAAAAACATTGATGTGGAATTGTTTGCTGTTATATGACGTTATGTCCCGGACTATTGAATTGGTGATGTAGTCGAACCTTAGGCTCTGTTGGTTTATGAAAGCATAAGAACCACAAAATTATCATTCCTTTTAGGTAATGCGTAAACAAACAAACAACGGCAATTATATACACCGATAAACTTTTCCTTCAAACTAGATTATATTAGAGAAAATTCTTTTGATGCAGTCTATTAATAGACTACGTAATCCTTATAACATGCGGATTAATTTTCTCCAACCCGATTTAGATGAAAACTTTATCCATCATACACAACTAAGATAGAAATAAACTTACAATGGGAAGATGGATGCAGTAGCTGGTTTTGGAGCAACCACTTCTACCCCAAGCAGTTCTTCCCTGCCCATCAAAATCTCCAGTGCCTGACACAGTTAAGTGGTCGATACGTGCAAAACTGATCCAATTATCCCCGGTAAAGTATTTGGGGTCTCCTGGGGAATGTATACTGCCTAGAACGTTAAACTCGATGGGACCCTTGCAAGGGCCAAGAAAAATTACAGTGCCAACCCTGTATGTTGCTGCTGGAACTACAACTTTACTCGAACCTGGATATGCACATGCATCTTTCCAAGCTCTTGTCACAGCCTAAAGACAAAATGAATGATGAAAATGATTTTTAGCCAGCAATATTTCTGATAAATATAAATTTGATTTACATGATCATAAGGAGAATACCTGGGTGATATCAAGATTAGGCTTTGCTCCATAATTTCTCACATCGAAGACACGGGTTAAGGCATTGGCAGTGGATGCTAACATTAATAATAATAGCACTGATATTGTCGCAACATTCAATTCTACAGACATATTTACACTTCTTTTCTTCGTAATTTGCTTCGTGTAAATATTGGGTTTCAAAGAAAGATGAATATCCCATTTTGGTTTGAGCCATTTATAGTGCAATAGAGAGTATAATTCAGCACCATTAAAATTTCTAACCAATTGCTACCCATCATTGTGCAATATCAATGAGAGGTTGTAAGATTTTAGTTTTAACTTAATTAATTTTTTCTTTACATCATTTTTGTGGTGAGGAAAACAAATGGTATTTGGGGATGTACAAATTTTTTTCTACAATCCAGTGTATGAAACTGACATAAGTCCAAAATGCACGTAATTCTCCCACAAATTTTTAAAGATGTCATATGCATTTTTAATATGAGAAACACATATATGCATTGAAAGAATTTCATCTAATTCAATTTGGAGGAAAAAATTGTTCGGTGGAGGTTAGGATTCTTTGGAGTTTTTTTCTTTATTAGATTTAAATTAAAGAACTCTTTAATAAAATTTACCTAAAAGATCTAAAGGATGTTGATCCATTATTTATTAGGCATTTTCCTTATATCGATCGTTACCTAAGAGGCACATTAAAAATTAGAAATTCGTCTACACCAAAATTGAATTTGGTGACTTTGATCTCACGAATCAATCGTATACATGTATTAGCATTAAACCTCCTCAATTGACTACAAGTAAAAAACAAATAGATGGACAAATCTAGACCATGAAACCAAGGTATGTCTCACAAAATTTTAAAAAACGGTTTTCACTTTCAAATAATTTTCATTAGTGTTTGGATTGAGATCCTTAACAATTTGGATGGCACATTGTAAAAAACCTCATATGAGATTTACTTGCGTAAATTAATTTTGGATTTTACAGCCACCTACTAAGTTCCATATGAGCTCTCTCACAAATATTGTCTAAATTGCTTAAGATCCCAATCTTACGTCATCTCCACTACCGACACACTTTTCAAAACAAATTTCAAAGTTTGTTTTTTCATAATAAATAAAAATTAAATAAATAAATAAACAGGGTTGATTTCTCAAGTACATGACGACTAGGGTGAGATAGGATTTATTTAATGCATTGTTTTTAGTACAAACAAAAGAAAATGGACAAAGTTTTTCTTTGGGTTTGGAATAATTAATTAATTTCTTTAATCCAATTTATTAAATTAATATTTGTCTTTAAATCGTGTGATTGGAGCCATGTAAGTAACTAAATTTTTTTTTAACACCTTCCAATCATATGGGACGGAGCTAGAAACTCTTACAGGCAGAGGCTAAGGGCCAAAAAAAATTATTAGTATGGGCCAGTAAGCTAAAATTTTATTTTTTTATCTTATAATTTTTTTTTACTTAATTTTTTTTTTGTTGTTTTTTGGAATTGATCGAGGGAGGGTCATGGCCCCTACTTGCCCCCCCCCCCCCCCCCCCCCTCTTAGATCCATCCCTGAATTATGTTGACACATGTCAGTGAGTTATATTAGAGTTAGACACCAGTCGTAGGTCTACCAACTACAACAAAAATTGTCATTAGCGATGACATTATCAGCAGCAACTCAAAAGTCAATGCTGATAAGTACTTATCAAAGTCGACATTTTAGAGTTGATGTTAATAAGCGACTATTAGCAACACCATTTAGGTCGACACTAATATCTCGTTGCTAATAACCTTATTGAAATTTTTTTCCATGCACGGGTTGAAGCAGGAAGTTATTAGCAACGATATTCTCACATTAGCAATGACAAAAGTCGACGCTAATAATAACATATTAATGTCAGCACCAACGTCATCGCTAATGTTATATCGGAATGAAAATAAAAAATTAAACAAACATCAGTGATGATCATTATCGTTGCTGATGTATAGGGTAGTCACGTCGACATTATGATCAACGTTTTTGCCCTATTATCAGCACCGACACAAATAAGTCGACGCTGATGACTTAATTAAAAAATAAATAAATAAATAAAAGAACATTAGCTTTGACTATTGGGCCGATGCTAAAGGCCCATTATCAGCCTTAATAAGCAAGAGTTTGATGACTTTTGCTAATTAATTAATTAAAAATAATAATATAAAAACACATTTACAAGAGTTGCTGATGATGTCCTATTGTGTAGGGCGTGCATCAGAGTCGACTCTGATGGTGATCAATAAGAAGTTCGCTCGTTAAAGAACGACCAACCGGAAAGTTGGAGCAGAGACTCGTGAGAAGCACGTCATCCTAGAGAGGGTTGAGAGGGTTATGGTAAAATTACTAGGGAGTAAGGTTTTCTATATTCGGTAGTTAGTTATTCATTGATTGAGTCGAATCTTGGGTTTTGCTATCTCGAAAATGTTTTTTCTTGGTGCAAGATTTTCCTCCTTGTCAACAAAAATCTATGTCATGAATTGTTTATTGGGAAAACTTTACTTACCACCCTTGATCTTTCATCATTTTTGCAATCATACCTATAAACTTTAAAGTGTCAATTTAGTGCATCAATCTTTCAAATTTTTTTATTTTATTTTTTTTTTCCAATTTCACCATTTTGTTATGATTTTTTGTTAAATCTTGTCAAAATTCTCAAAATACTCATTTTTTTTTAGTATATATATAAATTTTTTGAACATTCAGGCATGTATTTTTTTTTTTTTCCCCAAAATTCTGTTAAATCCTGATCATTGCCTAAATCCTTGCAATTTTTTTTTCCTAAAGAAAAAATAAGGGTATTTTAGGGATTTTGACACCTCTCCATTAGGATTTAATAGAAAATTTTAACATATTGATAAAATTGAAAAGAATTGAAAGATGGATACACTAAATTGATACTTTTTAAAGATTATGCATATGATTGAAAAAGTAATCAAAGATCAAAGATGATATGTAAAGTTTTTTATTGTGAAATATCATTTACGGCTGTGAGTTGTTTTATTCCGCTGCGGGTTTGGGGTCTAAATATTGAGAATTGTTAAAACTCTTGCATATTTCTCAAAGGTCTTAAGACTCGATCTTAACCTTGCTTGTGAACTTTAGCACACATGCACTACACTTAATATGGTTTTAGGAAATATTTTATTTTTTCCTCTTTGTAATGTATATTAAAATGTAATTTTGTGTGTTATATATGTAATTTTTGGATCGAAGACATGCACAACTTTGACAACTTAAAATTTCTTAAAAAGAATTTAAGACAAAAACCCGCACATAGCCCGGGTTATACGCTAGTTCCGCACTTTATTTTAGCACTTTATTTCATTAAAAAAAAAAAGGAAAACAAATTGCTGGTTCCGCGTTCTACGCAAAGTAGCTAGCAACTTAATAATCATTCTTGTTAAGAGTTCTGATGGTACAAGCAGGAGGATTCTGGGTGCCACCGATGATGGGATTAACATTAACACATCGGGAAGTTGCAGGGCCATCTTTTCCATTGTATTTGAGGTCTATGTCACGGAGCTCCACGTTCTGACATGGTAGTGACTTACTGCAAACAATCACGACAACGTTCTTTGTACGAGAAGTGCCTCTTATGTTCTTGAAGCTAACATTGCTGATCTTGATTTTAGAGGGAATCTAAAAAAACGTACCGAAGAAAAAAAATAATACCAAAGTATAGTATTAGTAATATTTCTTTTCCTTGAAAACAAAGCTATAATTATGGTTGAGAATTTTTGACACGACTCCCGAACGTGACACAAGATTAGCAAATTAAGGTTAAAGGGTTTGACATATTTAATTAAATTGGTTGCTTTAGAGTTGACATTTATAGTCTTATAGACATACTTCGACATGATCTGAACCCAACACGCGACATTAGGGTAGTAAGTTTTGACACGACCCGTGAATCCGACACGAACCCAACATGAAGTTAGCATGTAAAAGTTGAAAGGTTTAACCCGTTTAATTAAATTGGTCGAGTTACAGTTGACATATATAGTCTCATACTCATGTTTCGACAAAACCCAAACCCGATACGTGAACACGAATAACCACCCTAACTATAATAACATGAAACCTGATGAGTGTGATGTTAAGTACGTACCTCTGGTTTGCACGTATTCCATGGGCAGTACCCTTGGTCTATGAGGATAGGAAAGTCGACGTTAGTCACGGTAATGTTCTCAAAATGAATATCAGAGGCAGAGCCAGGATAAGAGTCAGGCCATGTTTTGATTCTCACACCATTCATTGTGTTCATAAGATTGCAGCTAATAACTCTGACTCCAGACACGGGTTGTTCATTCTGATACTTACCAAGACTTCCTATGCTGATTCCATGGCCAGGTCCACAATTTACTCCTTGGATAAGTATATCCCGGCTGCCATCACCGAGGGAGATACAGTCATCTCCAGTTGAAATCTTTGAATTAATCACATTAATCTTGGTTGAACGTCCAATGTGAATTCCATCTGTATTCGGGCTATTGGCAGGTGCTGTGATGGTAACATGGTTGAATGTAAGATTTTGGCACCCCAAAACATTGATGTGGAATTGTTTGCTGTTGTATGATGTTATGTCCTGGACTATTGAATTGGTGACGTAGTCAAACCTTAGGCTCTGTTGATGTATGAAAGCATAAGCACCTCAAAATTAGCATTCCTTTTAGGTAAAGTTTAGCTAAACAAACGGATAAAGTTTTTCTTCCACTAGGTTGATTTTCAAAGTACAGATGTCAATTTAACAGAATGGTTTGTAAGAATTCTCTGTTAAGAAGAAAACTTTATCCATTGTACACAGATAAGGTAGAAATAAACTTACAATGGGAAGATGGATGCAATAGCTAGTTTTGGAACAACCACTTCTACCCCAAGCAGTTCCTCCTTGACCATCAAAATCTCCAGTGCCTGAAACAGTTAAGTGGTCGATATGTGCGAAACTGATCCAAGTATCCCCCGTGAAGTATTTGGGGTCTCCTGGGGAATGTATGCTGCCTAGAACATTAAACTCGATAGGACCCTTGCAAGGGCCAAGAAAAATTACTGTGCCAACTCTGTATGTTGCTGCTGGAACTACAACTTTACTCGAACCTGGATATGCACATGCATCTTTCCAAGCTCTTGTCACAGCCTAAAGACAAAATGAATGATGAAAATGATTTTTAGCGAGCAATATTTCTGATAAATATATATTTAATTTACATGATCATAATAAGGAGAATACCTGGGTGATATCAATATTAGGCTTTGCTCCATAATTTCTCACATCAAAGACACGGGTTAAGGCATTGGCAGTGGATGCTAACAATAATAATAGCACTGATATCGTCGCAACATTCGATTCTACAGACATACTTACACTTCTTTACTTCGTAATTTGCTTCGTGTAAATATTGGGTTTCGAAGCAAGAGGAATATATATCCCATTTTGGTTTGAGCCATTTATAGTGCAATACAGAAGCTCAGCACCATTAAAATTGCTAACTAATTGCCACCCAACATTGTGCTATTGCTCTGAGAGGTTATAAGATTTTAGTTTCATCTTCTTTTTTTTGTTCTTATAACTGAAGTTCGCTCCAGTTTCATTTTGAAACAAATTTAACTACTTCTATATAGAAAGGTATCTAGAATTGGTCAAGAAAGTATATAAACTTGGACGTTTTGTCCTTATTTAGTAAGGGCAGCATTCCACTCCACAGGGTACAGTAGAACAAATGGAAATATACAAAATGACTGATAATTTTTTACACGACTCGTAAACCCAACACAAAATTAAATTATGGTTAATCTATATAATTTTATACGTATTTATGCTTCGATATGACCCAAATCCGACATAATGAGAGTTGAGGGGTCTAAAGACTCTAAACCATTTATTTAAATGGGTTAGATTATGGTTGACCTATATAATTTTATAGTCATGGGCCTCAACAGTACTTGAATCCAACACACAAATACAAATTGATACCCCTAATATATAGGAGAGGAAAAAAACATTTTTCAGTTATTATTATTAGAGTAATATTATTTAGTAAACTATCATACGACTGTCTTACAATTGGATTGGCATGATAGTAAAAATCAGCAACTTTTTTTTTTTTTTTTTAACCCTTACTGATCGATTGAATGGCTGATTTTTCTTACCATATATCATCAAGTTGTGTGACAGTCATATACGTACGTACTGTAATATACTGAATATTATTATTATTATTATTATCATTATTACTGTGGAAGTTGTTTTCAATTATTAGTTTCGAGGGCAGCTAATTAGTTTAGTTTTCCTGGTTGTCAGATCAAGAACGAAGTATTGCGGTTGAGAACTTGTGTTTCCCTTGGTGACAAGAGCTTGGTCGTTCAATGGAATTGCTATAGATAGCAATACCATTTCATCATTTATTTAAAAAAAAAAAAAATGGGAAAAAAAGAAGAAGAAGAAGAAGATAAAAGAACAGAAACACACCTGGATAGACTGTAAAAATATATATATATTTTTGGGGGCTTATAATTACAATTTACATGGATTGTTGGCAGGGTGGCTCAAAAAATATTAAGGCGGTAAAAAGTTAAAATTGAGACCATTTTAACTTTAAAATATTAATATAATAAATTTTTATATACTAAAAAATTAATTTAAAAATCATTCCTGGCCTCTAGCTTTTTTAGATGTAAAACTACTAATCAAATTTTCATATTCAAGTTTTTATAATATATTATTCCCAATAAATAATATGGCTGATCTATTTTTTTTTTTTTTTTGTAAGATAAACAATTGTAGGTAGAATTTAATTAATTGTGTACCAAAATTAACGACATGCGATCAAAACTCATAACAACGGCAAACTAAAATCAATAGCATCATGTAATAGTAAATATAACATATAAACTATATATTAAAGAAATAAAGAATAATAGAAACATGAAGCAAAAGATTAGAAGTGATGAAAGAAAATAAGAGGAAAAAAGGAATATAAATTGATAGTGAATTGTGCTATAGTTTGAAATTTTTATGATTTTAATCATGCTACCTATCTTTCATTCTTTTTTTTCTTTTTTTCTTTAAAAAAAACTCTCATGTCATGTCAAATAGCCTCCTCTTATTTTATTTTCTTGAGGCCTTTTACTTTTTTGTTTTTTTTCGAAAACTTTAATACGAATTCCTTTTTTTAGGGTTTTTTAATAAATTAGGAGCCTTAGGGGATGGCCTAACAAGTACTGTGCATAAAAACCTGCACCCACCCATATACCAGAACATCACATAATGCATCATTCATTTGAACGAAACGAAAATCTGGTTTCAGTTTTCCCCATGGAATAATTACTAGTGCATCAAAACCTCAACCATGCTACTTTGGTAGTTTTTTTATCATCATGAGTCTTGTCTTGCAATTAAGCAGGCTTAGCGTTGGCTGGATATTCCAACAGGGACGACATAGAAGATAGCCGTAAAACTATAGTATACCAGGTCTTGCAAGGGAGAAACAATGCTGCACTTTACTGCATCAAACAGAGGAAAATAACAGAAGGAAAACAGAGAAGACAAGGGCTACTGCAAAGCTAATTTTCTCGTTCAGATATTCCAGAAATATATAAGCTATTTATACGTCGAATAGATCATTTGTAGCCTTACAAGCGGACTAAATCATAATCCTACAATTAACATTTGTTAACTAAACCAAACACAAGTTAAAACTAGAGTTATATATAACTTATTTACATGAAATTTAGGATCTGTTTGGTATTTCAATTTTAAAACGTGTGATTTAAAAATAACTTTATACTATTTGTATAGTACTGGTTTTTTAGTTCCCGTGCTTAAGTGTTTTTCTGGTATCTTTGTTTCTGAGAGTTGTAAATTGTCGGGCTGTTGCTTCTTTTGTGGTTTACAATTGTAATATTGTTTCTTTGTTGAATAGGAGGTTACATGCTTTATGCTAAATCTCAAAAGATTGAGATTTATCTGTGATTTTGTGTAGTTGGTATTGATATAAGCTGCTTTGAGGCAACCTGAGTTACAGTAGGTTTCTACTCGAGGGATAATAGTGATTTGAAAATGTGCTATTTGAAAATGCAATTTTTAAAAACACAGTTAAACGTTTGGTAAAATTATAGTTTGGTCTTTAAAGTTTCAGTTTCGGCTTTAAAGTCTTGCGTTTTTTAAAATGCACTCATTGCCTGCTATATATTTAAAAATGTAGATGTTTATATGTTTTCAAATCGTAATTTTATAGAATTTAGGTTTTCAAATATATTTTGGTTCTTCTTTTAGCTTTATTCCTGTTGCCAAATATATTATTAGAATATAAAATAAATAATTAAATTTACTTCTTCCGATCCTATTAACTTAAACTTTTAAGATAAGCAGTGATTTAACGTATATAATTAAGCGTTGCTTCTTGAGGAATAGCTTTATATATATTTATATATATGCAGTGTTGGAAAATTTCAATTTTGGGTAGTTTAGAATTATTGAAACGTACAAGCTAAAGTCATGCATGTTGATGAATATTTGTGAAACAGCCAATTCCACGCTGCTAAAAATAGACTTAAATGTTCATTTGCATGGAACTTTTGCCTGAAAATTCGTCCAATCTCCGATCCCGTAAGCCGACCATGAATAAATTAACCTTATGTTGATCCGTATGCACTTTGTGTTGAATAATTATTGGTTTCTTATTTGACTCATAAAAAAAAATAATAATAAATAACAAATAAACAATAAATAAATAAATAAAAAATTGGTTTCTTCTTTGACATGCATGTGTCTTAAACAAATTTCAGTTTATCATGATCGACACCAACGTAATAGACCATCAATGTCAACAATTGAGTCGACGCTGATTATAGGACATCAGTGTCGATTCTGAGTCGATGTTGATCGATAACAATGTACAGCATCGACAATTATTTGATTTGATTTTTTTTGAAGTCATCATCAACATCTCATTTAGGGTTCTAAATCCATTAGTACTGTTGAATCTAAATATTATCAACGGCAACATTTTGTCACCATTGAAATGTCATTATTAGTGTATACTCCAATGTCGAAGCTGATGAGCATATGAGTTGGAGCATTTGTGTCGACATTATTAGCGTCGACTTGTCGCTACAAAAACATAATAGTGGCAACTTCTTGACTTTTAGCATTGACTTTTTGTGGATGCTAATAATTTTTATTTATTTTTTTTTTTTTTTGTAATGATTGTACAACATGTTGTAATTGGTAGACCATGCATCTATGGTTCTCCTCGTTAATAAAAAAAAATGTAAACACTCCTGCATAACATTTTTGGAAAATAAGAGAAATTAATGATACACGCACTTTTATTGGATTTTGAATTCAATAAAAATTTTCACTACCACATACGTCAAGGAATATTGTGCACTTAAGAGTGTAGAGTAAGAATATGTGTAGTATTTCTCATTCAATATATAATTTTATGAACAACTCCAAAGGAGCAAAATCCATGCATGTGTAGCAGAAGTATACGTACAAGAGAATACAACTATATATACAATATTGTTGCCGTCTACCATTATTATTTTGACTAATCAAAATTTTCACTACGTGCAGATCGATTTGCTTTGTTCATCATAAGAACACAAGCCCTAGTATTTCAAAAAGATTATATATTACAACTTAGCTTCGACAAAGTATTTTATTTCTGCTTGCTTGTTCTACTGCTTATAGCAACTATCCTTTTGTTTAATGGCTTGGACAAACCGGAGGGTTCTGCGTGCCGGTGACCGTGGGCCTGACATTTTCACATACGGTCTTAGCTTTCCCCAAAGCTCCCTTGTATGAAAGGTTAATGTTAGAAACCTTCACGTTCTGGCATGGTACTCCCTTACTGCAGATAATCTTGAGAGCCTCCGGAGTTGCTGAAGTGCCTTTAATGTCCTCGATGTTCAAATTGCTGATCTTAATTTTAGAGGGAATCTAAAACCCAACAAAAAAATATGATAATAAGTATATATATACACCTTTTCTCTGTTTATATAAATTGAAAGTGAAGAGATAAGATTAAAATTCAATATTGTTAAACTATTGATTAAATAATTAAAATTTACATCTTCTTATCAGGTTAAGCTTTTGAGATAAGTGGTGATTTAATATTTAACATGGTATCAGAGCAGAGGTCATGAGTTTGAACCATGTCTCCTTCATTACTTCACATTTCAATTAAATATTCTACGTATTGGGCATCATCTATTAAAATGAGTTTGAACTCAGACGTGAGGGAAAATATTAAAGTGTTGGTTAAATCATTAAATTTATCTCTTCCTATTACCTTAAGGATGCGTTTGGGATTGCAATTTCGTAGACAAAAAATTCAATTTTAAACTAAATCATAGAAAATGAATCGTTTGGGAATTGCGATTTGAAAACACAGAAAATCTACTTTTTCAAATTGTAGGTAAGATGGTGTTTTTTTGAACAAAATAATTTTAGAAGTTAACATACGATTTTAAAAGTCAAACTGCAATTTTGCCAAACGTTTAACTGCGTTATTAAAAATCACTTTTCCAAATCGTTATTTTAAAATAGCACTTTTTAAAATTGTAAACCCAAATGAATTCTTAGCTTTTAAAATAAGTGGTGATTTAACAAGATTAAACTTGAATACGAAACTCTTAATTACCTGTGATTTGCATTGACCGTATGGGCAGTAGCCTTGATCTATGATGACAGGATTGGCGACGTTATTCATGGTAATACCCTTGAAAGTTATATCGTTCGCAGTACCCGGAGAAGGGTTGGCAGGCCATGTTTTGATCCTTACACCATTCATTGTGTTGCTAAAGGTGCAATCTAGAACCTTGATTTGAGATACTGGTTGTTCATTGTAGTACTTCCCAAGACTTCCGATGCTGATGCCATGGCCAGGTCCACATCTAACTCTTTCGATAGTAACATCTTGGCTTCCATCACCAAGGGAGATACAATCATCACCGGTTCCAATGTTTGTGTCGGAAATGGTGATCCCAGATGAACGTCCAATGTGGATTCCATCGGTGTTGATGCTTGTTCCGGGTGCAGTGATGGTAACATGTTGGAACTTCAACTTTTTGCATCCCAAAACGTTAATGTGGAAACTTTTGGGGTCCTTCGATGTAATTCCTTGGATTAATCCATTTGTGACGAAGTCGAGCCTTAAATTCTGTTCATTTTGGAAGACATAAGCACCACTTGGATAATATTTGGGAAAAAAATACAAAATTAGTCAACGTGGATTACCTAATTTACAAATAGCTTTCCGTGGTATCATAATATGAATTCCAAGGTCCTTGAGGTATGCAAAAAAACAAAAAAAAAATTACTCCCTACGTACAGTCATATTCTGTCCTCCGACTTAACAGATTTTGTTAGTATGACACTGACTTAAATAGGACATGTATCATAATTTTATTGGCTCTGAAGTATCATACTATCAGAACCTGTTAATTCAGCTAACAAAATTTGATTGTTGGGAGTAAATTGTCTTTTTGGCATATTTGAGAGACCTCTAAGTTAATGGTGATACCACATTGAGCTAATTATAAATTAGTTAAACCACAATGACTGATTTTCATTTTTCTTAATACTTGAAAGTATATATGTATAGTATCTATAAAATGGTGGAGATGCACCATGCAGATAAGATGAGAGCTGCTACGTGCGGGCCAGGTACTACAATTTTAACTATAAATTATTCTGTCACATGAGTTTGTAAGAAATTTTACCGTGGCAAGTAATTTGCACTTGCTGTTTATGCCACAATCATTTTGTTTCCAAGAAGTTGCTCCTTGGCCATCTAGTGTTCCACTACCTGATAGAGTGAAGCCGTCGACACGGCCAATGGTGATCCAACCATCACCCTTGAGCTGCCTGGGGTTTGCTGGGGCCTTTAGGGTGCCGTCAAGCCGAATCTCAATAGGACCCTTGCAAGGGCCTTGTAAACTCGCTGGGTTGCCTAAGTTGTATGTGGTTTTAGGAATCACAATTTTGCTTGTACCTCCTGCTGCGCATGCTTCTTTCCAAGCTCTTGTCAAAGCCTATAAGGCATAACAAAAAAGAACAATGAGATCGAGTATAACCAACAAGAATTAATTGCAGTGTAAATATATACCTGAGTGATATCCCCGTTAGGCTTTGCTCCATACTTCTGTATATCGAAGATACCAGATTCGGCAACTTTGGCAGTGGATGCCAACAACAACAGCAAGGATATTGAAGCGATGTTCAAATTCATAGCCATCTTTTTCTTTTCTTTTTTCCTTATTTGTTCTGTCTAAACTTGTCTGCAAGGATCGGTGATGAAATCCCCTTTTGTCGTGCAAGCTATTTATACTGCAACATGGAAGCTAGACCCATTGAAACTGTCAACCGATTGCTACCTAATTTCAAGCTAGACCTCAAAGACGTCGAAAGGCATTAGTTCAACTTCTGTCCTATTATTTAGCCTCCATACTTCCTGGCCTCCTCCACATGAACACCTAATGCATGTCCTACCATATGCCCCCTTGAATTTCTCTTTGTTAGGCTATTATGTCAGTATGTGACTTTTGACCCATCCATTTACACGGTGAGACCCGTGATATGAGGTGGCTAGCTTTTCCTATTTGGTTTTGTATTGGAGTATTGTTTCACAGACTCTTTCTCAAAGTCTCTAGGTGTAGGAGTTTGAGACTGACTTGGAGAAGCCCTTTGTTGATTGACTTTCATGCTTTATGAAAGCATGTTTCGGCCCTTTGTCAATATATAGCAATCAGAGAAGTCCTTCAATTTGTAGCCGTTAGTAGTGAACAACTTAAATTTCTGTATTTTGTTATTGCTTGTTTTTATTTGCTTCTTTCTTATTTTTTGCTATTTCAATCCACCATTGGATCGGCCAATGTAAACAAAAGAAAGGTTCAATGGTGAATTGGTACTATCACGTCAGCAAAATAAGATGTGAGATAATAGTGTGGTATATAAGATTACTTATCCTACAACTCTTTATCTCTCTTGCCATAAGGTTGAAACAACACATATTATATCAAGGAATGGACTCATTGACAAATGAATTTCAATTCCAAGAATGGTGGGTCTTTTTGGTAGTCTCCCCAAATCTTTGTTTTGTCGTGGTTTTCCTTGCTTAAACTCGATCCCCTGGAGGTTGCTTATAGTTAAAGAAGCAAAATGTTCTTATGTATTGAGATTAATGTGGGGTCCAAAAAATAATTGTTGTAACTCTCCTTACATATGGATTCAAAAACCCAATAAATAGAATATTTAATTGAATGGGGGGTAAACTATGAAGTCAGAATTCAAACTCATGACTTTTACTCAAATACCATGTTAAATCACCACTTATCTCAAAAACTTAATTAAGCTGACAGAAAAATGTGGATTAATTATTTGATTAATACTTTAGTATTCATTTATGAGGCAATGCAATATGTAAAAAGTTGGTACGCGCCAGTAGGCTAGGGCTAACAATTCTTGTTGGCATGTTGAGTCAACTCACGGTTCAACCCGAACATGACCTCTTTAGTTAAAAAAGTCAAATCCCACAATCTTGACACGACCTATTTAAATAAGTGAGTTACATGACATGACTCACATAACCCGTTTAATAAACAGATCGTGTTGGGTTGACTCGGCCCGACCTGTATAACCAATTTAAAAAATAGGTCGTGTTGGGTTGACCTAAACACAGTCCATTTGACCCATTTCAACTTGTATATGAATTTCAATGCAAAAGAAATAATTTATATAAATTTATGAATTTTAGCCTTTTTAGAGTTTTATTTTTTTAATCGTAAAATTATATATATATATATATATATATATATATATATATATATATATATATATATATATATATATATATATATATATATATATATATATATATATATATATATAAATTTATTTATATGAGTTATGCGGGTCATCTATGGGTTTAGCGAATTGATCCAGGTTAATTTAAACATGTTAATTCGGGTCGACCCAAATTAACCTAAACCCAATTATACAAAACTCTAACCAGCTAATTTTGTATTGAATTCGTGTCAAATTAGCAAATTATGTAAAAATCTTGCTAGCCCTAGGGCCCAGTCATATTACTATCAGTATATAAAGCTATTTGGATGTCCTATGAAAATGTTTTATCCAAATTGTCACTACAATATAAAAATACATCTCCATTACAACAACATGAAACTTTGTTATTTCCAGACGCTCAACCGTTCAACTATGGAAATTCCGGCCATCAACGTTTTGGAGCATCTACACCTTAGGCTGAGGGGAAGCCTGTCTAATTTGGTGAAGTTGAAAACCTGCCAAAGTCATGCCAAAATTAAAGGAAGTTGCAGTGATCTCGCAAGAGCAGTTTCAGTGAGAATCATTAGTGGAAGCTCAAAAAATATCTAACAGTCGTCAAATAATTAACGTCATTTATCTTAGGGTTTATGTCCTAAATTTAAAGTCTAATTACTTTGTGTAGTATTTTAGTTTTAATTAAATAAATTTGTCTATTTACCGATTTATTTCAAAAACATTGGTTATATGACTGTTTACATGTATGCATTTAATGATTTTGTTATTTATTATATACATGTAAAGTCCATAACTTGCATTAAATATGGTTTAAGGTGTATTAATTAATGAGATTATCATACAGAAGATCTTAAACCATTAACCCAGTAACTTATAAATTATTCAGGAATTTGGCATTCTATTTAATAAAATTATAACATATCAATCATAATGATCGATCTTGATCATGTGATCAATTGGAGACTTCTAATTGATATGTTAGTTCAGATACAATGCACTAAACTAGCTACGTGCGTTGCTATTTTATGACTGTAAATCAACTACAAATTATTTCATGGAGGGATCAAATGCTAGTCTTTTAATAATAAAAAATAAAATACTAGAGTACAATTTCATGGGACAAGTTATTAGATTATAAGTGTCCTAAGTTTATTGAAGCTAATGTTTACTTTTTTTCTTTATGTCTCTCTTCAAGCTGATTAATAACCATAATGCGGGTTTTGACCTAATGCACATGCATCGGCCTTACCCCCGGCCATGGTCGTGTATTTGGTGGTGGCTAGGTAATTTCCTAACAACTTCCAATAGTTTGCATGAGCGTGTAAATAAGGAGATTGTGTAGGCATTAAATGCACACAAATTGAAAGCCTACAGTACTGGTCACTAATTAGATATTGGATAAAAAGGCTTAAAGGTCTCAAACCCTAACCCTAGCCATGCATAGTGAGTGTGCATGGTGGAGAAAATCAAATCAGCCCCCCACACTAAGGAGTAGTCGATTGCCTATGTGGGTATGATTATTGTTTAATTTTTTGTTTTGCATACATTATAGACTTTTTGCTCTCTTGATGGATGCTTATCTTGGGATGTTTTTCGGCTGCATCTTTGATGTATATTCCCGACAACTTATGGTTATAGAACAGAAGACATGAGTAATGATATAAAAAAAAAAAAAGCACATACATTATACACCTATTACACACCTACACTCACATGGGGTGGGTCGGAAAGAGTGTATAAAGTGTGTAATGAGTGTTTTTATAACACTTTTCAGGTTGGGCAAATTTCTTTCAACCTAATTTCTTAAAGTATCATGTCAATGTGTCATTTAGCATGTGAAAAACACTTCTTCTTTTTTTTAATATCATGAGCTTCTCATATACTCTTTTACTAGCATTTATTAATGAGAAAGTATGTGCTTCTCATATTAAAAAAAAAAATACTTCACTTATAACTCCCGATCTTTTATCACTTTTTCAATTAATTAAGTACTCAAAATTTAAAAATTGTCAATTTAGAGTATCAAACTTTTAATTTTTTTCAATTTCAACCATACATTAGAATTTTCTGTTAAATCTTATTAAAATTCTCAAAATACCCCTATTTTTTTTAAGGAAAAAAAAAACAAAAACAACAACAAATGTCATTTTTAAAAACTGGATTGAAGGAAATTTATGTCATTTGGATTGAATAATTTTATTGAGAACTTCAAAGTCCAAAGTAGCAAAATCCATGAATGTGAACTAGAAGTATATATATATATACAAGAGAAATGGATGAAAGACGATACAACTGTATAATGTTATTGCTGGCTACCAGTATTATTATTTGAATAATCAAAATTTTCATTACATGCAGATTTGCTGTGTTCACCATAAGAACACAAGCAGTAATATTTGTTAAAAAAGAATATTACAATTTAGCTTCGACAAACCATTTTATTTCTGCTTGCTTGTACTGCTTATAGCGATCGATCGACTTGGCGCTTTTAATTTATTTAATCGCTTTGACAAACAGGAGGGTTCTGCGTGCCAGTGACCGTGGGTTTCACATTTTTACATACGCTCTTAGCTGCCCCAGCTGTTCCCTTGTATGTAAGGTCAATGTTAGAAACCTTCACGTTCTGGCATGGCGTGCCCTTACTGCAGATAATCTGAATAGCCTCCGGGGTTGAAGAAGTGCCTTTAATGTCCTCGATGTTCAAATTGCTAATCGCAATTTGAGACGGAACCTAAAACCAGGAAAACCCACCAAAAAAATATATGATTTAATCTGATCTCGTTTAGGTATGTTAAACAGTTGAAGATTGTGACCTATCTACGGTCGAAGATAATAAGATTAAACTTGAATACGATGCTCTTAATTAACTACCTGTGCTTTGCATTGACCGTATGGGCAGTAGCCTTGGTCTATGATGACAGGATTGGCGACATCATTCATGGTAATACCCTTGAAAGTTATATCGCTCGCAACACCGGCAGAAGGGGAGGCAGGCCATGTTTTGATCCTTACACCATTCGTTGTCCCGGTCATGGTGCAATCTATAACTTTGATTTGAGTTACAGGTTCTTCATTCTTGTACTTGCCAAGACTTCCTATGCTGATTCCATGGCCGGGTCCACATTTAACTCCTTGGATAGTAACATCTTGGCTTCCATCACCAAGGGAGATGCAATCATCACCGGTTCCAATGGTTGTGTCGGAAATGGTGATCCCAGATGATCGTCCAATGTGGATTCCATCGGTGTTTAGACTTTCTGCAGGTGCAGAGATGGTAACGTGTTCAATCGTAAACTTTTTGCATCCCAAAACGTTAATGTGGAAACTTTTGGCGTCCTTGGATGTAATGCCTTTGACTACTCCATTTGTGATGTAGTCCAGCCTTAAACTCTGTTCATTTTTTTAAGACATAAACACCATGTTAAATTATCAACCTTCTAAAAGTTTAAGCGAATAACGAGTATATTTACCTATTGAGAAAATTTCATTTACAAGTTTCGGTCTTTCATTATTTTTGCAATCATACCTTTAAATCTTAAAAAGTATCAATTTAGTATATTCATCTTTCAATTTTTTATCAATTTCACAATTCGATACGATTTTCTATTAAATCTCGTCAAAATTTTTAAAACGCCCGTGTTTTTGATTATATATATATATATATATATTAAAAAAAAAAAAAAAAAAAACTTTCAAAGATTCTGACATAAGTATTTTTGTAAATTCTGCTAAATCCTTACTAATATTACCTAAATGCTTGCAAAATTTTTTTCTTTTTTTCTTTTAAAAAATAAAAAAATTTGGTAGTTTAAGAATTTTGACACCTATCCATTAGGATTTAACGAAAAATTGATACATTGATAAATTAAATTGACATTTTTTAAAGTTTAAGTACATTATTGTAAAAGTGATAAAAAATAAAAAATGATAAGTAAAGTTTTAAATAATACAAGTTATAGTACGTACCGTGGCAAATAAACTGTCGGCGGAGCTTGTTCTTTTCTTCCAAGAAGAAGCTCCTTGGCCATCTAGTATTCCGGTACCTGATAGAGTGAAGTCCTGGAGACGGTAAAATTGGATCCAACCATCCGAAGCCTTGCCATCCGCACCCTTGAGCTGGTTGGCGTCTGCCGGGGCCTGTAAGGTGGCGTCAAGCTGAATCTCAACAGGACCCCCGCAAGGCCCTTGTAATTTCACTGCGCTTAACTTGTATGTTTCTTCTGCAATCACAATTGTACCTCCTGCCTCGCATGCTTCTTTCCAAGCGCTTGTCAATGCCTGGATATATGTAAATAATATATGAGTAAATATAACAAGAATTGCATTGTAATTTGTAAATATATAGATAGATAGATGTACCGGAGCCAAATCCCCATTGGGCTTTGCTCCATATTTCAGCACGTCAAAGATAGCGGATTCTGCAGCATTGGCAGCGGATGCCAACAACATGAGCAGCAAGGATATTGTAGCGATCGCGATGTTCATATTCATAGCCATTGATCTTCTTCTTTTGGCTGTGTTTTGTTCTGTCTAAACTTGTCTGCAAGGTTGATGAAATCCCCTCTGTTGTGGAAGCTATTTAAACTGCAACATGGAAGCTACACCCATTGAATCTGTCAGCCGATTGCTGCCTAACTTTAAGCAAGGCCTCTAAGGCAATACTTCAACTTCTGTCCTATTATTTAGCCTGGCCTTCATACCTCCTCCTCCACTTGAACAGCTAGTCTCCTATTACATGCCACCTGAAATTTGTTCCTTGATTTTCTCTTTCTAAAAAACATGGATGTTTTCCGGTAAAAATGGATGATTTTCCTACATCTTTCATAGACCTCTCCCACACCTCATCTTACGTGGCTTCCTAATTTTCTTCATTTTAAATTTATAACTTTAGGCTGATAAATTATGCTGTTCTGTTTTTTTTTTTTTCTAATAGAAATTATACTAAATTCTTGTTCATGATCTAAGTTGCTAATGCTAAAAAAGTAAATCAAAGGACCACATTTATATATATATATATATATATATATAAAGATTAATCACTTATTATTTAGAGAGATACCCATTTAATTTAACGGGTCAGACCCCTCAATCATAACCTACTAATTTTGTGTCGAGTTTGTGGGTCGTATCAAAAATTGAGACCCCTCAGCACCTCCACCCCAACAATACATTTACAAGAATCTAAGGAAGATTCAACTGAATGAAACAAACACAAAAATATTCGCACTGGCTTCGTTCCTACCCAGAAGTCCATTATTTCTAAAGCCATTCATGGATTTTTTGTCAAACGTTGAGAGTGGGTTAATGCTACCAGTGAAACTTTTTTGTGTGGAAACAGGTGCTTCTTTAGTATTTCGATTTTTTTTTCACCTGTCTCTCTTATTTTCTTTCATATCATATATAGGGGTGTAAACGAGCCGATCCTGAGCGAGTATTGCTTGTTCGAGATCGGCTCGTCTAATGTTTTCTCGAGCTCGAGCTCGAGCTCGAGCTTAACACGAGCTTCGTTTTTGTGTTCGAGACCGGCTCGCCAAGTGGGGATCTCTGTGCGAACTCGAGCTCGAGCTCGATCATACTGGCCGATCTCGAGTTCGAGTACTCGACTCGAGCTCGGCTCGAGTTTGAGCATTTTAAGCTTAAAAAAAAATAATAATAATAATTGAAAGAATTGACAAGTTTTATTAATTAATTTCTCCAAATAACATTACATAAATTTGCCCAATGAAATCACGATCTAGTGCACCGGAATGATGTGGCGCTCCTTGATGGGTAGCGAGTGGAGGTAGATCTGCTCCAATGACTTTGTCTTTATGGCTTTCACGAAGCACCCCAGCATCGTTACCCACGTCTGTAATGCATGAAATCCATAGTAGCCTTCAGCAATGGAGATCTTAGTACCTACACGAGGGCCAAGGAAGTAATTAGTAAGGAGAAATTCATGAGTTGTTTGTATGAATGGAATATTAGATCTATAAGCGAGATAAAGGCAGAGCCGAGAGGGAAGAACATAAGAATGAGATATGAAAATTAGGAAATTGGTTCTGCAATGGACTGGAGAGTTGGAGAATAATCGAAGTTGTGAACGTTTGTGAGTCTGTGAGTCACTGGCCGCATGGCTAATGGGATGGTGCGTAAATGAGGGGAAAAGAAGGCTAAGAGTTGTGATTTGATGACTGAGAATAATTCTCTACACCCATATATAGCTGAAATCAGGGCCACTTGTGATCCTAACCGTTAATTATTATAACTAATTTCATGATAGAAGCTAAAGTCGTTGGATCAAATTTAGTGAGAGTGAGCACACAATTAATTTAAACACTAGTTATACCATATATTTTTTCGGATAGAACAAACGGGATAATTGCTTACAGCTGTATGCCATTAATCTTGCAACCAACGGCTTAGATTCACCATCAGCAAATCGCACGGCCTAGAAAATTAAGGAAATGAGGCGTTTTTTTCTGGAGCCGCGTGCGACGTGCTCGAATTGTGGACCAATTTTCTGTTGGTGACCGTGCCGTGCAGTGCTGTAAGCTGTGAATTGTGGACCGCGTCAGTGCATTTGTGGCTGTGCTGTGAATTGTGGACTGTGCCATGCGTGAATTGGAAAGCACGCATGACTAGTGAGTGACGCACTGACGCTACAATGACGATTTTTTTTTTTTTGTTTAATAAAGTCTTGTCTGGCAGATATCACAATATATACAAGGCAACATGTCGTTCCTCTTTAGCATGCCGCATGCGTTTCATCTTGGCTTGGACGCTAGGTACCTGAGGCCGGGCATAAAAACAAAACTCCGTTGTTTTTTCAGGTGCAGCAGAATGTGTGGCCAAGGTCAAGGCTGAAATGTGGAATGGTCAACCAAAAGGACAAAATAAGAAGAGGAATTGGTTATGTAAAAGCCACGAATTGTCTCTGTTCTGCGTGGCCAAAAACAGGAAGAAATTTATTTTAAAGGAAGCCTTTGAAAGAGCTGCAGCAACTCTAGCTCAATATATATTATTATGATTTTTGAATATCTCAAAAGCTTAATTAATTTGTCTTATTTGTTATGATTTGAAAATATATAGAATGTATAATTTATCTTATGACTCAAAATCTTAATTAACATGTACTTAATTTATTTTACAATTGATTAATGCTTAATTATGTTATCTTTTGATAAAGAAAAAAAGGTTGATTATCTAACTTAGTCGAGTTAAAAAAATATGTAAAATAATATAGGCGAATCCTTCAAGTCCCAGCGCTTTCTCTATTATTATTATTATTTAACTCCATTAAGTAAGTTAGTTTAGTTCTTTAATCTCGCCAATATTGCTGGCTAAACTTCTTAATTAAAAAAAATAAAAATAAAAAACAAAACGAATCATTCGATTTCTCTCCACGATAATATATATAAAATTATATTCTACTGTCAGTTATTTACTGAGAATCGACGCTGGTCATACCGAAAATTTATTGACTACAATGTCCTACACTTTTTTTTGAATTTGCAATCATTTTAACATAGCAAATCAACGTCAGTCCATTCTTGGAGGCATAAAACTATTCTCACAAGTCACAACAACATTTTTTTTTTTTTAAGTCACAACAACAATTTAATTAACATTAAAGACGACATATATTAGACAATAAAACTATTCATTAAAGTAAATAAAATAATTATAGAAGTTGGCCGCTAGAACAAGAAATTCAGTATTTTGCTGAGGGTGTCTCAGAGGCTTCGACATGCTGCTTTGGGCTGCATGTCCTCTATCTGGGTGCATGCCCGGTTCATGCTATCTATTAATTCTAATTTGAAAAATGTTTCTTACACATTTGTTTTTAGTGTACTTTCGATTACACTATTTGACGTGACAACTTATTAGTAAATTTTAGATTAAATAATGTTTTACAGAAATATAAACAGGAGAAAAATTACTTGAAAATGCATTTTGTATTTCTGATTATAATTTATGCAAATACCAGTACTAGTCCAATAATGTACTTAATTAATATTATTCAAGTTGATCAAATTGACCTCTCTTTTTTTCTTTTTTAGATTTTAGGAAGAATCAATATTGAAAAATGCCAAGTTGGTTCTACTAAATAAGCCAATATATAATAAGGAAAATGATACGTTCTATTAAAAAAATATATATTGATGGACAACAGGCACAAGTGACGGGTGTGTAACATTAATATTTAATGTATGTCCTAATACAAATTAACTGCACTAACAATAAATAATAATTATAAATCAAATAGCATAAGTACATTTATCAGCATTAACACTTGCATGCTGAAAATGCTGAAAGGCAGCAAGGACAACAGTCATGCCAAACTTTGTGAAGATTTTGAAAATGAAACTGACGCCACGTAATATTTTTTTTTAGAAATGTTAAATAATAGTTAATTATTACTAGTGTTAAAACCTCATTGTTTTAACTTCAATTTTTTATTTTAAAATAAAAAACTTTGTTTACGTAATTATATGCTTAATAATAATTATTGAAAACTCATAGAAATTTAAGTGAAATTTAATGCAAAGTTTGAATTTCGAAAATTAATCTTAAATTTTTCATTAAAGGCAATTTTCTTTCCTTTTTAGTTGTCTTTAAATTTTAAAAATTCAAGACTTATAGTCTTCTTTTCTAATTAATTTAAGGAAAATGTTACATGGGGTCCTTACCACTCCTAATCCAAAAAGAATAAGAAGTGACTGATCCTATAAAATTAAAAAGATGTGAACTTTCCAAGAATAGATCCATAACAAATAAATGTCTCGATCTTTTCAATGGGTTGTACAATGCGGTTTCATAAGGTAAAGAGATACATAATAAGACAAGCCTATCTACACTCTCACTTGAGATCAACAATAACCACCTGAAGATGGTTGAAGTGGTAAAAACACTGCAAAAGTCTTAATCTGAAACTACATAAAAGAAAAACATTTAAGTCTATTCACATTTCCCATATTTGCATTTTTCAAGATCTTTTATATATAAGATTCTAATTTAATATTTAATCTTAATACTTCATGAATTATGATACAACAATTCATAATCTTAATAATTACATACTTAATAAGTTAATATATATATATATATATATATATATATATATATATATATATATATATATATATATATATATATATATATATAATGATAGTATCATATAATTTAAGTATTATCATTTGATCTCAAACTAAAAAGTATTATCATTTGACCTTTGATTTTAAATCATATGAATCATGTGATATAACTTATAAGTATATTATATATAACGATTCTGTCAATTCATAAATATTTAATTATAAAAAAAAATATACAATAATAGTCAATATAAATACTAAGTTAAAATATTAACAATGATAATTATTATATTTTAATATGGGCTTATATATCTAATGATAATAATATATATATTTTTTAAGTCTAGTGATAATTCTTAGATCATATAATTCATATTTAATAGTTATATAGCGCAATGTTAGATCATATGATTTAAATTCTAATGATAATACCTAAATTGTGATTATAATTAACATATTGGTAATTCCAATCAAATCAATCATAATAACTTAATTTGGGATTATATGAATTACATATCATTATATATGAAAAATATTATTAAGTTTCAAATGTGTCATTATATCATACAATTAATGTGAATTCATACTTATGTATGTAATCTATATACCTAATGATTGTATTTAAGTATTATTAATAATTATTAAATACTGAAAATCTTACATCATACTTAATCAATGCATCTAAGTATCTAAATACTTAATCATTGTATTTGTATATTTATATGACATTATGTGCTATAATTTATACTTACGGCTTGATATATATATATATATGATTATGAATTATGAATCCTATCATATCACTTGACTTATAAGATTATAATTTATTTATGACAAATTGATAAGTATAATCATTATAAGTCATAAATATCATAATTTCTAACTATTTACTAATAATACTAATATCATATGATTCATATGATCTTAGATATAGGATTACGTGATAACGGTGATATAATAATTCATAAGTATCTAATAATAATACTTATAACATTGGATATAGTGAATCAATGATTACATTTCATATACTACAATATTATATTATTATATGATCATATAGTCATATTATATTACATGAATAATATGATTAAGTATCTAAATTGTCATTATATCATATGACTAATAATTAAGTATTGATATTATTTACTTTTACTATTTTATATACATATAACTAATAAATTATAACCAATTAATATATACTGATTAATGACCATTTTTATTTGTTACTTAATTTTTGCTTACATATAATATATTGTTTATTAATATACTATAATATAAAATAAGTTATATATTAACAAATTATACGAGTCGAGCCTTAATAAACGATTCGATCCTTATACGAGCGGGTTCACGAGCTTTAGTCGAGTCGAGCCGAGTTTATACGAGTTTGCATCATTTAATAATCGAGTTTGATTTTCGTGTTCACGAGTAGCTCATTTAATAATCGATTCGAGTACGAGTCGAGCTTATTCGAGTCGATCTCGGGTAAGCTCACGAGTAGCTCGGCTCGTTTACACCCCTAATCATATATCATCTCTCTCTAAAACTCTCCATCCACTTCACATATTCTTTTACGTCATATATGCGAAAGATAGTCGATCGAGAGAAAGAATTTCTATTTGACAGGACCCTTAAACATATGAATTTCATTTGAGCAGGGAAAAATATACAAAAAGACTTTTTTTTTTCTATTATATTAGTATTTTTCATTTTCTATTTGTTTTATTTTCTGTGGTTTTGGTCTTCCGTTTCTACTTTTTTGTCCTTCTTTTCTGTACTATTTATATATTATCTATTTATTTCTGTTCTAAAAGTAATTTATTTTTAGGTTATATATGAGAAAGATGGTCGAAGAAAAAAAAAATCTTTATTTGACAAAACAACTTCTTATACCTATTAATTTCATTAAAGCTGGAAAAAGTATAGTTCTTTTCTATTATATTAGTATTTTCCATTTTCTATTTTTTGTCTTTATTTAATGTGGTTCTCATCTTCCATTTCTGTTTTTTGTCCTAATTTTTATGTTCTAATTTATTTATTATTATTTTTTTATTCAAATTGTTTATTTTTTCAGTTGTAGGCTACGAGGCATGGCAATTTTTTTAGTCTACATAGTTGTTGTTGTTCATTGAGTAGTTTTTTCTTTCTTTTTCTTTTTCTTTTTTTTTTTTTTTTTTTTTTTTGGCTATGTAACGCAATTTGTTTACATGCTTAATTAATGGACAAGAGGATGAGACTAAATCTGTTCGGATTCATTTCCTGTTCTTACTTTAGTTTTAATTTCCTGCACTTTAATGACTGTTCTAGGGTATTTGTTGGGGTCCTCCCCCTGTGGTTTTTCGTCGTTGGTAATTTTTTCGTAAGAGCCAAACACCAAAAAATATTTTTAGAGAAATCATTTTTGCTGAAAAATAATTTCGTTAAAAATATTTTAAGACGAAAAACTTTTTACGTCGAAACAAATTGAGCATTAATGTTTTGGTCATCTTGAAAACAGGAAGAAAGAAATGGCATATAAATTGTAATCATTTTCCTCTTCTCTTCCAAAAACAATTGCAATTCACAGGCACTCTCCAATCTACATTCCAACAAAACGATTACTAAAGAACATATGCACACAATGCTTTGCTGCTTGAAGTATATATTCATGTAACAGAATTGCTTCTAGTTATTCACATGATTGTTCCACCTAGGTTTTTTTCTTATTATTTTTTCCTCTATTGGCACAAACATCCCAGCTACAAATACTTCAAAATGAAGTTCTGTTCAAAGTGGCAGACTTGATTCTGCTGGCAAAATCATCGATCGTCATTGTCCCAAGCTCTCCACCAAACCTAGATCTAACTGTAACAGTTTGCATTTCAACTTCCTTGGGACCCACAACAGCCATTAATGGGATTCTTTGCTTCTCTCCATTCCTAATGAGTTTCGGCAACCGCTCGCCATGGCAAACTTCAGCCCGAATACCATTCGCTTTCAATTTGTTCGTCACCATATTGCAGTATTCAAGCTGTGCAAGGACATGCAATTATTTCTTTAATGCTCACTTGAAAGCTCATTCTACAACCTATGGGAATTAAAATGGCACATACGTAAAATGTAGCCTATCTAATCCACATATTCATCATCTCTAATGAAGCCATCAGAACACATTAGTCCTCACAAGGAATGATGGGATAGAGTTATGTCTTAGAATTTCACGAAATGCCCCCATTTTTAAACTTATGATAATGAATGCCCCCATTTATTATGAGGAACTTATGCATCAGATTCTTTGCAAAATTCAAATAGGGCAACTCAAATTGCATAGACAACAAAAAATGCTCTATAAATCTAAACCAATAGATTCTAAAATTCAGAAACACTAATGGGTAAATGAATGCTGTATATACCTGAGTGTCTGTAACTGGTAAAACTCGAGCTTGGATAGGAGAAAGCCATAATGGAAAATCCCCTGCATAATGTTCTATGAGAACTCCAAAGAATCGCTCCAAGGATCCAAGAACTGCTCTGTGGATCATGATAGGCCGCTTCTTTTCAGAGTTCGAGTCAACGTATGTGATGTCAAATCGCTGTGGTAAATTAAAATCTACCTGCAAAGATTGCAAAAAAATAAAAAAATAAAAAAGAGGAAGATTAATTCAATTAAACAATCCTGTTATTTTTTTTTCTTTTTTTATAAATCAAACAAGTCAAACAATCCTGTTATTTATACAATTCAAAACAATGCTTTGAACCTAAACAAAGCATTTTATAAAAACTACTGAAAGTTTAGGGTGTGCACATACAGACGGCCCAGTGGTACCAAACTAGATGCACAGGAAATTCTGCAGATATTGAGTTTAGAAATTGCCTGTATGGTTGAGCACTGCCACTTCCTTCCAAGAGCATCCTCAATCTTAAGATCAATCTTTGGACCATAAAAGGCACCACCACCTTCATCAAGTTCATAGCTCCACCCTTTATCATCCAAAGCATCTCTAAGGGCAGATGTTGCTTTCTCCCATATATCATCACCTCCAACAGCTTTCTCTGGCCTTGTCGAGAGATTGACTTCATACTTGCTAAAACCAAATTGCAGTAATATTTCTTCTGTAAGATCTAGGACACCCCTGATTTCATCTTTGATTTGATCCTCTAAACAAAAGATGTGTGCATCATCCTGCAAAAAGAGATCCTGAGGTTAAACCAAATCTTAATATCGTGCATTTTGTGACAACAGGAGGGCGAAACACTATCCACCTGTTCTGCAATGTTAAAGTCACCATAAGCCATTGAACAAAGACAATAAATAATGTACCTGGGTGAAGCCTCTTACACGGAAAAGGCCATGTAAGCTTCCAGATAATTCATATCTATACACAGTTCCCAACTCAGCAACCCTAATAGGAAATTCCCGATAGGAGTTACGCTTCCTTTTGTAAACCAGAATATGATAAGGGCAATTCATTGGTCGAAGTTGATAAAGTTCATCCTCAATATTCATCTGATCGTACATATTCTCTCTGTAGAAGTCCAAATGACCACTAATCTTCCAAAGATCTGCCCTGGCCACATGTGGAGTATACAACAAATCATAACCATGTTCGATGTGTATTTTTTTCCATGAATCTTCTATTATGTGCCTCACAATAGCACCCTTTGGATGCCAGAACACTAAACCACCACCAGCTTCCTCCTGCATAAATGTAGAAGATAACCTAAAGCATTGAATACAATAATTTCAAATGTGCATCAAGAGCAATCTAACCACAAAATCAAATTAGATAGAAACAACAACTAATCAATCTATACAAGCAGCATAAAACAGTTTCAATACAATTTGGAATAATCACCTGTATAGAGAACAGATCAAGATCTTGGCCAAGGCGTCTGTGATCCCTGCGTTTAGCCTCCTCTTTGAAGTGAATGTATGCTTTCAATTGGTCTTCATCCTCCCATGCAGTACCATAGATCCTCTGCAGCATCGGTTTCTTTTCATCCCCTCTCCAATAAGCACCAGCAACAGATTCAAGTTCAACTGCTTTCTTGTTAATATTCCCAGTAGATTCAACATGAGGCCCAGCACAAAGATCCCACCATTCATTACCTGAAAAGAGTATAGAATTCAATGTCTTAAGACATTAGATAAGTTCAAATCTCACTGAATGCCAATTCAATTAGAAGCAAACTCTGCACAAGCTACAACAACTATTTTCCACTTTCTGTTAGCAAATTAAAAAGATATTATACTTTGATAAGCCTTAGTGAACCAAAGATTCCTTTAAAAATAAATTAATCAAGTGGTATAACACAGAGGGGAAAGAAGTCAAAGAACCAAGAAGAAATGAAGACATTAATTAATTGTTTATAATGTCAACAGAAGCAGAGAGAGATAAAACAGAATACATATACACATGCAGCCATAGTGAAGGACTTACTCTCTAGTTCCTTCTTAAGCTAAAATATTCAGGTGCAGTGTGCAAGGATGCGCATCTGCACACAACTATGTTAATCAACGAGAATACATAGCGTCTTTCCCTCACAATTGAACAGCAATGCTCTGTTTCTAATTGTTAAATGTATCTAAATTGGTTTTTCTCTTTGAGATTCTTAGATCAATATCTCATTATTTCACTGTGAGCAACCACAACCAACAAAATTATTTTACTAAGCGCACCCAAGCTCCCTCTCGTTTTCCTTCCCCACATTCATCTTCTTATGTCCGTCTTCTTGTAACCATCTTCTTATATCCATCCTTATATATTGCAATGTGATGCAGAAGCTATGCAAGTCAACCAGTAAAATCAAAAACTTCAATATAGATTTAGTTCTCTGGCACCACAGTTGGCCTATATTAGCGCCTTCAAAAACCCTCGGGCAACAAATAGAAGGTACAGAAGAGCCATGGCCCCAAAACGTTACATTCAATCTTAGAAAAACACATCTAAAAATTCATATTGGATGGAAAACTTCAATATGAGGAACAGCGAACAGCCACAATTGAATACCATTTCATTGCACCAAGCATAAAACATATTTTTGAGACAAATCACATGAACTTGAAGAAACAAACACATAGCATGCCTTTGTTACACCAAGCAGGCAGTCACACCAAGTTGAGGGCAGAGCACAGGGACCTTAAACTGCATAGCACAGTGCAGCACACATTGAAGTTGCACTCAATTCATTAATGTACGCGCCTATCAAGCTAAAGAGACAACATACAAAATTCACAGCAAATAAGTAGATTGCATAGCACATCACGTGTCCGCCCAAAATGGCTATATAGATTAAGTTACTAGCTCAAGAGATTTGCTTTTCTTTTCTCTTTTCTTTTTTTCTTTTTTCTTTTTTTTTTGGTGTGTTTCAACAATTATTAGTCACTCGACCATATACTACTTTACTTTAGCATTTCACTCCAGCCAGAAAGTTTACAATATACTTATCATACCATCCAGTATCAATGACAATACGAACAACATGTGAATGAAGAGAAAAACTACAGGAGAGAGAAAGTTTTCAAAGAAGAAAGCTCCAAACGTAAACTGTAGAAAGGTTGATTTCACAAGGATTAAAAGCAGTGACAAACCATACCAATATGATAGATGGTGATGGGATCCTCCTTAATATTTTCCAAGATCTCCATTTTGTAAGGTTCATTGATAGCCATTATTCTTCTCTGAGCTTCATCTCTGGAAACTTCTTCCCTTACAAGCGGTAAATTTCTAGCAATGATCCGATCCTACAGATGATGTAACAAATAAATTCTGTACCCTGAAACCATAGGCTAATGAATAGTTTCCAGAGCTTGTAAGCTTCCATTCTATAAGTTCAAGAAAGACCAAAAATAAATAATAAAAAAAAGGTACACAACAAAAAGGTAGTCATGATATGAGTATGCTAATATACTTACCATCTCCTTCTTGATTCTCTTCAAGTCTTTATCAGTCAACGGCTCCACATCAAAATCATAATAAAAACCATTCTCTATCCATGGCCCAATCGTCACTTTTGCATCCGGGTAGAGCTTCTGAACAGCCATGGCCATTACATGCGCACACTATATTGATGCATATAAGATAATCACACCCAATTTTTTTTTTTTTAAAAAAAAAAAATGTGGGGGGTGCACATACAATAAAATTCAAAATTTGAGTCCTGGTCTTACTTATGCTACTACATGAATAAATTACTTAAACTCAAAGAACAAAGTAAAGATGTCAATTGAAGTTTATTCATGTGTTATTCAAGCTAAGACAATTGTACAAAAACTATATACCAAGTTAATGTTTTTATGCGTTTTGAGTACACAAAAATGAGAACCTATCTGTTTTCGAAACTATTTTGTCACATAAAAATAAGAATCAAAGACCCACAATCCAAATTCACACAGAATTTAACCCAAACAACAATGACACATTAAAAAAAACAAAAATTCCCAGCACAAAAACTTGATAGAATTAACCACAGAGTGAGAAATTACAGCCATGGGCCTGTAATGGCACTATACATTACCGTGTGGCGGACTCTGAGTAGCTTCTCGGAGGACTCGTTGGTTGGGAGGATGAGTTTGTCGGTTTTCTCATTCTGGGTCGTCGTCCTCTTCGTCTTTACGTTGTCGTCTTGAGACAGAGTGGCAGACTCAGACGATTCAGTGGCTATAGCCGAAGAAGCAGCTGTGTGCATCTTCTTCTTCTTCATGTTCGCGGGGTCACAAGAAGTGCGAATGGAAACGAGGCGTCTTGGGAATTGGGACACGGAGGGCCTGAGGAGTGGTGTGGATAGAAAGGAGTTGGAGGCAGCCATGGCCATTCTGTGAAGAATGGTCATTGGCTGTGTCTCTCAGTTTCACTGTGAGAGAGAGAGGCCTTGTGTTTTTGGGTGGATGAGTTTTGTTTGTGTGGTGAAGATGTTGTTGGTAGACTCGGTGAGTTTGACAAAAATCAGCTACTCCTAATTGGGCCGATCCTATAAAAATAGTAATTCACTAATAAATAATAATAATAATAATAATTTATCTTTAAAATCTTTTTCTCCCAAAATCATTTGTAAGTATTAATCTTTTTGCCCCATTATATTCTTTTAAATCAATTACAAATTGACCATTTGTAATGTGATAAAATATAACAATAATTTCATAAAAAAATTGTATCGAATTATACGTTGTTTTGAGATAAGGATACTAAATTAGCAAACGTTTTGAACTGTGGTATTCATATTTTCAAACGTCTCACTTAAGGGTACTCTATTAAGATTTGTTATTAAATCCTAAAGGAGTAACTAACATGGCCATTTTTTTTAGGAAAAAAAATATATGTATTAGGATTTAGGTATTTGTCAAAATTTAACAGAATTTGTAAAAATATACATGTCTGAATCTTTGAAAAAAAATTAATTTTTTTTTTTTTAAAAAAAAAATAGGTATCTTAAGAATTTTGGCATGATTTAACAGCAAATCATAACGGAATACCCTTAAATGAGACGTTTAGAAATGTGGATACCCAAGTTTGAGATGTTTGCAAATTCAATACCCTTATCTCAAAATGGCGTATAATTCAATACCTTTTTTTAAGTTATTCCTCGTGTGTGTGTGTATATATTGGTAATGCATTCTCAAGTGTTTTTTTTTTTGATTTCAGACACAAAAAGAAAAACTTTTTTTCTAAACTTATTAATAAATAATTTAAAACACGTTGAAGAACAAATCAGCTAAACGAAACTTGAAGAACAAATAAAAACAAGTTACAGGCCAAACATAACACCGTAAGATCTTCTGAAAATATCCACTGATTTATTTAATTCATTGCCCAAAGTTTTTCTTTCTCTCATTACATTGAGTTCTCTTTCATAACAGAGAATACTAAAGTACAAAAGAAAGAAATCAGTCTAAACTCGGGCATTCTCCCAAACTATATATATATGGAAGTGGGACTAGTTATTATAATGATGGAAAACTAAAATTGAATCCTTTTAAGAAGGAAATTAACAATCAACTAATATATTTTAGAATTTAGAACTGATCATAATAGAAACAATTAGACCTATGAATATAGTTACATTCAGTCTTGGACGCCATGGAGCGACTCCACCTCCTGTAGACGGAGTTGTCGGCTGGAGCGTTGGAGTTGGAGCGCCTCCACCTCCACCTGTCTGCTGTTCCAGAAAATTCAGAGAGCCCACTGATTTCATATTTGCTGAACTTGAAGCGGTATCATGGCTAATAGGACTATCTCCACTCAGAGGACCTTCTTGCCAGACTTGGTTCACCGTTGTGCCACTAGGAAGCGTCAGTGTAGCAAATATTGTCATCTCACTATTCGCAAAGGTTGCAGAGAGATTTGAAACCGCAAAGCTCAAATCACCCTCTATCAACGTAGATATTCCATATCCAGACACAGGGGATGTGTATACACGCATGACTGAACTGGAGTTTTGATACGCCACAAGGGCTTGTGCTCCTACCATTCCTGATCCTGTAGGGTTGATGGCCCAAGCAGTCCACCTGGAAGTTGAGGTTCCAGTGTGTCTATACGCAATATCAACCTTGTTGGTTGATTGGTCATAGCTCCAGTGAAGGAAAGCATTCAATACAGGAAGGTCTTGGCATGAGGTGAATACCTTGTTGCTAGAGAAAGTATAGCTCTTGCAGGTTTGGGCGAATGATGAGGCACAGAGAGAGAACAGAACACAGGAAAGCAACAATGTTGTCAAACCTTTTCCCATATTGGTGAGCTTTGATCAAATATACCTCAAGGGAAACAAGTTCTCAGTATCTGGTTATGTGCCAGATGATACCAAAACTTGTTTCCTAAGATATTTTCTATATCTGGATTGCAAGGCTTTGGATCAAAAACTAACAATTTGCAGCCAGATTCCAAAGAGGAGATGTGAGGGAAAGAGAGGAAGGGAAGGAGGGTGTTAAATATTGTTGGAAGAACCGAGCTAATTTGTTTGACTAGTTATATATATCTAGAAGGTGTTTCTGAATTCAGACTCTGTATTTGTCTTGCTGGTGGTCCTGGTCCAATATAAAGAACTCTAAAGATTAAAGACTCAGGAAAATAGACGGCAATCATGGAAGGAGTCAAGGAATGTTTGTTTCCAGCTAACTTCAGAAAAGACTCTCTCCCTCTCCACACCAGGAAGTTTTCAAGAAACCAGTTGATGTTCATAGCCGGCACCAAGGAAAAACCCACGCGTTGAAATTATGCCTCGGCAGGGATGGGCATGCACCTACTGTCTAGAAGGTGCATGCCCATCCCTGCCGAGGCATTTTTCCCTACAGGAAAATGACTTTTAAACACATTATCCTCCATCAGCCTACACCAAGATATAGGGTGTGTCTAGAAGGTGCATGCCCATCCCTGCCGAGGCATTTTTCCTTACAGGAAAATGACTTTTAAACACATTATCCTCCATCAACCTACACCAAGCTATAGGGTGTGGGATTTATATATATATGTAAGTTCTATATACGTGGATCCTATATACATGGGTTTCACACCCAATATGTCTCAATATAGAGTTGATGTAAGGTAATGTGATATAGAAATACCACAATCCCTTCCTTCTAATTCTGATCGACTCCTCAAAGATGTACGAATAGTTTTTTTTTTTAGAGGTGTAAATCCGATTGGTTATAACTGGCCGATAACCGCTAACCGAGTACTAACCGATAACCAAAAAATCGGTTTAGTACCCGATTATTTTCAACCAATAACTGGCTACCTGGTATATATATGTAAATAATAAAATATAAAAATTACACATGATACCCTTTATCCTAACTTTACATCTTTTCAATTTTTTCTTTCGAGAATCGATAGAAAGGGACGTTTAACCAACTCCTCCCCTATTCTAATATATATATATATAAAAGAAAAAAAAAAAATCAATTTCAATCAAAAATTATTGAAATTGATTTTTTTTTTTTTTTTTATTAAAATGTGGGAGAGTACGGTTATCTATAGATTCTCTTTTCTTTCCCTTTCGTCTTCAACTTTCAAATTCACTCTTCACTCTTCAGCCGACACGTGTCGCCGACAGCAGAACCACATACTTACAAAGCCCGGAAGCTCCACTACATGGGATCTCTCTGATCTCTTCACTTCACTCTTCAGATATCTCCGGCGGAGAGTCTCCGCCGACCAGCTGAACAGTGTCAACCTCTACACCGCCGTTCAGCTCTCCACCTCCGTCCGATTCTCCATCAACCATCGGTCCATCTCCCCCAACCATAGCAAGGTCATCAAGAGCAGCCGCAGCCCGATCTCCATCCCGAAGAAGACGTGTACGTGCTCGCCGACGTAGCACCCGGGGTTCGGATCGGCGGCGTGGAGGGAGAGTGGGTCAAGCAAGCATTGACCGCCCTGATCCGGGCCTCGGCCTGCTGATTTGCCATTTTCCGGTAATCGGGTAACCGGCTAACCGAGTTTGCACTAGGCCTTGAGCCCATTTACTTTGCTCTTGGATTTGGAAGATCTGTTCTACTAGACATCTCTTTTATACTTGTTTCTTAGTAACGAATTAGATTTGCGTAGGAAAAATAAATAAATAAAATAAAACCATATACATCTTAGTTATTTGGGAAATTGTCCCAAACTCCATAGGTTTTCACCTTTGGCAATGAAGACCTGGATTCAGGGGTAGAGAGAAAGGGGGTCTAGAGGGGTCACATGCCCCCCTCAGCCGAAAATATATATATATATATATATATATATATATATATATATATATATATATATATATATATATATATATATATCCGGTAGAAGTTTTCCTCCGCCCTTGGTTTCCCACCCTCAGATTTATCAGATAAAATTTTCTAAGAGGACTGGCATTTAGCACATGAGTTCGTGACATCTTCGGTTTCATGATTCATCACTGTTTCTGCTTTCTAATTTCATCACTATTTCAAATTCATAGCATTAGGGATTAGAGCACAACTGCTCGAGGAAGAAGACGACTACTTACTGGTATTATCAAAACGTTGCGTTTTATTTAATACATACGTTGCATTTTATTTAATACATACGTTGCATTTGACATTACTAAATTGCGTCTGATTTAAGCATTATATGACACTGTAACACCCTTACCCATATTGTCGTACACGTGACAAGCGCAAAGTCTGACACTGTGACGTAAGTCATTCGAGAGAAAATAATAATAATCATAATAAATGATCCCCTGCTATTCACTCATCTGCTATTCACTCACCTGCATTGGTTACAGGCAGATTTTCAGTCCCTAACCTTAGACAAGCCAAAATCAGTATCTGCTATCCACCCATATGCAGGCAGATAGCAGAACATGAGAAGGCTCTGCATGTAATATTCGTCGGCCTGCTTACTCATATATATATATATAAATCAATGTACTTATTAAGACGAAGGCGTTTTGGTACTTAATACCAAAACAATTCTTGTACAATCTTTTCCCTTGTCAAAACATTTTTCCCCTTTCAATTTGAGGTCTTTTTCCTTATGTCCTCTATCTTGCCACGGTGCCTCTCTCGCCTCCTAAGGTTTTTCGTCGGCCACATTTATATCCAAAGCACACCTTGTTCCTAAAACAAATTGTAAGCAAAAGGTTTTTCTTCGATGATTTGTAAAGAGAATGCTTATGGCATTTTATATACTGGTTTACATAGAGATTAAAATGGAAAGAACTTCCTAATTATAATCATTTACTAATAATGAGAAATCATCATATTCCTATGAGAGAATTATTTCCTGGAAGTTTGACTTGTAGAGTCTGTACTCCCACGATGTTAGGACTGCAGCTATATTCCAATTCACTTGATGAGCAAGGCAATATAAACAGAGTTTGCCTTTTTATGACATATTTCCTTAGTTTGTATTTCTATGGTTGCACGATCATGAGAGCTGATGCTGCATGATATGCATCCTGATATGTGGCTGCATGATCTCCAAGATTCTGATCTGAAGTTGTGTATTCTCCAACAGCCTCAGCTACCACATCAGCAGCTGTGGCTTTATGTTTAACAGTTCCATTACCCTCTGTTTTAGATATTGTTATTTAACTGAACATCAATTGTCAAAGAAAGAAGCTTGCTTCATTCCTTTGAAGAATGGTCTATGCTATTAGGCCAACATAATTCTGTGTTCAACATCTCGTTATTGGTTTGCTCAGAATCAATTGAAATCAAAGAGCAGAGTGACAAAAGCCTTCATTTTCAGGTCGTCACACAGGCGCACAATCTTAGTCAGCGGTCAATAAACTCAATAGCTATTCATGAAAGACTTGGACCTGCCTTATTGGTGACAATTCGTATTCCCTTATCGAGTTTTAGTTATGTCGAGTTATGGATATAAAACTCTATAGGTTAATCATAACTTAACTCCTTTAATTAAACGGATAAGACTCATCAATCCTAACCTGTTAATTTCTTGTTGGGTTCATGTTTGATTCACATGTCATATCAAAAATTGTTAACCCTACTTTGCCTCAGTTAACACAAGACTTGGCCTTCCCTAATATTCAGGCCTTTTTTTTTTTTCAGATCAAAAGAACCCTGGTTCCGATTGTAAAAGCCCACAAAGAAGTAAATTCGAAAGACAGGTATAAGAAACATAAAGTCCATCTATATATACTACAGTAAAGAATTACACACACCAAGGAAATGTCCAAGCAACATGCTACTCATAAATGGCTACAAGGTGAAAGAAAAAATCCAAGTAAAAGAAGGTACTAACCTAAGGTGTAAAAGCCTACAAAAATAAGCTGGTGAGGCATGCATCTAACGAGGCACAAAGCTAAACTACACCCCATTCTTAGTTCTGGTGTAGGGGTGTTCAAACGGAGCGGTTATAACCGCTTTAAAACGGCTAACCGCTTAAAACCGCTAACCGTTAACCGCCTAGGCGGAGGCGGTTAGCGGTTATAGGGTTTTAAAAGCGGTTATAAATAATCGCTAACCGCTTATATATATATATTAAAATAAAATAAAAATAAAAAACCAAAATTTTGTAATTTTTTGGTTTTGAATTTGGTTATTTTGGATATGTAATGTCTTTGAGTATTTGGTTATTTGGATTTGTTTGGTTTTGAATTTGGTTATTTGGATTTGAAAAATTAGATTTGGATTTGGTTATGTTTGTGTTTTGGATTTGTAATTTTGTATTTAGATTTGTTAATTTTGTACCAAATGACAAAAGGCCCAAAAAGTATTAAATTTTTTTCTTGAAAAAATTAAAATATGTACAAAAATCGACCCAAAACCGATGTAAACCTGTCCCAAAACTGGTGTAAATATAGCCCAAAACCGGTCTAAACCCGGCCCAAAACCGGAATTCAAAAGCGATTTTAAACCGCCGGTTATAACCGCTAACCGCCGGTTATAAAAATAACCGCCTCCGCCAAGGCGGTTAGCGGTTGCGGTTGGTAAAATAAAATAACCGCTAGGCAGTTAGCGGTTAGCAGTTTTAGCCAATAACCACCGGTTATAACCGCTTGTACACCCCTATTCTAGCGCCATAGGCATTAGTTTCAACCCTTAAGCTAGCGGTGAATTAGTGCATGTGCATGAAAATATGAAGTACCAGTAGTGTTCCAAGGCAGAAGGGCTGCCTAGTTAAAAGAAAGAAAACTAATTTTCTATAAAATAAAGAAAGCTATCAAATAGCTTAGATGATATAATCCTAACCTATTAGGATTATATATCTATCTATTTTATCTAAGTAGGTCTATCTATAAGTGGTAGAGTTGAATAAGAATCTTATCTTTTATAATAGGATAAGATGATCTATAAGTAGTATAGTTTGAATAAGGATCCTATCTCTTATAGTGAGAGAAGTTGAGTAGTAGTCTTTATTTATTGTTATCTTGTATTGCTATAGGTTTCTATGTTTGAATAGCTGTAACGACCCACCCCAATGACACAATATTGTCCGCGTTTGGCTCCCCAAACCAGACTTCCCAAGAGGTCACCCATCTTGGAATTGCTCTCGCAGAAGCACGCTTAACTGCGGAGTTCTAATAGGTTCATAGCTATCACGGCTTTAAAACGAGTTGTGTCATAAATTGTGTATTTATACATCTAAGCACATCCTCATTTCCAGGCGATGTGGGACGTCACAATAGCGGTAGGTTATCTAGCTTAATTCATGGGATAACTCTATCTAGAATAGAGTTACACTCCTATGGGGAGTCTACTAGCTTTTTTGTATATTTAAAGGAATGATTATGGAATAAATGGTATGTTGAATTTTGTTAAGTGAAATACAATGTCATTGTGTTTTTTTTGGAGTTTCTAGCTCACTCGAAACAACCAACCTATCAATTCCTGTGTTTTGTATTAATTGGTTCACATCATTAGAACACCATAAGATCTTCTGAAAATATGACTGAGTTATTTAATTCATAGTCCACAGTTTTTCTTTCTCTCATTACAATGAGTTCTCTTTTATTATATAGAGAATACAGAAGTAGAAAAGAAAGAAATCTGTCTAAACTGGGCATTCTCCCAACTATATATGGAAGTGTGACTAGTTATTATAAATATGGAAAACTAAAATTGAATCCTTTTAAGAAGGAAATTAACAATCAACTAATATATTTTAGAATTTAGAACTGATCATAATAGAAACAATTAGACCTATGAATATAGTTACATTCAGTCTTGGACGCCATGGAGTGGCTCCACCTCCTGTAGACGGAGTTGTCAGCTGGAGCGTTGGAGTTGGAGCGACTCCACCTCCACCTGTAGACTTTGTTGTCGGCTGCTGTTCCAGAAAATTGAGAGTGGCCGTTGATTTCATATTAGCTGAGTTTGCAGAGGTATCATGGATACTAGGACTATCTCCACTCAGAGAACCTTATTGCCAGACTAGCTTGGTTCACCGTTGTGCCACTACCAAGCGTCAGTGCAGCAAATATTGTCATCTCACTATTCTCAAAGGTTGCAGAGAGATTTGAAACCGCAAAGCTCAAAGCACCCTCTGTCAACGTAGTTGCATAACTAGACACAGGGGATGTGTATACACGCATGACTGAACTGGAGTTTTGATAGGCCACAAGGGCTTGTGCTCCACCATTCCTGATCCTGTAGGGTTGATGGCCCAAGCAGTCCATCTCGAAGTCAAGGTTTTAGTGTGTCTATACGCAATATCAATCTTGTTGGTTGATTGGTCATAGCTCCAATGAAGGAAAGCATTCAATACAGGAAGGTCTTGGCATGAGGTGAATACCCTGTTGCTAGAGAAAGTATAGCTCTTGCAGGTTTGAGCGAATGATGAGGCATAGAGAGAGAACAGATCGAACACAGGAAAGCAACAATGTTGTCAAATCTTTTCCCATATTGGTGAACTTTGATCAAATATACCTCAAGGGAAACAAGTTCTCAGTATCTGGGTATGTGCCAGATGATACCAAAACTTGTTTCCTAAGGTATTTTTTCTATCTGGGTTGCAAGGCTTTGGATCAAAAACTAACAATTTACAACCAGATTCCAAAGAGGAGATGTGAGGGAAAGAGAGGAAGGGAAGGAGGGTGTTAACTATTGTTGGAAGAACCGACATAATTTGTTTGAATAGTTATATATATCTAGAAGGTGTTTCTGAATTCAGACTCTGTATTTGTCTTGCTGGTGGTCCTGGTCCAATATAAAGAACTCTAAAGATTAAAGACTCAGGAAAATAGATGGCAATCATGGAAGGAGTCAAGGAATGTTTAATCTCTGCCAAATGTGGAACATTACTGGTTCTGTTCTAGTTTGATTTGTCCTGTTTGTTTGTTGTTTTTGTGCCCTTGTTTTTTCTGTTTCTAGCTAGGGCCTTGGTGTTTTGTTGGTCTGTTTACACCTTTGGTTGTATCTTTCAGTTGTTTGGAATGAAAAGTGCTTCTTCATCAAAAAAAAAAAAAAAAAAAGAAGGAATGTTTGTTTCAAGCTAACTTCAGAAAAGACACTCCCTCTCCACACCGGCAAGTTTCCAAGAAACCAGTTGATGTTCATAGCCGGCACCGGCCAAGGAAAAACCCACACGTTGAATCAGCAATGAGGAACATACTATACTGTCTAGAAGGTGCATGCCCCACACCGGCAAGTTTCCAAGAAACCAGTTGATGTTCATAGCCGGCACCGGCCAAGGAAAAACCCACGCGTTGAATCAGCAATGAGGAACGTACTATACTGTCTAGAAGGTGCATGCCCATCCCTGCAAAGGCATTTTTCCCTCTAACCCCGGTTGACTCCTCAGAGATGTACGGTGAGTTTTTTTTAAAGGTGTAAATCCAGCCGGTTATAATCGGCTGGTAACCGGTAACTGGGACACCAGTTTGATACCCGATTTTGGAATTTTAATATACTCAGTTATAACTGAGAAACCGGGTATATCTATATAAATAATAAAATA
The DNA here is from genome assembly GCF_958979055.1 of Alnus glutinosa. Taxonomy (NCBI): domain Eukaryota; kingdom Viridiplantae; phylum Streptophyta; class Magnoliopsida; order Fagales; family Betulaceae; genus Alnus; species Alnus glutinosa. The sequence continues at coordinate 1,359,289 of NC_084887.1, read as the reverse complement.
TAAAAATTACACTCGATACCCTTTATCTTAATTTTACATCTTTTTGGCTTTTCCTTTCACTTTCGTCTTTCACTTTCAACTTCACTCTTCACTCTTCACTAGGGCTGAGCAGGACCCACCCCGCCCCGGCTCCCCCGCTCCTATTTTCACAAGTTTTGAAGGTATTTATGCAGGCACAGGTTGGATTTTGTCCAACCCGTGCGGGACAAGGCGGGGCACGGGTTGGGGTTTTAAAAAAACCCCGAAGACCCGCCCCGCCCCACGTAAGAAAACATAAGGAAAAAATTTTAGAAAATCCAGCACGCCTCTTCTGTTTTCATTTTTTCATTTTGTTTCTAGACTCTTCCTCTTCCTCTCATCAGAAGATTCAGAGCTTCACTTCGATCTCTTCTAGACTTTCTCCTCATTTTTTCTTTTCTCTTCACAAACTTCAGCCACCCCTTGCACCACTCTTCACCTTCTTCAATCTTTCACTTCACTGTTTGGGCTTTGTTATGGGCACTAGTCGGAGATCCAACAAAGATGGGTTCAAGAGCGGAAATGGGGAGAACTTATCAAAGAAGGTGCGAGAGAGATGGGAACGTGGGAAGCTCGCAACAGGTTTGCAGGTGTTTTTATTTTCAGAGAATTAGAGCTTCACTTCACTGTTTTGTATATGGTTCTTGTTGGAAATTTCAGATCTGGTTTTTGTTGGTATATCTATATATGGCTTTTGTTGAAAATCTTAGATTTGGTTTTTGTATGGTTTTTGTTGGAAATTTCAGATCTGGTTTTTGTTGGTATATCTATATATGGCTTTTGTTGAAAATCTTAGATTATCCTTGTTGGTATATCCATATATGTTTTTTGTTAGAAATCTCAGATCTGAATTGATGAATTTATTTGTAGAGTTTCTATCATGATGGCAACGGCAATTGAAGAAAATTGTCTACTCTTTCTATACTCGCGGGGATTCCCACATACCCGCTAATCCCCGCCCCGTGCATCCCCACCCCAACCTAACCCGCCCCGCATGGGTGCAGGGAGAATTTAGTGGGGTGCGGGGCCAAAAAAGGGGCATCCCCACCCCCCATCCCCCTCACCCCATTCTTCACCCGACAACTTCACTCTTCACTCTTCATTCGTCGCCCGACAGCACAACCACAAATTCATAAAGCTCGAAAGCTCCACTACATCGGATCTCTCCAATCTCTTCACTTCACTCTTCAGATCTCTTCGACGGAGAGTCTCCATCGACCAGCTGAATGTGAACCAGCGATAGGCCTCTCCAATGCGTGTCAACCTCTACATTGCTGTTCAGCTCTCCACCTCCGTCCGATTCTCCATTGACCACCGATCCATCTCCCTCAACCGTAACCAAGTCTTCAAGAGCCACCGCAGCCCGATCTCCATCCCCAAGAAGACATGTACGTGCTCGTTGACTCTGCACCTGGGGTTCGAATCGGTGGCATGGAGGGAGAGTGGGTCAAGCGAGCGTTGACCGCCCTGATCCGGGCCTCGATCTGCTAATTTGCCATTTTCCAATCCGGATAACCAAGTAACTGCCGGTTTTTATAAATCCGGTTAACCGACTATCCAGTTACAGGAGCTGGTTGGCGATTTTGTCCAACCGGCTCCGAGTATTCACTCCTAATTTTTTTACAACAGCCCCTTTATTTTGATTTTGGGCCAAATATCTTGTACTGGGCCTTGAGCCCATTTACTTTGCTCTTAGATTTTTTTATTTATTTATTTTTTTTAATAATAAATCATTCCACCTTGCATTAATCTGACTATAAATTTTCAGAAATTACAATATGTTGGATGGAAGGAGGACACTCCTCCACCCACATCAAAGCAGAAACCAAAGACAAGGCATTTTTTGCTGAAGTATAGGCAGCAAAGTTTACTTTTCGACCCACATGACGAACAATAAAGGAAGAGAAAGACAACAAAATAACCTGGATGTCCTCAATCATCTGTCCATAACCACTCATACAGGGAGTAGCTTGATTCAGTGCACAAACAGTTAGCATAGAGTCTCCCTCCAGAATAATCTGTTGATAGCCCATCTCTATCCCCAACTTCACTGCCCGCCAAGCAACCGTTACTTCCGTTGTCGTAGGATCCACCACATACGGGACAGGAGCAGATAAACCGGCCAGAACAGCCCCCTCGTCATTACGTGCCACAACCCCCACTCCCATGATTTTTGATGATGAGCTTATGGCCGCATCCCAATTCAATTTAACCCAGCCCGGAGAAGGCTTTAACCATTTCGGTTCAATGACCAAAGGATCTGGCTCTCCCATGATGGCCTTGTTGTTTGCCTCCGCGAAATTACACACAGCCTCTCGGCCCTGTGTTACAATCTGCTTTGGATCAGAAAATCCCTGCCTAAAAACAGCACCATTTCGTCTAAGCCATATACACCTAGCTACTGAAAGAGCTTCAAGAAGGACATTTGTATCCAGTTTGGCCATAAGTTGCTGCACCCACCCCAAACCATCACTCTCCACCAAAGACAATTTGAGAATCTTCCGATGACACTCTTGCCAAACATCCACAGACGCCGGGCAGGCCCATAGAACATGCCAAACCGTTTCCACCTGATGTGCACAGATCGGGCAGAGAGGATCCTGCAAAATCTTCTTCCTGTACAAATTATCTTTGGTTGGGAGAGCATTGTTGCAAACCTTCCAGACAAAGTGTTTAAGAACCCCTGGAGCCTGTAGAGACCACAAAGAGGACCAAACCCCCAACACTTCCCGAGACCTGGAACTCTCTCCTCTATCTCTAGCCCTCCTTGCTAACTCATTGGGTAAGTTCTGCTGAATTGTTGGGATTTGGGAGGTGGTTTGTTAAATTTTTTGATTTCCTGTTGAGATTTGGTGGGTGCTTGAAGCTATGTCACTTAATTCCTTTGGACTCGATAGGATTGTTGTGTTAGAAGTAATAGAGTGAAAGGGCAATATCCACCAAATGTTCAAGGCCTTGACGACCCTAGAATATGATTAATGTATGGAGGTTTGCTCTAGTGCTGGTTTCTGATTAAGTTGCTTGTGAACATTATTTTTTGGTCCATCTGTGGAAGAATTTATATACCTGTGATTGAACAATTGGGGGTTAGCTAGACAATACTAATTTGCTTGGTCTTGCAAGGTATTAGGGGACGTAGGCATTTGCTTTTGTAGAAGGTAGAAGAAATGCATTGAAACTTTGTCGTTTTGTTCTGTCCTAGGTAGTGGATGGTAACCATTTTAGAATATGTTTTCATTTTGCATTCTTCTCTTGGCCAATGTTATGGGACAAGTTGTAACTTTCTAAATATTTTAGTTTTCCTCTTTTTGAACCTTTTTATATTCTGACTTCAGAAATTATGGCACGAAAGGATCCAGCTGCAACAGCAGCACAGAAATACAAACCAATACAATATGCTGATCCTAGAACCACCTTAGGTCCAATTCAGCTTAATGCTTTCCTAGGAGGGATAAGCCTTTTTAGTCACAAAATTCTGTCAATTTTTGTTTGTCACATAACTAACGAAAAATAACAAATTGTCACTAATACTTGGTGTGCGTTTAGCCATATTATTGAAATTAGTTATATTTGAATGTCGTTTTTGTGAATTGTCTGGTTTCTTTCTAAATCGTTTGTTGTTCTTGAACTAAAATGGTTGTGATTGAAAAAAAAATCTAGTTCTTACATCACACGGATAGCATTGTTCTTGTCACATTTTATTTTTTATTTTTTATTATTATTATTTCCCATCTTTGGTTGTTGGAAAAACAGCTACATAAAATATTTTGTAAACTTCATTTTTGAGCAGTGCAACAGAGTGCGTATCAGCTACCTGTTTTGTATTACTTGGATTGTATATTGTACATATTCTATCCTTACATATAAAGCTGCATTAGCAATCTCATATGGATGCCTAAGCAGTCATATATGCTTTTAAACAAGGAAATAAATTTAAATCTCATATGAAGTGTTGTATATGAAGCTGTAAATATTTTTGACAAAATGATTCCAGAATTGAGTGACACTTTTGTGAGACATGACACTAGCATTATATTTTGATTGAGTAATGATTTTTGCACAACTCTAACTAATTTTTTTTATGATCAACTATTGGATTTGTTTTCCTACATATGGGTCTTAAATATTCAATTGTTGATCTTTAAAAAAAAGTTATTAGAGTTGTATAAGAGTTGTGCAAAAAATATTACTTATTTTGATTATAAATGGAGTTGATCTGCTAGTGATCTTTTAAATTTACAGGCAATGAATGGCCAATATCTTTGCAACCGTCAAATTACAGTGTCATATGCGTATAAGAAGGATACTAAAGAAAGTTGCAAACCACTGGATGCAACTTTACAGTTGGACACCTTGCAGGTATTACCAAAAAAAAATTAAATTATATATATACACACACACGTTATAGTGCTAAAACAGCTCTAATTTAAAGCCGTTTGAGCTGTTTTGGATAAAATGGCTTCAACCGGTTTGAGTTGTTTTGGTTAAAACGGTTCAAACCGAGATTTTAATATCCTATATTTTGAGCCGTTTTAAAAATGGCTAAAAAAAAAAAAATTAAAAAAAAAAAAAAAAAAAGGCTTTGTAATATCCAAGAAAATATTTAATGGATTTATTAAGATTAAGTAAAAATAAGTCTATTTAGTGTAGTAAAATAAAATAGAGTGTTTTATTTTTATCCTATGGACTCGTGAATGGTAGCCAAGAAAATAAAATATAAGAGAATATTGTTAAAATCTAAATCTTAAAAAAAAAACAAAAAAAACAAAAAAGAAAAAAAAAATAAAAAGGGAATAGAAAATAAAAATAAAAATAAAAACATGTGGGGCGACCTGCGCCCCACATATCAAATGAAGGGCCATTCGGCCCTTCTAAAGAAAAGAAACAGGAAAGGCCATTTAGCCTTTCCAAAACAAGAGGCACATGGCCTCTTTAATAAAAGTGAGGAGCATGCCGCCTTACTTGAAAAAAATAAAGGGGTAATTACATTTTCCCCCCATCAATTACCAGCTATTGTCAACATGCCCCCATGAACTGACACCTCGACCAAAAGAGAGCATCTAACTACCATCGTTACCCACTTTGCCCCCATCTGTCAGTCTAATTCACACAAAGACCAAAATGCCCTCTACAGTAATTAATAAAAAAATATTAAAATTAATATTTAAAAAAAAAAAACTAAAAAAGGGCGCCACCCTTAGATTAATTTTTGTTTTTGTTTTTTTTTTTTAAAACAAAAAAATATATTAATTTTAATATTTTTTTATTAATTACTGTAGAGGGCATTTTGGTCTTTAAACAAAAACTAACGCCCAAAAATGGAATATTCCATTCAAGTTAACAGAATCTTCTGACGGATGGGGGCAAAGTGGGTAACGATGGTAGTTGGATGCTCTCTTTTGGTCGAGGTGTCAGTTCATGGGGGCATGTTGACAATGGCTGGTAGTTAATGGGGGGAAAAGGTAATTACCCCAAAAATAAAAATAAAAGGAAAGGGGCCATCAGACCCGAAGAGACAAAAAGGGAAAGGGGAGGATGGTTTTTCGGTAGAAAACTTTTGATTTACAAAAATCTAATTGTTCAATTTCAAATTCGATTTCGGTAACTTGATCTATGAAATTTGATCTACGTTTCTATCTGTCGTTTTGAGGTAAATTCATAAACTCGTATTTTTTGGTAATTTTGGTTAAATCTTGGAATGTGAGTTTAATATAGTGTTTTCTTTAGGTAATAGGTTACTTGGAACTTACTTGAAGCTACCCAAACCATGGGTTTTGGTTTGGTAAAATTTTGATGAGTTTTCCTAAACCCTAACTTTTGGGTATTTAATTTTAAACCCTTAGTAAATGCTATTGGGTTAATAATATTGTGTTTGGGATAGTGTTTTATAAATTATGGTTTGAAGTTTAGAAACTCTAATTTGATGGGTTAAATTAATTTAGGGTTTTTAAGTTTTTAAAACCTAGATTGCTAATTTGTAGATTAATTGTGGTTATAGTGATGATTAATTCCAAATTAGTTATGAGTTTTGTAAAAATAAGTATTTATGGGTTATGTTCTAATGTTAGTAAAAATAAATAATTATGGGTATTTAATTTAAATAGTATTTGTGAGGTTAACCCTAAGATTTTCTTATGGCTTAATGTTATTTTAAATACGGTAATGTTTTATGTAAAAGTTTAATGAATATAATCTGAGGGTTAATATTATGAAGAAAATGTTAGTGAGAAATAATTTAGAGATTCGTAAATATAATTTTAAGGCTAATATTATTATAAATGTTAATGAAAATAATTTATAGGTTAATGAAATTAATTGCGGGTTAGTAATTAAAATTATGAGTAAATAGTTAAATGGTGATTTTAATATATAACCCTTAGTAAATACTTTGGGTTAGTATTGTTTGAGTTTAGTTAATGTCTAAGATTTATGGATAGACGTTTGGAACCCTTAAAAATATTATGAGTTTTCCAACGGTTTAACCTTGAGCGATTCAAGTGCTAATTAGGGCTATAATTATTTAAAGTGCTAAATAGTGCAATGTGTTATTCCACAGTGATACATTGCAAGGTGGTGTCTAGGAGACCTAGAGCTTAAATCTACGCAGTCAAGGTGAGTATTCTACTCACTGAAAAACTACTATTTTCATATATTATAGAATTGTAAAATATATGTATTTTATAAATTCGAACCGACTGTATGTTGACAATATGTTTTGGATGTTTTAAGTAGTTTCAATTATGTTGAAGTATCAATGATGTTTATGAGAAATTATGCGTGACTGAAAAGTGTGATTTGAACTGATTTGAAAGATTTGATTGTGAGATGTCGGAATTTAAATTAATGGAAATATTGATTAAAGAATTAATGTGTTAAATTGTTTATGGATTTATATTGAAAGTATGTGTTAAAGGTATAATTCAAGAAATGAAATGTATTGTTTTAAGGCATGAGGCATAAGCATATGAACGCTAAATGTGCATTGAAGTGAGGTTTATAGCCCACGGGAAACTATACTTGGGTTAAATCCCATGAGACTTGGATTAATTTCCATGAGGTACTTGGGTTAATTCCCATGAGGCTTCAATTAATTTCCATGAGGTACTTGAGTTAAATCCCATGAGGCTTGGATTAATTTTCATAAGGAAACGTACATGAGCATGTATAGCATTGTTTTTATGAGTATGATGTTTTTATACTATGAAGAGTTTTGCTAGACGTATTAGTATGCATAAGAGTCTCAATAAAAAATAACTTATGTATATTTTCTATCGGATGATTGTATGATTTAAATGCTATTGTTTTTTAAATATCACTGAATCAAAAATATTATAGTAGGTGGGGATGTATATAGTTGTTTCCAACAATGGAACTTCTATGTATAAGCTCAGCTGCGTATGTTTTAAATGTTTTCTATTAGTCGGTGTTTGCTATATCAGTTATGGGGGTTTTCAAACAAAAGTTTATAAAATTGGTGGCTATTATAATGTACGCATGACTAGAAAAAAAAAATAATAAAATAAATAAAAATAAAAATAAAATAAATAAAATAAATAAATAAATAAATAAAATAAATAAAATAAATAAAAAATTAGTTCTTTGCGAAAACTCAGTGAATAGTATACCTCTGAGGTCTTAGTGTATTTATTTATGCTAAGACGGTGGGCTCATAATTTCACCTGTGCGGATGCGGCAACCCCCACAACTATACAGACATTTATACTTTGGTTGTAGGTTTTGCAGATATAGATATTGACTCATCCACCTAGCATATGGGATGTTATAATTAGAGCATATCGCGACAGTCATAAGTTACGGACTCATAGGTAGTCCGCATTTTGGGTATTTTATTTATGGCTCGTGTCCTACGTGGCACATGTATTTGTTGAGCCTGTATTTTGGTATGTAATTAGTGTAATGTGTTTTATAAGCCTTAAATAGATAGGCATATAAATGGCTCTTGTTGTAAATAACTGTCATGTATTAGATGTATTTCCGCTTATGATATGTGTTCCGCTGCACATTGATTATTATATTCTGCTGTTAGATGTAATTCTGATTATCAGGTTCATGTTATGGGGCATGTGTTATATATTGGCTAAGCGATATGTAGTCATGCCGCTATGAAGATTCGTTTGTATGTTTTCAAAAAAAAAAAAAAGGGTCGTCACAGGCTCAAACCATTTTGAGCCGTTTTTAGGCCCAAAAACGGCTCAAAACAATGATATTTTTTTTTTTTGGTAGTGTAGGGTTGTACAGCGAGCCAATTAAAAACCAACCCGCCTCCGCTATTCACTTTGTTTTTCTCAAAATTGAACTCTCTTGCTATAACAAGGCTGCTAATGATCCCCGTTGGAGAACCCCAATGTCTGCTGAATTTGAGGCCCTTATCTCTAATGGTACTTGGGCTCTTTGTCCACGTCTAAGGGTGGGCAAATTATCCGATTACCGAAAATTCACCGATCACCTTTGATTACCTGCCGGTTATCGAATATTTAAAAATTCAAAAATCGAAATAAATTTAATTTTTCAAAATTATAGTCGGTCAGTAATCGATGAAAATTTATTTTTCGTTAGTTACCGACCCGCCCAGTATTTCAAAACGACGTCGTTTTGAAACTCTATATAGTCATCTTTTTTCCCTAAAACATGCCATTTTCTAACCCTAACCTATCAATTTTTCCCCCATCCCTGTTCCCTGCCGCTCACAGCGCACAATCACAAAACATCTGTAGATTTGGATTTGCTACCCTTTGCTTCCGCAAGCCTCCACCCCACTGTCCACATGTGCCACGAAGTCCACGTCCACAATGCCACGTCCGATCTCGACAGTCTGTGCAACAAGAAGCCAAGAACTAAGAAGATCATGATTCATGAACAAGAAGGTTGTGATTTACGAAGACCACTAGCCAATCCTGTTGAATTGGTACCTGGGTTTATTTTTTTTTTATTTGATTTATATATATTGTGATTTGTGGCCCAGATCTGCTAGTGATCTAGAATTTCAGTCATTTTCATTCTCTCTAAATGGGGTCTTGCACCATTGCTTGTTCAGCAGAATAGGGGTTAATGGGGTTCTTGATTTGTGGTATTCTTGTTGTAATCTTGATGAATTAATGGTTAAATTTCCGATTTATCCAACCAACAATTACCGATGTATCCGATTATTCCGAATTAACCGAAAATTTTGAAAATGTTTCTTCTCAGAAAAAAGTCGAGTAATTACTCGACTTTACCGACAATTTAGGTTGGGAGTCGGAAACACCGTTTCCGACACCAATATACCCGACACCCACCCCTATCCACACCCACACAATCACATGTTATTCATAACAAGTGGGTTTACAAAATTAAATGAAAAATAGACGGCTCTGTGTAGAGGTTTAAAGCTAGACTAGTAGCAAAAGGATTTGAGCAACAACCTAGGATTGACTATATAGAGACTTTTAGTCCTGTCATCAAACCATCTACAATATGTATTCTCCTTGCCTTGACAGTGTCCTTTGGCTAGCTCATACGACAGCTTGATATCTCCAATGCCTTCCTTCATGGATCTTCAACTAACAACTGGGAAAGTTTATATGGAACAGCCTTAGGGCTTTGTTGACAAAGATGAATATGCTTTTGTGTGCAAACTTCATAAAGCAATTTATGGTCTAAAACAATCCCCACAAGCTTGGTACACTAGACTATCCAATTTCCTTCTAGACCTTGGCTTCTCAGCATCCATCGTTGACACCTCTATGTTTATTCGCACTCCTGGCAGTATCAAAATATTTCTCCTAATCTATGTTGATGATATCATTGTTACAGGTACCCACTCCCACATCATTAGCTCTCTTATTTCCCGAATGCAACGAGAGTTTCCAGTCAAGGATTTGGGGCCCTTGAGCTACTTTCTTGGCATTCAGGCTACTCGCACCTCTGAGGGCCTTCATCTGTGTCAACCCAAGTATGTGACTGGATCTCCTCACTCGGACTCACATGACCTATGCCAAACTTGCCAAGTCTCCCTGTGCCACTGGTTCCAAGCTCTCCAAATTTGATGGTAAAGTCTTACATGATGTGGTTGGAGCACTACTATCCATACTCGCCATGATATTGCATACTCTGTGAATCAACTCTGCCAACATTTGCATCATCCCACTTTTGCTCATTGGTCTGCTGTCAAGCGAGTTCTACACTTCCTCAAGAACACAGGTGATCATGGTCTGTCTTACTTCAAAACCAACATGTAGCTTAATGCCTTTTGTGACTCTGATTGGGCTAGCAGCCCAAATAATAGACACTCCACCTCAGGCTTTGCTATGTGTCTTGGTGACTGCCTGATCTCATGGAGTGCTAAGAAATAACTAGTTGTGTCTCACTCCAGCAGTAAGGCTGAGTACTGTTCCTTAGCCATTGTTACTACTGAACTATTTTGGCTTCGAAAGCTATTCTGTGAGCTCCTTATTCCTCTTCTTGTTGCTCCAATTGTCTAGTGTGATAATGTTAGTGCACTTGCATTAGCTTCTAGTTCTGTCTATCATGCTCTCACCAAACACATTGAAGTCGATTACCACTTTGTGCGCGAGAATGTGCTTAATAAGGATATCTCAATTGCTTTTATCTCCGCCGCAAATCAGGTACCTGATGTGTTCACCAAAGGCTTATCTACTGCCCGCTTCCACTTCCCTTCCACTTCCTAAAATCCAAGCTGATGGTAAATCCTTCCCCTGTCACCTTGAGGGGGATGTTAACTATGATGATACAGCTGCCATGAAGAATATATAGCTGCAAGACAGCATCTTGGAGATTCTACAGCCACAAATACTGCAGCATTACGCTATGCATATCACTCTGTAATGCGCGACACCAAAGGAAAACCAACAAAGCAATAATATGGATAACAACAGCAAGTCAATGTTTGCCTTGCTCATCAAGTCAATATAAGGAAAACTTGGAGGAGATAATTCTCATATAGAAATGATTTTGTATTAATTCTGATCGATTGTAAATTAGAAATATTTTTCCTTGTGTAGTCTCATGTAAAACCAGTATATAATACTGTGAACAATACTTGTAATAGTGGCCTTGTTTGCCAAGTGACGGAACAATACAGAATGTTAAAGTCCATGGGCCCAATTCACTCTCAAAAGACGCCTTGAGAGAGGAGGAGACACCATGGCTTATAAAGAGGCCAGAGGAATGTAAACTAACCAATATGGGACACTTTAAGACGTCCCCTTACGTGTGGCATTATTGGCCATACACACGTGGACAAAACGGGGAGGAAAGCCCAACAATTGGAAGGAACTGGCTCTGATACAATGTTAAAGTCTTTTGAGAGTGAATTGGGCCCATGGACTTTAACATGGTATCAGAGCCAGTTTCTTCCAATTGTTGGGCTTTCCCCCTGTTCTGTCCACGTGTGTTTGGCCAATAATGCCACAGGTGAGGGGGCGTCTTAAAGTGTCCTATATTGGTTAGTTTACATTCACCTGACATGTTTATAAGTCATGATGTCTTCTCTTCTCTCAATGCGTCTTTTGAGAGTGAATTGGGCCCATAAACTTTAATTAACATGGTATCAAAGACAGTTCCTTCCAATTGTTGGGCTTTCCCCCCGTTCTGTCCACGTGTGGTTGACCAATAATGCCACACGTGAGGGGGCGTCTTAAAGTGTCCCATATTTGTTAGTTTACATTCACCTGGCCTCTTTATAAGCCATAATGTCTCATCCTCTCTCAAGGCGTCTTTTGAGAATGAATTGGGCACATGGACTTTAACACAAAATAATGGGGTTACTGTTCATATATTTCTTTTTTCACTTTTTCATATTTTTTAATACCAATCAACATCAAAACATTTCCACTTTTTTCACTTTTTATATCACATCAATAATTTTTTATTACTATTCAAATAAAAAAATTCACTACAATCCAAAACTTTTTTACTTTTCTATACAATTTTTTTTTATTTTATATCACATCATCACTTTTTACTAATTCTAAAATTAACAACCCACTGTCATGTTCTATACATGTCTTTGCCAAACAAGCCCAAGATTAAAGAAAATTTCCCACATATCTCATCTTGTTTTAAATATAAAGTACATGTAGTGTTCCAACAGAGAAAAACTGCCTAGTTTTTGACGCAGCACGGTTAAAAGAAAGAAAACTTCTTTTCTATAAAATAAAGAATGCTATCAAATAGCTTAGAACACCGTAAGATCTTCTGAAAATATCACTGATTTATTTAATTCATTGTCCAAAGTTTTTCTTTCTCTCATTACATTGAGTTCTCTTTTATTATATAGAGAATACAGAAGAAGGAAAGAAAGAAATCAGTCTAAACTCGGGCATTCTCCCAACTATATATGGAAGTGTGACTAGTTATTATAAATATGGAAAACTAAAATTGAATCCTTCTAAGAAGGAAATTAACAATCAACTAATATATATTAGAATTTAGAACTGATCATAATAGAAACAATTAGACCTATGAATATAGTTACATTCAGTCTTGGACGCCATGGAGCGACTCCACCTCCTGTAGACGGAGTTGTTGGCTGGAGCGTTGGACTTGGAGGGACTCCAACTCCACCTGTAGGCGGAGTTGTCGGCTGGAGCGTTGGACTTGGAGGGACTCCAACTCCACCTGTAGGCGGAGTTGTCGGCTGGAGCATTGGAGTTGGAGCGACTCCACCTCCACCTGTCTGCTGTTCCAGAAAATTCAGAGAGCCCGCTGATTTCAAATTTGCTGAACTTGAAGCGGTATCATGGCTCCTAGGACTATCTCCACTCAGAGGACCTTCTTGCCAGACTTGGTTCACCGTTGTGCCACTAGGAAGCGTCAGTGTAGCAAATATTGTCATCTCACTATTCGCAAAGCTTGCAGAGAGATTTGAAACCGCAAAGCTCAAATCACCCTCTGCCAACGTAGTTGCATAACTAGACACAGGGGATGTGTATACACGCATGACTGAACTGGAGTTTTGATAGGCCACAAGGGCTTGTGCTCCTACCATTCCTGATCCTGTAGGGTTGATGGCCCAAGCAGTCCATCTCGAAGTTGAGGTTCCAGTGTGTCTATACGCAATATCAACCTTGTTGGTTGATTGGTCATAGCTCCAATGAAGGAAAGCGTTCAATACAGGAAGGTCTTGGCATGAGGTGAATACCCTGTTGCTAGAGAAAGTATAGCTCTTGCAGGTTTGAGCGTATGATGAGGCACATAAAGAAAACAGAACACAGGAAAGCAACAATGTTGTCAAACCTTTTCCCATATTGGTGAACTTTGATCTATGCCTAGAGAGGGAAACAAGTTCTCAGTATCTGGGTATGTGCCAGATGATACCAAAACTTGTTTCCTAAGGTATTTTTCTCTATCTGGGTTGCAAGGCTTTGGATCAAAAACTAACAATTTACTCCCAGATTCCAAAGAGGAGATGTGAGGGAAAGAGAGGAAGGGAAGGAGGGCGTTAAATATTGTTGGAAGAACCGAGTTAATTTGTTTGAATAGTTATATATATCTAGAAGGTGTTTCTGAATTCAGACTCTGTATTTGTCTTGCCGGTGGTCTTGGTCCAATGTAAAGAACTCTAAAGATTAAAGATTCAGGAAATTGATGCTGGCAATCATGGAAGGAGTCAAGGAAAATGTTAGTTTCCAGGTAACTTCAGAAAAGACTCTCCCCCTCTCCACGCCAGCAAGTTTCCAAGAAATCAGTTCATGTTCATACCCACGCGTTGAATCAGCAATGAGGAACGTGCTACTGTCTAGAAGCACCGTGCCCCAGGCATTTTTCCATCTAGCCCCGGTTGACTGATCCTCAGAGATGTAAGGTGGGATTTTTACAACGGCCCCTCTATTTTGCTTTTGGGCCAAATATGTTGTACTGGGCCTTACGCCCATTTACTTTGCTCTTGGATTTGGAAGATCTGTTCTGCTGGACATCTCTTTTATTTATTTAATTAATTTGTTTTTTTTTACATTTCTTTTATACTTATTTCTTATAATACTCCGTTTATTTTGACGTAAAATATTTTTCGTCATAAAATATTTTTCGGCATTTGATTCTTATGAAAAAGTCACCAACAGCGAAAAACCACTGGTGACGCAATTTCGTCACTGCCTGGCAGAATTCCGGCTACTTTCACTAGATTCTGGCTATTGTTGTCGAATTCTGAGGATAGAGGTCGGAACCCAGCGGCAATGGCTAGATCTTGGCTAGTTTCACCGGAATTTGGTTCAGTTGTAACGCCACCGCCTTTTACAAAATAGCATGAGTGAAAATTTTGATTTTCACATGACATTACAACATCACCAAAGTTGAGATTTAACAGCGGAATATATATTTTTTTTCTTAAAGACTTCGGAATATAACACATCAGAACTAACTAATCACCTCAATATATAAATAACATAATTTGTCATTCTAACATAATATTTACACAACAAGCATTATTATATGTGCCACAAGCAGCACTAATAATATGTAATTATTGTTTTAACCTAGTGCAAATTAGCATATAAAATATTACATATTTAAAGAAAGCACATAAAGATAAGTTTTGCTACAGGCATAAAAAAAAAAAAAAAAAAAAAAAAAGGACTAAGCAGGATAATCCATCGCACAAAAGAGGCGGTAGTTAGCCTCATCTACACTTGTCAGGATTAACACAAAGATCCTGGTAATTTTGGTACTCCTCATCAACAGCTCCTGCACAATCATTTATGTGATTGTGATTTTTCACCACAATCACATACTGTAATCAAGTGAGTCAATCGTTTTCAATTATATTATGAAATACTAATTTATTTAAAAATAAACAATGCAACAATATGGTGTAATATCAATTTTATATGCAAAGTCTTATTTACTTTATTCTGCACTCCTCTCATCCCAGTGCCATTAAATCCCTGTTCGTTTAAGCGGCTAATTATTGGAGCACAGATTCTCTTACCATGTTTTCTTAGCTTTTTTCATAGTAGTAGTCAAAGTAGCGTACTTAGTACATTGATAATCTCGACAACCAAGTATATTGATCATCCCGACAGTTAATTAAGTAGCCATAACTTACTTAATATATTGACTATCCTAACCGCCAACTTGTACTTATTATTGTTTTTTCGCACAAGCGGTATGCGTGTCCATTGATCATCCCAACAACCAACTTGTTATTAACCCTGCATATTTATTTACAACAATATGCAATATACTATTCCTATGCAAATAATTAAATAAAGCAAAAATCACTACATTGTGAAAAACAACCATGTATCATCCTCCATGAATAAGAAATATTCACAGTTTCTACTTCAAAAGATGCCCACATAAATATTGACTGCATAATTATATATATACAATAATGAATCAGCATAAGTTGCTAAGAGAATAATATTATTACTATTGCCACTTATTAATTCTTTATTACAACCCTTATTAATTAGTTAAGACATCATTATCTACTAGGGCATTACAACGACTATATATTTAAATATAACCATTATGTATCAAATTACGTAGATATTACAACTTTCCTTATATTTGTTTATTTTATACAAAAAAAATATAAATAAAATCATTCTATTAACATCAATTATATTTTTCAAATATGAATGGACAGTACAACGGCATAAATGTTGATATTTTATATTTTTTAAATTGGACAAAATAACGGCATTATTAAATCAAACACCTATTAATATTTAAAATATTTGAGTGGTGCTATCAAAAATATTCATTTTCCCCGCTAAACATACTTCCCTTAAAAATACATTTTATATATATATAAAATAAGACTGGGTTGGGCTTACGTGAGCTTGCTGGAAACGAGCATCGGTCGGTATTGGCGTGGACTGGGCTGAGCAAAAATCACATGAAATAACGCAAGTTAAAAGGAATGCTCAGCCCAGTACACGGCAATACCAATCAGCACACAAATGGATATTATTATTTAGACTATTCCCCCACTTCAAATTTCAGAAACTTTTGAGCTTCAAGCCCCAGCTGTTTCTTCAAAAACTTCCTCCAACTTCAAGAACAATCGATTGAGGAACTTTAACAAGCCAAAAGATCCTCCCTCTTAAAAGAATAGCATCAACCCATGCTACCCACAAAGAAGATTGTAAGCAACCTTAGCTTTAGCTTTAGCTTTGCCCTCCTCTTTACCATTCCATGAGAAACAGTTCAGCTTTTGCTCAAAATCACATTAATAACACTTTTAAGCAATAAAAAAAAAAAAAAAAAAAAAAAATTGAGTTAATTTGCTTAAGCCGACCTGCAGAAGTCAAACTGCGAGACACTCATGAATCAATCCTCCCAGTGATCTTGTCCACCAAAGCAGAGCAATCATGAGCCGTTAACCGAGTGGAAATGAGAGGGACCCCGAAGTACCTCACTGGTAACTGACCTTCACACTGACATATATCTGAAGACAATTTAGGATCCCCTCCAATTACTAACCAAGCTTTCTTGTAGAATTCAGCAGGAAAATCATCTGGGCCAGGAGCTTAATTTGTCATTAGGCTTAGCAGAAATAGTACGACAAATTTCTTCCTCCTCTGTAACATTTCTACACAAATGAGCACCTTGCTCTCTAGTGATCCGCTTGTGAATAAGCTGAGTTACTCGAGAAGCCTTCAAATCATCAAACTCTAAGCAACTTGAACCAAGCAAATTCTTTAGTACCCATTTGGTTTAGTGAAACTTTGAATCATATACATACCTCAACAGAACCCGGTTGCTCTTGGTTTGGCGAGATTTGAGTTTAAGGCCTATTCAAAGCACACCCTGATCCATTATCCCCTGCCTTAAATATTGTTGTTTAACTGAACATCAATTGTCAAAGAAATAAGCCTGCTTCAGTCCTTTGAAAAATGGCCTATACTATTAGGCCAAAATATTTATGTGTTCAACATCTCGTTATTGTTTAGCTCAGAATCATCTGATATCAAGAGCACAGTAACAAAACCCTTCATTTTCAGGTTATGACACGGGAACACAACCTTAAGACTGACAATTTTTTATACGACTTACGAATCCGACACAAACACAATATCAAATAAGCTGGTTAAAGTTGAAAAATATGGGCATGTTTTTGTTAAATGAATCGGATTATGTGATGTAGGACAAGAATTTCATCTTGTTCCCGAGATGCTGTTATTACTAAGGGGACTCGTCTTGACATCAGGGTTGTTAACAAACGGGCTTATTCAGGAATAATCTTACCGTCGAACAAAAAGCTTTACCGAAGAGTTATTAGCAAGCCAGGACGAAAAGGTTCAACTGTCAAAACCAAACAATAGGTTCCAACGAGTAAACTACTTTAAGCGAGACATTTTATATCGTCGACACCAAGTGGACGTACATGAGGACAACTAATATCCGGAGGTAGAAGTACAAAAGGTAAAGGCTACCGGCCGGGTCGATGAAGAGTGAGAAACGACCGCGGGCATGAGTGAGAAATTACCGGCGGAATTTTTAGTACAACCGATAATTAATTAATTGGTCTATGATGTGGCAACGAGATTGATTTTTTTACATCCATAACAGATATCATATTAAACTATATCAATGATGTTTAAGAATTAATGCATGAGTGAAGAGTGTTGAATTGATTTAAAGTGTTTGAGTATGTTCTGCTGTTGAGATTTAAATTATGCCACTTGTTTGAGAACATGTCATGTTGAAACTGTTTATGTTTTATGAAGAAACTCTGTTTTGAATAATTTCAAAGTGTTTGATAAAATGTTAGATTTGTTTAGTTTTAAGAGAACGTGATTTAGTAACTGCATGATTTTATAGCATGATAAAGTAGTGAAATATATACTGGTCAAGCACAGAACATAAAACATGTAGTATAGAGCATACATACCAGCAGTATCAATATATCAGTATCAGCAGTATCAGCAGCATATCAGTCCATGCATATCATGTATATCATTGTTTTATGAGTGATGTTTTTATATTATGAATAGCTTTTACTAGACGTGTTGGTATGCATAAGTGTCTTAAATGGAAAGCGCTTATGTATATTTCTATCGGATGGTAGCAAGTGTTAAGATGTCATACATTGAACTTGAAAGTACATGGATACATGACTGCCCAGGTGCGAGTAATGGCATGTCTATTGTCACGCCCCAATTTTGGGATATAAGGGGAAACGCGAACTTGAGTGCTAAAAACATTTAAATGGAAGCGTGCATTTACAACATCTAAATTTTAACTTCCTATTTTATTATTTCTGTCTATTAATAATTCTTTACAATGCCATGAACTCCAAAAAGAAACATAGATTACAAAGTAAAGATTTGGTCGGACCACAATGATCTATTGCTCTTAGCGAGGTCTACGCCAATACCAAGAAATGACATCGTCTTACTGGGTCATCTGAAAAGATTTGGTGTAAAAAGGGTGAGTTCGACAACTCAGTAAGGAAATTACAACACCAAGAAAATAAAAACATGCCATAAAATCTTCATGCCATAATCTTTAGCCATACATTATGACAATTTATGCAAAATATCAAAATGAACAATTAAACATGAAACTTATAAGTAAGTGAATGAGGAATATAAGTAATGACATAAGAAATTTATAATGATCCAGTAAATTCTTTTCATCGAAATGACAGTTTATACAAAATATCAAAATAAACAATTAAACATAAAACTTATGAGTAAGTAAATGAGGAATATGAGTAATGGCATAAGAAATTTATAATGATCCAATAAATTCTTTTCATCTAAATGGCAGTTTATACAAAATATCAAAATGACCAATTAAACATGAAACTTATGAGTAAGTAAATGAGGAATATGAGTAATGGCATAAATAATTTATAATGATCCAGTAAATTCTTTTCATCTAAATGACAGTTTATACAAAATATCAAAATGAACAATTAAACATGAAACTTATGAGTAAGTAAATGAGGAATATGAGTAATGGCATAAGAAATTTATAATGATCCAGTAAATTCTTTTCATATATTTTTTCTTAAAACTGTAATTGTCGTTTAACCCTTTACAGACTATACACCACTATTTCCCGTGAGTGGAGCACGTTAACTTTTGTCCCAAGGACCTATGGACTCAGCCTGTCGTCACAGGAGAGAGTCGCTGGGTTGGGGATCTTCCCTAGGTGAAGGCCAACCCCGGCCGGTAGCACACACCATCTTTTGGTATGCTTGCCATGCTACCCTATATGGTATCGATCATAACTGTAATAGTGCATCAGGGTAAACAATTACTGCACATGAACACTTTCTGTAATTCTGTAGGCTCTGCTATAACTTTATATTTTACTTTTAAACTGTAAGAGCCATTTTCATAACTGTAGTCATGTGCAAATTTTAAATTTTAGATTCTCTTTTCATACAAACTGTATTCATGTATAAATCATAAACTTTGAAATGCTCTATAATCATAACTTTGAAATGCTCTTTTTCATAATTGTAAGTATGCATAATCTATAACTTTAAAATGCTCTTATTCATAACTGTAAGTATGCATAATCCATAACTTTGAAATGCTCTTGATCATAACTGCAATTATACATAAATCATAACATTTTAAATGCTCTTAATCATAACTATAATTTATGCACAAAATTCTTGAATAATAACATATGAGTAATAAAAGCTTGACATTGAAATAAAATTCTCCAACACTTTCTCAAAAGATTTGTAATAAAATTTTGTTAGGGGTTTTTCGGTGTTGTATCCCTTTACCTGGATTTGTCATTAACGTCAGGGTCGAGCTTTTACCTAAATAAAACACAAGGATAAATTTAACGGAGCGTTCTAAAATTTCAGTTCTAAGACTTAAACTAAATTATCATATATATATATATATTCTATATACAAAATCTCTATCCAAAAATTAAAACATATAAGATTCAATTTTGAATACAAAGTCTACCAATTCAACTAGATCCCAAACCCCAAGGCAAATCATCCCAAAATCACTCACAGTCAGAACAGTAACCATAACTCAATAATCCAGCCAAGAAGAATCATGCCCACACAACCATACACCAACAATAATTAACTTTCAAATTCTTCTCATTTGATTAAGACGGAATAATCAATCCAAATACCAAGCAACTGGGTAATACTCAAAATCAGTACACATTCAACTATTAACACCACAACCCATAACACTACACACGGCTACTGCCCACACAATTGGTTAAATAGAAATTAAAGGCTCCTAAAACTGATCCGTCCGTGAATCATTATCCCCAAAATACAGCTTAAATACACACACAATCCGTTAACAACCAAAACCCCCAATTAATAATTTATCATCTAGATCCACACCTTATTTACACAATACACAGGGAACGCAAGTAATAGAAATCCAACTCAAAATCATCAATATCATAAACACATAATCATTCTACAATAATTTTAGCTTCCAAAATCATCACAAACCAGCTAATCAAAACACTATTAATAGAGAACAACTAACCGGCTAGCAATACCCAAAAACAGTAGCCTCTCGGCCATTTCGCAATCCAGTCCATAAAACCATCAAATCAGAATACTCATCATCCAATCTCCACAGCACAACCAATCCCAAAACACATATACACCCATCCAACATCACACACACATGCCAAAAATACACCCATTGCCGACACCAACAACAGAGACACACACGGCTCAGCCGAGACACACACCCACAAACACTCAATCAGCCAACCAACAATACCAACATCAATAAATCAATTCCCAAAACATCACAATCTATTTAAACACAATCGGTTGAAAAGCCCCAAAATTATCAAACCCTAATTCCATAATAAGCAAATTAATCCAAAAAATTATAGGATTTATATACCATAGGAATTTTCCTCAAAAACCCATTAAAATCGCCTCTGATTTCTCCGAAAAACGCACATGGAGAATCGGGTCTCCTCTCATGTTCAACGGGTCGCGGTTTCGGGTTGTTCGGGTTTTGCACACATACGGGTCACGAGCTCACCGGAAACCGCTACTAGGACCTCCGGATATCAACTCTGGCCACCGAACATGGAGGATCGGACCTCCGGAAGGATCGGGTTCGGCTCACGGGTCCACGAATCGCCCAAGTTTTCTCTCTCGGGTCTAGCGGGTTGCAAGTCACAGGTTCCTGGATTCCGCCTAGAATTGTCGGCTTTGGCTCTGCCAGCAACAACCCAGCACCACCCACCGGTAATCCGGACCTCTGAGCGGTCGGATTTCCCTCCTCCTCTGTCGGGTCTCCAGCTCACGGATCCACCGGATCCTTTCTTCTCTATCTCTCTCTCGATCTCTCGGCCTCATCTCTCTATCTCCTTCTCAATCTCTACTCTCAACTCTCTCTCTATCTCTCGATCTCTCTCTCTTTCGTCTCTCCCTGTGTCTCTCGGGAAGAAAAAGAAAAAAGAAAAAAGAAAAAGAAACGAAGAAGGAAGAAGGAAGAAGACCAAGAAAAGAGAGAGAAGAAGAAAATTATAAAAGAAGAAATCAACTTGCTGTGCAAGTTGTTGTTGTTTTTTTTTTTTTTTTTTTTCTTGCTGCTTAAGTTACTTAATAAGTTATATATATATTTTTTTATTACAACTTCCTTATTAAGTTAACTTAACTTACTTAATAAGTTTTGTATTATTATTATTATTATTATTATTATATTGTGTCTAATAAATCTGGGACATTACATCTATGAGTAGGAAAGCTGACTGTTCTTGTTCTTCAGGAAAGACGTGTTAGCATGATTGAGTTTAACTCTAGTGCTCTCATGATCTACTGACGTTCAAGGCACGAAATTGAAATACGATTAGAGATGGTGTTGCGAGTATTTTGTTGAAGGATGTTATCCTAGTATGGAAGAGTAAGATGCCATGTTTCTTGCTTAAGACCTATGTGTATGCGTGATATCTGTGATGTATGTCTGAGCAACCGATGAAAAATATTATTATAGTATGTTTTAAATGTTTTCTGGATAGTCGGTGTTTGCTGCATTAGCTATTGGTAAATTATGACTAATATAGTGCTCGCACGACTAAAAATAAAATAAAGGTTGGTTCTATGTAAAAACTCAGTTAGTGTTATAAAATACCCAATAGATACGGTTCCCCTTTTTTTATTTTTTATTTTTTTATTTTTGTCTTATTTCTTTTAGAAGCTTCTACCTCCCCTCTTTTTTCTTTTTGCTTTCCAGGGAGAGACCTTCCAGTTCCAGAGTATTCTTCTTTTCTCTCTATTCTTTATGCTTTTTCTTCCTTTCTTGTTTTATTCTACAGTCGGACATACACACACACAAAAACAAAAGAAACAAGAGAAGTAGAGGGAGAGAGACTTACCAAAAGGGGAAGGAGCTGCAAACCCGTGAAGAAAAGAAGAGGTAAATAAACTTATTTTCTCTTTAGTTTTCACGGACCCATTAGTGTTTCGGTGTAGATTTTTTTTTTTTTTGGCAAATAAATGGAAAAGTTCCCTACTGAGTTTCTGCTACTTTTTTTTTTTTTTTTTTCTCAAACAATGTGCAACCGGAGAGAGAATTCCATGCTCTGTTTTTGGTTAGGTGCTGTTTGATGAGAAGAGAATGGTTTTTCTGGGCCTTTATCCTATTCTGATCGATAGAAAAGCAAGAAAAGAAGAGAATAAAACTCTGGTTTTTCTGCAGTATGAAGAGGAGAGGGAATTTGTGGAGAATTTCAGGAAATCAACGAGAGAACTTTCAGTCTTGTGAAGAACCCATCGCTCACCCCTTTCCTTTATAGAGAGATTGAAGGATGCAGATGCTTACAGAGCGTTTTTGATCTACGGACAGGAGCCTTGCAGGTGTTCAATCGCAGATTCAAAGAATAAAAAAGCACTAATATATATCTCTTATCTCTATTGAATGAGAAGTTAGATTCTAACTAAACGAAAATTTACCAACTGAACTATATTTACCAACTGGGTTGGGGGTTGATTGAGCTGGGTTGGGCTTATGTACTTGCTTGAAACGAGCATCGGTCGGTATTGGCGTGGACTGGGCTGAGCAAAAATCACATGAAATAACGCAAGTTAAACTTGAACATGGGTTTTTAGCAACTTCAACAAATTTTTACAAATATTCGTGTAATAACAAAGAATTTAAATCTAGAAAATGATTTAAAGTTTTTAAAATTGTAAATTGTTTTTCAAAAATTAAAAAAGTTTTTATAGTCAAACTGAAAATAATTTTCATTAATCATCATTTTTTATTGCACAAAATATCAAAAAATATAAAAAAAATATTTTACGTCCAAACAAACGGAGTATTAGTAATGAATTAGATTCGTTTAGAAAATAAACCATGTATATCTTAGCTATTTGGGAGACTGTCCCAAACTCCCTAGATTTTTACCTCTTGCCCATGAAGATTAGCAGAAACCAGATTTTGAAATAAGCTTCAAAATCTAAACTCAAAGAACTCTCTCATCAAAACAATCAACCTATACCAGATTATTGGGGTCAATTCCCCATCTATAACAAATGTCAACATTATCTCTAGTCAAAGAAATGGTTTGGCGAGATTTGAGTTTAAGGCCTATTCAAAGCACACCCTCATCCATCACCCCCTGCCTTAAATATTGTTGTTTAACTGAACATCAATTGTCAAAGAAATAAGCCTGCTTCAGTCCTTTGATAAATGGTCTATACTATTAGGCCAAAATATTTATGTGTTTAGCTCAGAATCATCTGATATCAAGAGCACAGTAACAAAACCTTCATTTTCAGGTTATGACACGGGCACACAACCTTAAGACCGGCAATTTTTTATGAGACTTACGAATCTGACATAAACACAATACCAAACTAGCCGGTTAGAGTTGAAAAATATGGCATGTTTTATTAAATGAGTCAGATTATGTGATGTAGGACAAGAATTTCATCTTGTTCCCGAGATGCTTTTATTACCAAGGGGACTCATCTTGACATCGGGACTGTTAACAAACGGGCTTATTCAAGAATAATCTTATCGTCGGACAAAAAGCTTTATCAAAGAGTTATTAGCAAGCCAGGACGAAAAGGTTTTACTATCGGAACCAAACAATCGGTTCCGACGAGTAAACTACTTTAAGCGGGATATTTTGTATTGTCGACACCAAGTGGACATGAGGACAACTAATATCCGGCAGTAGAAGTACAAATGGAAAAGGCTATCGGCCGGGTTGATGAAGAGTGAGAAACGACCAACAGGCATGAGTGGGAAACTACCGGCGGAACTTTTAGTACAACCGAGAATTAATTAATTAGTTTATGATGTGGCGACATGATTGATTTTTTACATCCATAACAAATATCATATTAATATACCAATTCAAAAAGATTTAAGCAAGAAAGGAAAGGGTCAGCTACCATATGTCGTTCAAGAAGGAAAGAACAAACTATTAACAGATTATGATTTGAAAGATATTCTGCATAAGACATTTTCCTAAATTTCCTAATTCCTCTTCTAAAAGATTCTCATATTTAAATTGACATAATCGTTAATAATTATCTTAGTTATTATATTTTCCCTTCGTTGTTTATTTCATTTCTTAGAAGATTTTACTCTTTAGTAGCTTTAGGATATTTCCATATTTCGGCCTATGTAGCCACCAAGTACTTCCATAATTTGTTTCTTTTGTTTTATTTCTATGCTTAGAATATTTTATCCTTTTGTAGTTTTAGGGTTTCATTATAAATTATGAGCAATTGTAATGAAATAAACATTTTAGTTTTTGCTATCAATAATATTTTAAAGTTATTTTATCAACGTGTGTATTGAGAACACAGTTTCTCTTTCACGTTTATCGTTTCTCACTACGTCATTATGAGTAACCTATATAGTCTTGTATACATGTTCCGACACGATCCAAACCTGACACACGACATAACAACTATGGTCAGTGGTCGATACCAACGAAGGACTTGGACCCCTACCACAGGAAACACAAGGGACTTGGCCTTCCATAATATTCAAGCTCTTTCGGTTTTTTTTTTTTGTAAAAAAAAAGTAAAAATAAAATAAAAAATTATATATATGAGAAGAACTCTCACTCCCAATGTTAAAGCCAACAAAGAGGTCAATCCAAAGACATATAAGAAACATGAAGTCCATCTATATATACTACAGTAAAGAATTACACACTGAATGTCCAAGCAACGAGTTACTAATAAATGGCTACAAAGTGAAAGAAAAAATCAAGTAAAAGAAGGTACTAAACTCTCTCAAACGTACGTGACATTCAAATATCCCCACCCATGGTGTAAAAGCCTAAAAAAACAATCTAGTGAGGCATGTAAGGAGGCACGAAGCCTAGTCTTTCTGATGTATAAACTACACCCCATTCTCTGTTCTGGCGGCATAGGCATTAGCGCCATTCACTCCATTCCCATACTCGGGGTATTTCTCAGAGCTAGTCTGTTTTCTTTTGATAACAATGAACCAAGTAAAAGCTTCCAATAAAGCTGCAACGACGCCCATGAAAATCAGAATTCCGCTATATATCTTCTTCCACTTCTTCTCTGGGGCCAAGATATCTAATCCCTCGTAGATGTTGATGATGCTTAGGATAATGACAGAATATCCGACAGAATGATGGTATATGTTCCAATATAACCTGTATTTGTGATCCTTCTTTGGCCTCAAAAGCAGGGCAAACACCTACAGCCATGTAGAGAAACCGTAAGAAAGCTACAATAAACACATTATAAACCATGCATGAAGGAAAATCGTTACATGAATTATTTACATGATGCAGTTAAAGTGTCCCATTTAAGATGATTTTAGTCCTGCTCGGAAAAAGCCATAGGCAGAGCTAGATAGGACAAAGTAGGCATTATGCGAAAAGCACTGAGACGAAAAGAAGTTGAAATTGTTGGCAACATAGGGCCTTGATATTACATATTAGAATTCATCAATGCATGTCATATTGCCTACTCACTGCCATGATGACAACCTGATGTGCTACTTGTTAAATCATCATGAAAATATGGAGTACCTGAAGTGATCCAAGGCAGAAGAGGGTTATGCCGATGTTTCTATGAGTGTCATACTGATTAACACTAGAGGCTTCGCTGCCTAGTTTTAGACCCGTTGCCCATCCAGCAACCCCAATAACATAGGCAGAAGTTTGGCACGCAATATGCAGGTAAAACCATGCAGGATCTGCTGACTTGAACACCTTTAGGTACCTAGCAATCATGGCTCCCAAGGGCATCAGAGTGCCCCAACTAACCGCGTTTAGTACTCCGTGAACCTGAAAATATTCAATCCAAATATTGAAACAATTAGACCTATGAATATAGTTAGAATCCAATTAAAGGGTATGTTTGTTTTCTGTGTTCTTTTTTGTGTTCTCAACTCGAAGTCGTTGTTAACAAACAACACAAAACACAAAACTGTTTTCACATTTACGTCCTATAAGAACAATTTTGCAAACCAAAAACAAAAATCTTCCCCCAACTGTTCGTGTTATTGAGAACATGTGAAAAATGACCAGAAAAGAATCTTGTTTTTGTTTAGCTAAGAGAGGAAACATGGTTGCCAGAGGATAGAATTGAACACAACTACATATTTGCCCCAGTCTTAGAACCATTACAAAGATTATAATTATACAATAGATTTTTTAACAATGATCTTTTTTTTCTTTTTACTTTTAAGCTTCAAATATTAAGCAACAAATGGCCTTAGAGATTGAATTACTTACATTCTGTCTTCGTTGCCTTGAAGTGAGTCCACCTCCTGAGGAGGTTGTCGCCTGATCATCCAGAAAATTCAGAGAGCCCGCTGATTTCATGTTTTCTGAACTTGAAGCGGTATTATGGCTACTAGGACTATCTCCGCTCAGAGGACCTTCTTGCCAGACTTGGTTCACCGTTGTGCCACTACCAAGCGTCAGTGTAGCAAATATAGTCATCTCACTATTCTCAAAGGTTGCAGAGAGATTTGAAACCGCAAAGCTCAAATCACCCTCTGTCAACGTAGATATTCCATATCCAGACACAGGGGATGTGTATACACGCATGACTGAACTGGAGTTTTGATACGCCACAAGGGCTTGTGCTCCTACCATTCCTGATCCTGTAGGGTTGATGGCCCAAGCAACCCATCTCGAAGTTGAGGTTCCTGTGTGTCTATACGCAATATCAACCTTGTTGGTTGATTGGTCATAGCTCCAGTGAAGGAAAGCACTCAATACAGGAAGGTCTTGGCATGAGGGGAATACCCTGTTGCTAGAGAAAGTATAGCTCTTGCAGGTTTGAGCGAATGATGAGGCACATAGAGAAAACAGAACACAGGAAAGCAACAATGTTGTCAAACCTTTTCCCATATTGGTGTACTTTGATCTTTGCCTAGAGAGGGAAACAAGTTCTCAGTATCTGGGTATGTGCCAGATGATACCAAAACTTGTTTCCTGAGGTATTTTCTCTATCTGGGTTGCAAGGCTTTGGATCAAAAACTAACAATTTACAGCAAGATTCCAAAGAGGAGATGTGAGGGAAAGAGAGGAAAGGGTGTTAAATATTGTTGGAAGAATCGACTTTGTAAAACTCAAACAAGTTATGTCTAGAAGGTGTTTCTGAATTCTGACTCTGATATTTGTCTTGCTGTTGGTCCAATATATAGAACTCTGAAGATTAAATACTCAGTAAAATAGATGGCAATCATGGAAGGAGTCAAGGAAGAGATGTGAGGGAAAGAGAGGAAGGGGTGTTAAATATTGTTGGAAGAATCGACTTTTTTTGACTCAAATAAGTTTTTTGTTTAGTGGGTGACTCTGATACATGTCTTGCTGACGGTCCAACATAAAGGAGTCTGAAAATTAAAGACTCAGTAAAATAGATGGCAATCATGGAAGGAGTCAAGGAAGTTTTGTTTCCATCCACAGCAGCTTCTTGGGGACACCTGCGGCTGCAAGTTCCCAAGAACCAGTTCATGTTCATGACCATCCCCACGCGTTGAATTAGCAATGAGGAACGTGCTAGTGTCTATTAACAAAGATTTTAACTTAGAGCCTTCTAGAGAAAAAAGAGAGATCCTTCTAGAGAGCCTTGTTTTGCCGGGGAGGGAGGCTCTCTCCTCGCGGCTATATTTTGTCTCTCCCTTGTTTTTAATGAGTGGAGGTTAGTTGTTCTCTCAATCATTTGGGCCGTAAAGTTTTGTTACCCAGTAAAATCGGTGGGGGCTGATTTTTTACTTGCCCTTTTGGGCTATGGTGGTTTGTGTTTTTTTTTGTTGACTTTTTTTCTTCTCATTCTCTAATAGGAGGTTCATCTTGAGATGTCCGGCGGGGAGTCGTTGTTATCGTTCGTGTCACCAGTGGAGTGTTAAAGACTCAGTAAAATAGATGGCAATCATGGAAGGAGTCAAGGAAGAGATGTGAGGGAAAGAGATTCCGGGGTGTTAAATATTGTTGGAAGAATCGACTTTTTTTGACTCAAATAAGTTATGTCTAGTAGGTGACTCTGATAAATGTCTTGCTGATGGTCCAATATAAAGAAGTCTGAAAATTAAAGACTCAGTAAAATAGATGGCAATCATGGAAGGAGTCCAGGAAGTTTTGTTTCCTTCTACACCAGCTTTTTGGGGACACCTGCGGCTGCAAGTTTCCAAGAACCAGTTCACGTTCATAACCATCCCCACGCGTTGAATTAGCAATGAGGAACGTGCTAGTGTCTATTAACAAAGATTTTAACTTAGAGCCTTCTAGAGAAAAAAGAGAGAGCCTTCTAGAGAGCCTTGTTTTGCCGGGGAGGGAGGCTCTCTCCTCACGGCTATATTTTGTCTCTCCCTTGTTTTTAATGAGTGGAGGTTAGTTGTTCTCTCAATCATTTGGGCCGTAAAGTTTTGTTACCTAGTAAAATCGGTGGTGGCTGATTTTCTACTTGCTCTTTTGGACTATGGTGGTTTGTATTTGTTTTTGGAAAATGTTAAATTTACAACACCAACACAACAACTACACAACAACCCCTCACATGAGGGTAGACCCCACACACTGGGGCCCACCCTCATATGAGGGGTTGTTGTGTGGTTGTTGTGATGGTATTGTGTATGAATCAAATCCCTTTGTTTTTTGTTGACTTTTTTTCTTCTCGTTCTCTAATAGGAGGTTCATCTTGAGATGTTCGGTGGGGAGTCGTTATCGTTCGTGTCACTAGTGGAGTGTTTTGGCCGGACTTCATATTTTTCTCTATTTTCTGAAGCCAGATCTATGCTTTTCCATTGGCTTCTAAGAGACATGCACCATTCAAATGGATCCACTGTTGTCTTTTGGTCATGCTGTCGTTTGCATCAGCTGTGTAGGTTTTCGGTGACCGGGGCGTGGCCATCACTCGCCAAGAAGGTCTTCTTCTTGAGCAGCGCGTGACGGTCACGCTCCTCCTTTTTTTGCCATGCAAAGATAGCGCCCAAAGACAGGGAGACCGATCTGCTATTTGGTAGTTCCGAAGGCAGCGTGTGTATGGTGATGACAGTGCCCCTATTGCCAACTTGGGTTGAGTTTTCTGTTAGATATGTTTGTGTATTCCTTTGTTTTTATTGTAAGAGGGGGCTTAAATGTAATTCTACTGAAATTTGTGATTATGTTTAGACAGCTTTTTTTAATTCAGATTCTTCTGACTTAGAGTGTGGAGGGTCTGTCCCTCATTTCTCAACTTGTATGCCTTCAGACTTTTCAAATTTAATGATAGCACATGCTAATATGCTAAAAATAAAAAAAAAATAAAAAAAAATGAATGAGGAACGTGCTACCGCCCATCCCTACCAAGCCATCTTTCCCCCTGACCCCTTTTGTTTGTTTTTTTTTTTTGGATTCCTCGCAAGTGTGTCCAAGTGAACTTTGAGAAATGCTTCCTTTCCGTGGGTTTTTTACAACGCCCCTTTATTTTGCCTTTGGGCCAAATATGTTGGACTGGGTCTTAAGCCCAATTACTTTCCTCTTGGTCTTGGATTTGTAAGATCTGTTCTACTGGTTGGATCTTTCAGATCCGGACCTCTCTTTTGTACCCCCTATTTTTTTTTTTTTTTTTTTTTTTTCCCTTCTTTAAGTACATGAAAAGAAACAACTAACAACAATGAAAAATGGCTGAACAACCTAATAAAAAGCACTAAAAACTGCAAGAGAAAATATAAATTAAAAGAGAATGCATAAAATGAATAACGCGGCCCTATTGATTATTGGCATGAACACTAAAAAAATTAGCCACTAATAAAGGCAGTTAAAGAATGCGTGGATAAGGGTCTGAATGTAGTACCCCAGATAATTATCTAGGATAATTAAGTCCTAAATTGAAAATTGAAATCTTTTAACTTTTCTTGAATTGGTTGAATCAGGAACGTTCACAGTTTTTTCCCTCATGAACGATTGTGGTCCCCACCACAAATGATAGTTGACGTGTTGAATTGTTTGTCAGAAATTACATCACACACCTTCAGCGTGTGTGTCGAACTGTACCATGAACGGTTGTTTTACCCTAGATTTTTCACGAACGTTTGCAAAAAGTCAAATCAATTAATTCTTATCCACTTCAACCTCTTCACAAAATAGTACCCCCCCACCATTGCCCTCTTCACTTCATTTCCACCCCTTTCAGTCAATAACCCTTAATTAAGAGTGAGAGAATGTTTTGAAGGAGTTTTAGAGAAAGAGAATGCGCTGTCTTGGTTTATATCTTCAAAAGATGTAACCTCCTTAACCTAACTCGTTTCTTTAAGTGATTCTTGCTTTGATTAGTTATTTTCTATAACCTAGTTTACTATTTTGGTAATATCTCTAGTTAGTTTTGCATCCTTACTTAGTTTTTGTTTTTAATTCTAGATTAGTGTTTGATTAGTAGATTTTTCGTGCTTAATACTACATGAAATTATTATAAAGGTTAAGAATCTATTACGGATCATGTTAAGACCTTAGAATTTGCTTCGAACTAGTTTTATGGCTTTTAGGTTCAAATTTGAGATTTTGCCAAAGCGACGAACATTCGTCCTTCACTGGACAAACAAACTACGTTTGAGACAAATGTTTGCCATTCATTGGACGAACGATCGTCAAACAGGCAGAAATCTTAATTTAAGCTATTTAGGATTTAAGACCTGTTTTAGCTCAAATTTAAGGCTAATGTTTGATTTTTCTCGAATTTCGAGTTGTGGACCCTCAAGGAGATTTGTTGGAGGAGCCATGCGTCACAAGTAAGTAAAACTCACGTGGATACTTATTGTTATTTTTTCGCATAACACGAATGTTTTGTGTATCAAAACATGTGTGTTTACAACTTATATGAAATACCACTTTATTACTCTGAACTCTATTTTGTAAAAATATGTGATTAATGGCAAGACAATAAAATGACGAAATTATGAAAGCATGCATATAAAATACGGTGAAGACCAAAATTGCATCGTATGATATGGTACACAATCTCGTGCAAAAAAATGGTAATAGGCTTACTATTATACATGTTGTTCTTTATAGTCAAAAGTTTATAATGTGTTATAATGGGCTTCGGATCCAATAATTGTTTTGTGAACAGTGCACCATGTTTGAATGGGGGTCACAACTACGGCTTTACTAGTAGCATAGGCCACCTGATGTCACACTTAGTCGGGTTACTAGTATATGACGATATGCTTACATATCTAGGACTATTAAATTAAATTATTATCCACGGTTATTAATTATAACCACTAGATTGTAATTGTTAGTAACGACCATTTAATCACAACCATCAGATCAAGCTTAATTTGATCTTATTGTTGACTTTACTAACTGTCTAATGTATCCAATCATGGATCTACCTTAGAAGCATCTCACAGTCCAGATCAAACCATCCGATCGAACAATCCTAACCATCTAAAAATAAACGATCATAATCTTATCACTCCAAGCTCCAAAACTAAGTGCCAAGCGCTAGCGTGCCATCAAAGTGCTACTAGTGCCTTACAGCCCACTGTCACATTTGCACTATATTCAAGTATACACACAGGTGCGTACACCCAAGCATTGCTTTAAAGCAAATGGTTTAAGTAAGTTGGAACTTTTCAATACCAACTTGACTTTCTTTTCTTTCTTTCTTTCTTTCTTTTTATTTTTTTTTTATTGGTTTTTCGTGTATGGCTCTCTTCTTTCAGAACTCTTTAATACATTCCATTTAAAACATTATGAAACTCCAAATTAAATAAATATACATAGTAATTTTAAAAATACTTTATAACATATAATGTCATGAAGAGGGACAGTAACGACCCCTGCCAATTAATATACGTGTATATATATATGCACATCTCCTTGTGTGTGACGAATGTGTGCATGTTTGTTTTTTTTTTTTTTTTTCCTAAGCAAATTGGGAAATGGTTATAGAGATGGGTGTTTATATATGTATGTCTGTAAGTGTGTACATATGCATATATCTTCATGTGCATGTATGTATCTAAAATCAAAGCCTGTTGAGAAGGTCCACATTGCTTACCACTGGAAATATAAGATGACAATTGGTTACTAAAGGATAATTATCACAATCTCCATCTAATACGATCTCATTCTACATCACCCTTAGCCAGTAAAAGCTGACCTGCAAAGCAGCATATATGTACTGATTTGAAAATTGTTGTTTTACCTTCTCAACAAACTCCATACAAGCTTGTGGCGAAATTTTTTTGCAAGAGATGCTTTAGTGCCCATTTGGTTCAGTGAAACTTTGAAGCATATACCTCAAAAGAACCCGATTGCTCTTGATTTGGCAAGATTTGAGTTTTAAGGCCTATCCAAAGCACACCCTGACCCATTACCATTTACCCCCAGCCTTAAATATTGTTGTTTAACAGAACATAAATTGTCAAGGAAAGAAGCCTTCTTCAGTCCTATGAGAAATGATCTATACTATTAGGCCAAAATATTTATGAGTTCAACATCTCGTTATTGTTTAGCTCAGTATCAACTGATATGAATAGCAGAGTAACAAACCCCATCATTTTCAAAAAACCTTAAGACCGCCAATTTTAATGCAATATGAAATTAGCTCGTGTTTCACCTGCTTTTTTAAATGAGTCGGATTATAATTGATTGACTTATATAGTCTTATACTCATCCATCGACATGACTCAAACCCAACACGTAACACGATAACTACATATGGTCAATTATTGATACCAATGAAGGACTCGGATCTTGCCATATGAAACACAAGGGACTCGGTCTTCCCTAATATTTAAGCTCTTTCTGTCTTTTTTAAAGAAATATATATAAGAAGAACCCTCATTGCCATTGTAAAAGCGAACAAAATGGTCAATACAAAAGACAGATATAAGAAACATGAAGCCCATCTATATATACTACAGTAAAGAATCACACTGTGAATGTCCAAGCAACAAGCTACTCATAAATGACTACAAGGTGAAAGAAAAAATGAAGTAAACGAAGGTACTAAACTCTCTCAAACATACGTGACATTCAAATATCCCCACCCATGGTGTAAAAGCCTACAAAAACAAGCTAGTGAGGCATCTAAGGGGACACAAAGTCTAGTCTTTCTTATGTATAAACTACACCCCATTTTCTGTTCTGGCGGCATAGCCATTACCGCCATTCACTCCATTCTCATACTCCGGGTATTTCTCAGAGCTAGTCTTTTTTCTTTTGATAACAATGAACCAAGTAAAAGCTTCCAATATAGCAGCAACGACGCCCATGAAAATCAGAATTCCGCTATATATCTTCTTCCACTTCTTCTCTGGTTCCAAAATATCTAATCCCTTGTAGATGTTGATGATGCTTAGGATAATGACAGAATATCCGACAGAATGGTGGTAGATGTTCCAATATAACCTGTATTTGTGATCCTTCTTTGGCCTCAAAAGCAGGGCAAACACCTACAGCCATGTAGAGCAACCGTAAGAAAGCTACAATAAACATATTATAAAGCATGCATGAAGGAAAATCGTTCCATGAATTATTTACATGATGCAGTAAAAGTGTCCCATTTAAGATGATTTTAGTCCTGCTCGGAAAAAGCCATAGGCAGAGCTAGTTAGGACAAAAGTAGGCATTATGCGTAAAGCACTGAGAGGAAAAGAAGTTGAAACTGTTGGCAACATGGGGCCTTGATATTTCATATTAGAATCCATCAATGCATGTCATATTGCCTACTCACTGCCATGGTGACTATCTGAGGTGCTACTTGTTAAATCATCATGAAAATATGGAGTACCTGAAGTGATCCAAGGCAGAAGAGGGTTATGCCGATGTTCCTATGAGTATCATACTGATTAACACTAGAGGCTTCGCCGCCTAGTTTTAGACCCGTTGCCCATCCAGCAACCCCAATAACATAGGCAGAACTTTGGCAAGCAATATGCAGGTAAAACCATGCAGGATCTGCTGACTTGAACACCTTTAGGTACCTAGCAATCATGGCTCCCAAGGGCATCAGAGTGCCCCAACTAACCGCGTTTAGTACTCCGTGAACCTGAAAATATTCAATCCAAATATGGAAACAATTAGACCTATGAATATAGTTAGAATCCAATTAAAGGGTATGTTTTCTGTGTTCTTTTTTGTGTTCTCAACTCGAAGTCGTCGTTAACAAACAACCCAAAACACAAAACTGTTTTCACATTTACGTCCTATAAGAACAATTTTGCAAACCAAAAACAAAAAACTTCCCCCAACTGTTCGTGTTATTGAGAACATGTGAAAAATGACCAGAAAAGAATCTTGTCTCTGTATAGCTAAGAGAAGAAACATGGTTGCCAGAGGATAGAATTGAACACAACTACATATTTGCGTCAGTCTTAGAACCATTACAAAGATTATAATTATACAATAGATTTATTAACAATGATCTTTTTTTTCTTTTTACTTTTAAGCTTCAAATATTAAGCAACAAATGGCCTTAGAGATTGAATTACTTACATTCTGTCTTCGTTGCCTTGAAGTGAGTCCACCTCCGGCGGAGGTTGTCGCCTGATCATTCAGAAAATTCAGAGAGCCCGCTGATTTCATATTTGCTGAACTTGAAGCGGTATTATGGCTACTAGGACTATCTCCACTCAGAGGACC
The DNA here is from genome assembly GCF_958979055.1 of Alnus glutinosa. NCBI lineage: Eukaryota > Viridiplantae > Streptophyta > Magnoliopsida > Fagales > Betulaceae > Alnus > Alnus glutinosa. The sequence continues at coordinate 1,324,252 of NC_084887.1, read as the reverse complement.
TTCTTGCCAGACTTGGTTCACCGTTGTGCCACTACCAAGCGTCAGTGTAGCAAATATAGTCATCTCACTATTCTCAAAGGTTGCAGAGAGATTTGAAACCGCAAAGCTCAAATTACCCTCTGTCAACGTAGATATTCCATATCCAGACACAGGAGATGTGTATACACGCATGACCGAACTGGAGTTTTGATAGGCCACAAGGGCTTGTGCTCCTACCATTCCTGATCCTGTAGGGTTGATGGCCCAAGCAACCCATCTCGAAGTTGAGGTTCCTGTGTGTCTGTACGCAATATCAACCTTGTTGGTTGATTGGTCATAGCTCCAGTGAAGGAAAGCACTCAATACAGGAAGGTCTTGGCATGAGGGGAATACCCTGTTGCTAGAGAAAGTATAGCTCTTGCAGGTTTGAGCGAATGATGAGGCACATAGAGAAAACAGAACACAGGAAAGCAACAATGTTGTCAAACCTTTTCCCATATTGGTGTACTCTGATCTTCGCCTAGAGAGGGAAACAAGTTCTCAGTATCTGGGTATGTGCCAGATGATACCAAAACTTGTTTCCTGAGGTATTTTCTCTATCTGGGTTGCAAGGCTTTGGATTAAAAACTAACAATTTACAGCCAGATTCCAAAGAGGCTATGTGAGGGAAAGAGAGGAAAGGGTGTTAAATATTGTTGGAAGAATCGACTTTGTAAGACTCAAACAAGTTATGTCTTGAAGGTGTTTCTGAATTCTGACTCTGATATTTGTCTTGCTGAGGGTCCAATATATAGAACTCTGAAGATTAAAGACTCAGTAAAATAGATGGCAATCATGGAAGGAGTCAAGGAAGAGAGGTGAGGGAAAGAGAGGAAGGGGTGTTAAATATTGTTGGAAGAATCGACTTTTTTTGACTCAAATAAGTTATGTCTAGTAGGTGACTCTGATATATGCCTTGCTGATGGTCCAATATAAAGAAGTCTGAAAATTAAAGAATGTAAAATAGATGGCAATCGTGGAAGTAGTCAGGGAAGTTTTGTTTCCATCTACACCAGCTTTTTGGGGACACCTGCGGCTGCAAGTCTCCATGAACCAGTTCATGTTCATAACCATCCCCACGCGTTGAATTAGCAATGAGGAACGCGCTAGTGTCCATTAACAAAGATTTTAACTTGAGCCTTCTAGAGAAAAAAGAGAGAGCCTTCTAGAGAGCCTCGCCTCTCTCCCTCCTAACTGTGTTTTTTTGTCCCTCCCTTGTTTTTACCCAGTAGAGGTTAGTTTTTCTCTTAGCCATTTAAGCTATAAAGTTTTGTTCCCCCAATAAAATTGGTGGTGGCTGATTTTCTCCTAATTAACTCTTTTGATCTATTGTGGCTGATCTTTCCCCTAGCTCTTTTTGGCTATGGTGGTTTGTGTTTATTTTTTGTTGGCTTTTCTTATTCTCGTTCTCTGACAGGAAGTTCATCTTGAGACGTCCAGTGAGGAGTCGTTATCGTTCGTGTCATCGGTGGAGTGTTTTAGCCATACTCCATCTTTTTCTCTATTTTTTGAAGATAGATTTATGCTTTTCCATCGGCTTCTGAGAGACATGTGCCACTTAGATGGGTCTACTGTCGTCTTCTGGTCTTGCCGTCGTTTGCGGCCGTGTAGCTTTTTGATGACCGGCACGTGACTGTCACACGCTAGGGAGGTCTTCTTCTTGAGCAATGCGTGACGATCACGCTCCACCTTTTTTCGCCATGCAAAGATGGCACCCGGAGACTGGAAGGCTGATCTGATGTTTGGTAGCTACAGCACGCGCCAGATTTCGGCGATGACAGTGCCCCTACTACCAACATGGGTTGAGTTTTCTATTAGATATGTTTGTGTATTCGTTTGTTTCTATATACAGTCTACCTATAAATGACTCAAATTTTAATAAAATTTTTATTGTAAGGGAGGGCTTTAATGTAATTCTAGTGAGATTTGTGATTTTGCCTAGGTAACTATTTTTAAGTTGAATCATTTTGACTTAGAGTATGGAGGATTTATCTCTCATTTCTTAACTTGTATACCTTCGAACTTTTCAGGTTCAATGATAGCATATGTTAATCCGTTAAGAGAGAGAGAGAGAGAGCTATGAGGAACGTGCTACAGCCCATCCCTACCAAGGCATCTTTCCCACATACCCCGATTTTTTATTTTTTTGTTTTTTTGGTTTTGATTCCTCACAAGTGTATCCAAGTGATTCAAGTGAACTTTGAGAAATGCTTCCTTTCCGTGGGTTTTTTACAACGCCGCTTTATTTTGCTTTTGGGCCAAATATGTTGTACTGGGCCTTAAGCCCAAGTACGTTCCTCTTGGTCTTGGATTTGTAAGATCTGTTCTAGTGGTTGGATCTTTCAGATCCGGACCTCTCTTTTGTACTTGTTTCTTCTTCTTCTTCTTCTTCTTCCTCTTTTTTTTTTTTTTTTTTTTTTTTTTTTTTAAAGTACATAAAAAGAAACAACTAACAACAATTAAAAAGAGCGGGACAACCTAATAAAAAGCACAAAATCTGCAAAAGAAAACATAAATTAAAAGAGATTGCATGAAATGAATAACGCAGCCCTATTAATTTTTGACACGAACATTAACAAAACTTAGCTACTTTTAAAAGCGGTTAAAGAATGCGCGGATAGGAGCATGAATGTAATGCCCCAAATAATTATTTAGTATAATTAAGTCCTAAATTGAAAATTGGGATCTTTTAACTTTTCTTAAGTTGACTGAATCAGGAACGTTCGCAGTTTTTCCCTCATAAACGATCGTGGTCCCCACCACAAATGATTGTTGACGTGTTATATTTTTTGTCGAAAATTACATCACACACTTTCAGCGCATGTGTCAGCACATTTACGTGCCTAGTACTGCATGAAATTATTATAAAGGTTAAGAATCTGTTAGGGATCATGTTAAGACCCTAGAACTTGTTTCGAACTAGTTTTATGGCTTTTAGGTTCAAATTTGAGATTTTGTCAAAGCGACAAACGTTCGCCCTTCATTGGATGAACAAACTGCGTTTGAGATGAACGTTCGCCATTCGTTGGACGAACAATCGTCAAACAGACAGAAATCCTAATTTAAGTTTTTTAGGATTTAAGACATGTTTTAACTCAAATTTAAGGCTAATGTTTGGTTTTTCTCGGATTTCGAGATTGTGGAGCCTTAAGGAGATTTGTTGGAGGAGCCATGCGATACAAGTGCGTAAAACTCACATTGATACTTATTGTTATTTTTCCGCATAGCATGAATGTTTTGTGTATCAAAACATGTGTGTTTACAACTCACATGAAATATCATTTTATTACTTTGAACTCTATTTTGTGGAAATATGTGATTAATGGCAAGACAATAAAATTATGAAATTATAAAAGCATGCATGTAAAATACGACATGGTACAACGTCTCTTGCAAAAAAATGGTAATAGGCTTACTATTATACGGGTTGTTCTTTATAGTCAAAAGTTTATAATGTGTTATGATGGGCTTTGGATCCAATAATTGTTTTGTGGCCAGTTCACCATATTTGAATGGGGATTACAGTTATGACTTTGCTAGTAGCATAGGTCACCCGATGTCAGACTCGATCCGGCTACTAGTATATGACGATATGCGTATATATTCGGGGGCACCTATGTTGTATTACATGCCCATCGGGACAACACCAATCCTGTTAGGAATGGGTTAGTATCCTGGATAGATTGTATGGAATTAAACTATGATGTGATACTCTTGTTACAAGCATATATACATTATATCTATATTACATACATTATCATCTTGTACGATGAAATATTATTCTCTTGTATGTGATTTCAACTTAAACTGAGTTCACCAAATGATAACCTATGTAGCATGTGTATTAGTACTCACTAAGTAGTTGATTTACACTTGTTTCTATCTTTTCCACTTATGAAACATATATTGTTTTATAGATTGTTTTTGTGATGACGAGTTTGGTGCAGCATTTGGTCTTATTGGAGGGAGTCATCAGAATCATCTTTGAGGGGTTTGATGACATTTGGCTGGCGTGGATGTTGCATGGACCATGTGAATCCTGCCGTGATATGATAGATATCCCATCTTTATATTGTATCACATTAAGTGTAGGCTTTGACTCTTATGTTGGTGAATCTTAGACCTTGGTTCTTGATCAGTACTATTTTGATGACAAGTCTTTTGACCATGTTTTAAGAGCTTTGGCTGATATATGTTATGATAGTGTTTTATTTTACTCTGACTATTCTTGTGAGTGTGGATTTTAAAATACTACATTTATTCATTTAAGTAAAAGTCTTCTGATGCAAAATCTCTTTGGAAAGTATGAGATTCCTATGGTCTTGTTCTTCTAGAACAAGATTGGGAGATGAACCATGAAGTTAATTTCACTAGAGCGTTACAATGATCGTCATGAGACCCTTCAACTCTACCGAACTCCCAATGCAATGAACTCATATAGGGGCATAATCCTCATAATACCGTTCAACCCTACCCAAACACCTGGAAGGTAAGCAAAAACGTAAAAACAAATGGAGATACAGAGATTTAAAAACAATAAAGAGGGAACAAAAAAAGCATTTGGTAGACTATTTCCTAAAAACAGAAAACAGTGCTTTTGGCATCTAGACAATTTTTTTCAAAATAATTTCCACTTTGGAAGAAAATAGAAAACTATTTGGCGTTTCAACAATTTTATTTTTTTTTGTTCCATTTTGTGGTTTTTCTACCTATTTGGTGATTTCCAAGCTGATTTGAACAACAATCAGCACAACCCAACAAGGCTATAAACAAAATGATATCCAATCTCAACATGACATTAAATCCACAACAATAAACCAACACAGTGGGTGACAAACATCAAAGTTTAAATAAATAATACATATTACACAACAAAAACCACAATTATACTGCAATAGTCTCCACATTTACCATACACTAGTACAAAAAATAAGACCGTTACATCTACTACGTGTCCCTGACTTATACTTTAAAGGTTCTCCTAAACATGATCACCATCCTACCAAAAAAGGTCTTTCAAGCTATCATAAGTAGACAATATCCGATTTTTATACCTTCAAGCTTCTAAAAGATACTTAGCCTTGAGTGCATTCGAGACATCTTTGGCCGTCAGTTTGCTTTGGCAGATGTCGAACAGAGAGTCCACAATAACATTGCCGATAGATTCATCTTGCCCCCACTCCCACTTCATACTTGCCCATGTATCACCAATTGTCTCATTGTCATCTGCTACTGGTTCTGATGAGGTAAGCACAAAAGCCACCTTGAGACTAGCAAGAAGGAAGTGCATCTTCTTCTACCATCTCTTGAAGAAGGTTCTATAAAATCTTTCTGAGTTTGACGAAGTCTACCGCAAGTTCTTTCAGAGATTGTGGTGCCATGGACACAAAATAATTTCTTGTGATTGTTAGAAAAATAGGATAGTAAGATAGAAAACATAAATGCTCCTAAGGTTCGTTACTGCGTCGCTTTCCTTAAAAAACTATTTGCCCCCACTAGCTTTTGATGAATTGGTATGTAAAAGTTTACAACAAATATTTCTTCATGGTATAATAGAGCCTGCAAAACCTTTGTTGTTTAGTTGCACTTTGCACAAACAAAACCAAGCCTAAATACCCTCATATTTTCTATTCTAGCAAGAAGCTCGAATTTTAAAAATACATAAACTGTTTAAGGAGACAGAAGAAGAAATAATTTTTTTGTGTATAAAATTGGACTGCAGCAGACTATATATAGTTGTGAAAATAGCAATTATTTAATGTATGTTGACTAGCAATCTTTCGTAATTAATAGTAACAACTGCTATTCTAACAGTCACAAACTACTATTTTAATAGTCATTAAATCTGACCATCAAATCTTAATAGATACTGAATTTTGACTATTAGATTAAATTATTATCAACGGTTATTTAATTATAACCACTAGATCGTAATTGTTAGTAATGACCATTTAATCACAACCGTTAGATCAAACTTAATTTGATCTTATTGTTGACTTTACTAACTGTCTAATATATCCAATCGTGGATCTACCTTAGAAGCATACCACAGTCCAGATCAAACCATCCAATCGAACAATCCTGACTGTCTAAAACTGAGCGATCATAATCTTATCACTCCAAGCTCCAAAACTAAGTGTCAAGCGCACCATCATGGTGCCACTAGCGCCTTATAACCCACTATCACGTTTGCACTTTATTCAAGTACACACACAAGTGCATACACTTAAGCATTGCTTTAAAGCAAATGATTTAAGTAAGTTGGAACTTTTCAATACCAACTTGACTTCTTTTTTCTTTTTCTTTTTTTTTTTTTCATATATGGCTCTCTTCTTTTAGAACTCTTTAATACATTCCATTTAAAACAATATGAAACTCCAATTTAAATAAATATACATACTAATTTTGAAAATACTGTAACATCTAATGTCATGAAGAGGGCCAGTGATGACCCCTGCATATATCTTCATGTGCATATATGTATCTAAAATCAAAGCCTGTTGAGAAGGTCCACATTGCTTACCACTAGAAATATAAGATGACAATCTCCATCTAATACGATCTCATTCTACATCACCCTTGGCCAGTATACGCTGACCTGTAAGCAGCCTATATGTACAGATGTCCTGATTTGAAAATTGTTCTCTAAACTTGTCAGCAAACTCCAAACAAGCTTGTTGCGCAAAAATTTTGAATTACGAAATTATCTAGTGTTTGACCTGTTTTTAAAAATAATTCAAATTATAATTGACTTATATAATCTTAGATCCGTGCATCGACACGATCCAAACCCGACACGATAACTAGTAAGTGGTTGAAACCTATGAAGGACTTCGATCTTGCATTATGCAACACAAGGGACTCGGCCTTACCTAATATTTAAGCTCTTTCTGTCTTTCTTAAAGAAAAATATATATATCAGAAGAACCCTCATTGCCATTGTAAAAGCCAACAAAAATGTCAATACAAAAGACATATATAATAAACATGAAGCCCATCTATATATACTACAGTAAAGAATTACACACTGAATGTCCAAGCAACGAGCTACTCATAAATGGCTACAAGTGAAAGAAAAAATGAAGTAAGCGAAGGTACTAAACTCTCTCAAACATACGTGACATTCAAATATCCCCACCCATGGTGTAAAAGCCTACAAAAACAAGCTAGTGAGGCATCTAGGGGGACACAAAGCCTAGTCTTTCTGATGTATAAACTACACCCCATTCTCTGTTCTGGCGGCATAGCCATTACCGCCATTCACTCCATTCCCGTACGCGGGGTATTTCTCAGAGCTAGTCCTTTTTCTTTTGATAACAATGAACCAAGTAAAAGCTTCCAATATAGCTGCAACGACGCCCATGAAAATCAGAATTCCGCTATATATCTTCTTCCACTTCTTCTCTGGGGCCAAGATATCTAATCCCTCGTAGATGTTGATGATGCTTAGGATAATGACAGAATACCCCACAGAATGGTGGTAGATGTTCCAATATAACCTGTATTTGTGATCCTTCTTTGGCCTCAAAAGCAGGGCAAACACCTACAGCCATGTAGAGCAACCGTAAGAAAGCTACAATAAACACACTATAAAGCATGGTTGAAGGAAAATCGTTACATGAATTATTTACATGATGCAGTAAAAGTGTCCCATTTAAGATGATTTTAGTCCTGCTCGGAAAAAGGCAGAGGCAGAGCTAGTTAGGACAAAAGTAGGCATTATGCGAAAAGCACTGAGAGGGAAAGAAGTTGAAATTGTTGGCAACATAGGGCCTTGATGTTACATATTAGAATCCATCAATGCATGTCATATTGCCTACTCACTGCCATGATGACTAACTGATGTGCTACTTAATTGTTAAATCACCAATCATCCCTCACATTTGGGCTCGAAGGTGAATATCAACGACAAATTCAAACTCAAGACTTAACTTTAATACCATGTTAAATTACCGATTATCACAAAAACTTAAATTGATAAGGACAGTGAATGCAATCATTTAATTAATACTTTAACAATACTCATCACTTATACGCGGTCACATGAGAAATTTAGAAAAATTGCTTCATACGTTGCCTCATAATATGAAAATATGGAGTACCTGAAGTGTTCCAAGGCAGAAGAGGGTTATGCCGATGTTCCTATGAGTATCATACTGAATAACACTAGAGGCTTCGCTGCCTAGTTTTAGACCCGTTGCCCACCCGGCAACCCCAATAGCATAGGCAGAAGTTTGGCAAGCAACATGCAGGTAAAACCATGCAGGATTTGCTGACTTGAACACCTTTAGGTACCTAGCAATCATGGCTCCCAAGGGCATCAGAGTGCCCCAACTAACCGCGTTTAGTACTCCGTGAACCTGAAAATATTCAATCCAAATATTGAAACAATGAGACCTATGAATATAGTTAGAATCCAATTGAAGGGTATGTTTGTGTTCTGTGTTCTGTTTTGTGTTCTCAACTCGAAGTCATTGTTAACAAACAACCCAAAACATAAAACTGTTCACATTTACGTCCTATAAGAACAATTTTGCAAACCAAAAACAAAAAACTTTCCCCAACTGTTCGTGTTATTGAGAACATGTGAAAAATGACCAGAAAAGAATCTTGTCTCTGTATAGCTAAGAGAAGAAACAGGGTTGCCAGAGGGGATAGAATTGAGCACAACTACATATTTGCCCCAGTCTTAGAACCATTACAATGATTATAATTATACAATAGATTTATTAACAATGATCTTTTTTTCTTTTTACTTTTAAGCTTCAAATATTAAGCAACAAATGGCCTTAGAGATTGAATTACTTACATTCTGTCTTCGTTGCCTTGAAGTGAGTCCGCCTCCTGCGGAGGTTGTCGCCTGATCATTCAGAAAATCCAGAGAGCCCGCTGATTTCATATTTGCTGAACTTGAGGCGGTATCATGGCTCATAGGACTGTCTCCACTCAGAGGACCCTCTTGCCAGACTTGGTTCACCGTTGTCATGCCGCTACCAAGCGCCAGTGTAGCAAATATCGTCATCTCATTGCTATTCTCAAATGTTGCAGAGAGATTTGAAACCGCAAAGCTCAAAGCACCCTCTGCCAACGTAGTTCCATAACCAGACACAGGGGATGTGTATACATGCATGACTGAACTGGAGTTTTGATAGGCCACAAGGGCTTGTGCTCCTATCATTCCTGTTCCTGTAGGGTTGATGGCCCAAGCAACCCATCTCGAAGTTGAGGTTCCAGTGTGTCTATACGCAATATCAACCTTGTTGGTTGATTGGTCATAGCTCCAGTGAAGGAAAGCACTCAATACAGGAAGGTCTTGGCATGAGGTGAATATCTTGTTGCTAGAGAAAGCATAGCTCTTGCAGGTTTGAGCGAATGATGAGGCACATAGAGAAAACAGAACACAGGAAAGCAACAATGTTGTCAAACCTTTCCCCATGGTGAGGCCAATACAAATTAACGTAGACGACTTTGATCTATGCCCAGAGATCAATCCCTCAAGGAAACCAAAAAAAAAAAAACTTCTCTGTATCTGGGTATCTTCTAGATGATACAAAAATTATTTCCAAAGGTATTTTCTGTATCTGGGTTTCAAGGCTTTGGATCAAAAAGCCAGATTCCAAAGAGGAGATGTGTGGGAAAGAGAGGAAGGGAAGGAGGGTCCTAAATAGTTTTGGAAGAAGATGGTGTTTCTGAATTCTGACTCTGTTGTATTTGCCTTGCTGATACTCCAATATAAAGAAACTCTGAGATTATAGAAATACGAAAATATTTAGCAATCAATGGAAGAAGTCAAGGAAGTTTGTTTCCTTCTAACTTTAGAAAAGTCTCTCTCTCTCTCTCTCTCTATTGGGTTGGCCTTCAAGTCCAACCACTTTCCCTTTCCACACCAGCTTTTAGGACACCTGCAAGTTTCCAAGAAACCAGCAATGGGGATGGCCAATTAGCCATCTTGGTCCCACGCGTTGAATCAGCAATGAGGAAAATAGAAGTCTGCAGAACTGTTTGTAAAGGCATCCCCTAATTACAGTTCAACCCAACACCTACCACGGGCAAAGAAAATTGCACCACTGGTGTCAGGTCTGATTATAGAACACGGCAATTTGCGCGTCGATTACTTCTGGAAATAGTAATTATCATCCGTGACAATTTAAGACCGTTAATAAGTCTGCAAATGAAGTTATTTTTGCTAATAAAAAAATAAAAAAATAAAAAGACTTAATCAAAAGACTAATCTGCGTCATTGCTTGTAAACTAATTTTTTTCTTCTAATTTAATATTGCATGTTAACTAATTAATTGTCTAATTGATGGAGGTCGTGGGAAAAGGATCGTGGCGGCAATTTGTATTGGTGTATCGGGTTCAGATCGTTATAAGATATGTATATAAAATTGTATAGAAATTATTAACCCTAAGCAGGATCTTCTCCAATTTAATTAAGGAAAATAAAAAAATTCAACTTATCGTTTAAATTTTGTTTTGTTTTATCTAACAATGTCCTTAATTGACTGAATAACATATTCACCGTTAAATCTCTAAAATCTAATCTAAATCTTAAAATATATCATTTACCTTTCAACCATGTGCGAAGACTATTTACATTTATAAAATTTAATCTGATTTATTACAAACACAATTAAAAAAAAAATATATATATATATATGTTCTTTCTATTATTAAACCGAAAAAAGAAAATGAGAAGAAAATAATTAACGTGTTGACTTGTATTCTTTTTCAATTTCACACCGCGGAATTGCGACCGAGTATTATTACAGCCGTATATTGACCAAAGCGTTACACACGACGTGACGACGCAAGAGCCATATTGGCGGGGTCCACATGGCGTCTTTTGTCAAGCTACGCTAAATATGCGTCACGATCCACCGACGTTGCCTTGATCCGACGGTGGTTCTTTAAGCAAGAGGTTCGAGGCTTTTTCCGATATACATTTGGCTGGGAGTTAGGGCGTTGGGGTGTTTGGTAAACTAGATTGATTATTAATTATACTTTATTGGCTAGAAAAATAATTAATATTTGAGTAAGGGCAATTTGTTTATATTAAAAACTTTATTCAATTTATGTAGCATATCTAAATATCTAAATATCTAATTCACTCATGGCCCACAGTTTTGATGAAAAACCATCAAATGAAGAACACCACCCTTTTTTTTTTTAATTATTGTAAGGGTTAAATATGTCAGACCCGTGTAGTTTAAAGACTTTATTTTTTACTATTTGTGGTTTATTTTATATCGTAAATAGTATCTCGTTTATGACTAAAGACAGAGATAGTACTTTCGTCAAAAAATTGACAAAAGCTCACGTCAACACCTCTAAGAAGCTGACACGTGTCTTATGCCTAATTAAAAATTAAAAAACTTAAATAAATAAGCCTTAAAAAATAGAAAAAAAAAAAAAAAAGGTGTGGCTCCATGGCCGGTTTGGAGGTGGCTGAACCTCCCCATGGCCCTTGGGGTGGTTCAGCCACCCTAGAACAGCCGGTCTGGGGGTGGCCGAACCACCCCCTTGTGGCCCATGGAGGTGGTTCGGCCACCCCCGCAAGACCAGAGAGAAAGAGAAAGAGAAAGAGAGAGAGAGAGAGAGAGAGAGAAGTTTAGGATTTAGCCCTTGAGGGTGGTCGAACCACCCCCAAGCCAAACGGAGGTGGCTCGAGCCACCCTTTCTTCTTTTTTATCTTTTTTTCTTCTTTTTAGAAGTTTTTATTGTTTTTAATTTTTAATTTTTTTAATTTTTTAATTAAGCATAAGAAACATATCAACTTCTTAGAGGTGTTGACGTAGACTTCCGTCAATTTTTGGACGAAAGTTTAGATGGAGGTACCATCTTTGTCTTTAACCATAAACGAGGTACCATCTACGATACGAAATGAACTATTGAGAAAAAAAAAAAAAAAAAAAAAAAAAAAAATCTTAAACCTCATGGGGCATAAACATATTTAACCCTTATTATAATTGGTTTCTTTTTTTAAAAAAAAAAAAAGGTAATAAAATATAACTTGTAACTGGGGACAAGAATCATGTGCTTCCACGTGGAATGATAATTGGGTATGAATGTAATCCAATGACATATCTCATTTTTTATAATACAATTATTCAAAGTTAGTTTGGACTTTGGAGTCCGTTTAGCTATAAAATCTTGCAGGCTAAACTGCAATAAAATGGTAAAAGATATTTCGTTTAAATTTGCATCTAAAAAAACAAAAAAAATAAAAAAAATAAAAAAATGCAGTTTTAAAATACATAAAAAAAAAAAAAAAAAAAAAAAAAAAACAAACACACACAAAACACTCTCAAATCTTATTAACAAACATAAACATGATTTAGCTATGAGGAACGCTTGTGTGGTGTCATGAAGCTCAGGGACAAATTTGCACAAATTAGGCAAGAGTCAACTAATCATATTTAATTGTTTTGTTATTGCATTCCAGGCAATAGAATAAACTACCCCCACTGCCCTCTCTCCTATGTTTCCAGCTTCCTAACTTGTATTTAAGAAATGCAAAAGAGCTAGGGCTAATTAATTAGGACAGTCCCAAGCTAATAAAAAATTCCCTTAGGAAATGCATATAAAATCAAAATAATTTTTTTTTTTTTTTTTTTGCTAGTTATAGAATCAAGAAATTAAATCATTCAATCACCTCTAATCAACTTAAATTGTCTGTAACAATATCTTACTCATGCACAATCTACAATGAATGCTAATAAAAAAAAAAAAAAATGCTGACTTCAATGGATAAGTGAGCTGTAGGCAACCTGACTTTGGACTAACCCACTTTGTAAGACATGCTAATATATATTAAACCAAAACCCCCTCCTACAAGCCACTTTGAGACTCAAATGAAACTTTACCAAACTTTAGTCTACTAAAATTCAACCACCATTTACCTTGTTTATCACATTGAGTATGATGGTTAGGAGCAAGTCATGGTAGGTAACTTTACCATGTTATATGGATTTTATAATATCAGCATAAACATCTTATACAACTGCTTTAAAAAAAGAAAACTATACATCTTAACTCCTTTTGCACCACCACCCGGGGAATTCCTCCCTCCTCCTTGGCACCCTCCTCCGCCCGCCTCTAAATGGGAAACCTACAACACCTTATGCATATCACTTCCCTCCTCTGCCTTCTTCTTTGCCTCTCCATAACCGGTGCTCACTCTTTTGTCATCAAATGCTTCTCCACTAGGCATCCCCCAACTCTTAAAGCCAAGCACTCTCCTCCTCTTGGAATGCCTCCAATACCCACTCTATGCACACTCCTATAAGATCCCAAGATACCATCCATGCTATGATGTCCAAGTCTATTTTGGATGCATATGCGCAGAACATACTACAGTCCATTCTTACCGAGGCATCTTTTCTTCTGACCTCGGTTGGCTCCTCAAAGATGAACGGATACATCTTTGTTGTATCCAAGTTGTCAAAGTATGAATTAAATTACTAAATTCATCTCTTCCTATGAGTTTAAGCTTTTAGGATAAGTGGTGATTTAATATGGTATTAGAGACAGAGGTTCTGAATTCGAACCCTGGGTCTGTCAATTCGACTCCCAATTAATTAAATATTTCACGTATTTGGCCTGCTAGTTAAAATGGAGTTTGAGCCCACATGTGAGATGAACTGCTAAAGTATTGATTAAATTTAGTCATTCCTATTAGCTTAAACTTTTGGGATAAATGGTGATTTAACACAAGTCGACTTTATCTCTCTATTGTGGATTTTTTTACTACCGCCCCTTTACTTAGCTTTTGGGCCAAATATGTTGTGCCGGGCCTTAAGCCCATTACTTTCCCATGTGATTTATAAGATACGTTATGCTGGTTGGATCTACTAGATCAAGACCTCTCTTTTGTACTTGTTTCTTTGTAATGAATTAGATTTGCTTAGTAAAGAAAAACCATATATATCTTAACTATTTGGAAAATTATCCCAAACTCCCTAGGTTTTCACCTTTTGCCTATGAAAACTTGGATTTTTTTTTTTTTTTTGGTTCAAATAAGGACCTATGATGGATGTTGTTTGCCAAGGAGGTATGTCGTCCAACTCTCCGTCCAAGTTTTAATGGGAGCTTTGCCAAGTGGCCTATTTTCTAGGATTGTACAATGGGCCGTTTTTAATCGACGTACTGCCGCTATCCGCTTGCCCACATGGGTTATCGGCAAATTTTCAGCCCCTAATCCCAAGTGAGCGGATTCATATTCATTATCCAACCATATGCCGATGGATAAGCTCTATGGATAATATATGTCCGCCCGTCTACCCTTGTGTGTGTGTGTGTATATTTCAATTTGAGGTCTTTTGCCTTATGCTCTCTCTCTCTCTCGCCACAGCATTGCTCACGCCTTCTAGGATTTTTTGTCAGCCGTCGCTCTCAGCCACTCTCCTCTCTTTCTTCACCTTCTCCTTTGTCAACCGTTAATCTCTCTTTATCTTTGTATTTGGTTTGCCTCTTTCTCTCTTTCTTTTCTATCTCATGTTCGAGATTTCAAGTTTAATATTTTGACTTTTTGCAATATGGTTTGTAAAAATATGTGATGTAATGTTGCTTGACCAACAAGTTTGTGAAAATCTATGATTTTTGCAATATAGATTGTGAAAATATCTTCTTTTATTTATTTATTTATTGTTGATGAAACGTGGCATTTTTCATAAATTTGTGGTGCACAATGGATACTCACGATATATAAACCAAATTATCTATTCACTCGTGGGTGGATACAAACGACTCCCGCCTCGTGTGAACATGCAGACAGATGGCTAAATTCACTCTTCGCTAGAATCAATACGAAGGCAGATTAGAACTGAAATCCGCTCGTAGAAGGCGGTGTACAGTCCTAGTACTATTTTACAAAAAAAAAAAAAAAAATCCAATGCATTGTTTGTTAAAAGGTGAAATCCCAAGGGTTTGAAGCAATTTTCCTAACTATTTTAGATAGGAATTCAGTGTTTCACAAAAGTTGAAAAGTTTGAAAAAGACAGATTTACAGTATTTTTTTTCCTAAGCAAATAATGAGAAATTGAAAATTACAAGCAGAGAGCCAAAGAAAATAGACAAATTTCTTGGAGTTTTGTCTTTTCTCATACGTTCCTAGAAATTAAATGGATTTGACCAAAAAAAAATCCGAATCTCAGCATCAGCATCAGCATCCATTTCAGAAAGTGACAGCTGGAGAATTTGTAATATTAAAAAGGTGGGGATCCAAGACCCACCACGTTGTCTGACCTTCTAGAACTCTTCCATGGCCGTGCAGGCCTGACGTCACGGCGACGGCAGCCGAAATAGGCCATCCATCCCATACCAGTCCAACTACGAGAAAGATTCAAATATCTTGACCGAACCACTCAGTACGGCCGCCCATTCTGCATCGCATCATGAGTTGTTTTAAAATAATAGACTGTTCTTTGTCGTTCAATATAGACGGAGTTGTTGAGTCATTTACGGCTTGTTTGGCCTTTTTCTCTTTATTTATTTAAAAAATAATCTACTTCAAAATATTTTAATTTTATATTATATCAATAATTTTTTTTTATTATTTAAATAAAAAAAATTAATTACAAAATAAATTTTTTTACCTTATATCACATCTATCACTTCCAACTTTCATTACCAATTTCCCTTCCCTTATCAAACAATGCCATAAATTAGGCTTATATTATTTCATTTTTATTATTTTTAATTTTTTAATCAAAATATCTTTTATATATATATATATATATATATATATATATATATATTTAAAAAAAAAAAAAAAAAAATAGTGTCATCTCATATGGGGAAGGGGGACGAATCTTCACACCAAAATATTTAAAATTCTTCCTTAAATTTACATATTTTATAAATTTGTCCCCCAAAATAGTATTTTTGTTCCCCTTTGTTATTATTTTTTAGTTTTGACCCCTCTTCCAACATAAAAAACCTAAAATACTCAATTCATTTAATTTTCTTTCGGACTTTAGTTCCCTCCAGCAAAAATGTGAAATATGATGAAAATATCTGTAATTATTTAGGTTCACAATATTTATTTTGGCATCACAAGTTAAATGATTTAATCGTTTATGATTGCACCATTAATGTTTTGGCGTAACTCTCAGCATTGTTGTTTGAAGCTTCAGGAGATCTTGTTAAGAAAAAGAGCCCACGTTCAAAAGTATCAGTTTTCATGGATTCTACAGATCGTATTTAGTTTATTTGCTAGTTGTTTATACTATTGTGTGTTTGCGGTGCTATGAGATTAAATTTAAGACTTTTTATTTTTTTTTATTTTATATATATATAAACACAGATATTATATGTATCTATGTGGCTTAGCATTATTTATATAAGTTCGTCTCTCTAACTTATCAAAAAAAAAAAAATGTTCGCCCCGATACCAAAAATCTTGGTTCCGTCCCTGCCTGAACTCTCCGTGGCAAGTCATTGGACTTGATCCTTATCCATCCCATATCAACATGTCACATTTCACTGTTTTAATAACTTCTCACCAACAATAATCTTTCTATATCATTGGCTTCTTGCACGTAAACCCTGTACATTTTCTTAATGGAACCAATTATAGAAATTGGTGAAAATGTCTTCTCACGCTAAGAGAGTTATAGGCCACCTACAAGTTTCCTGATTCGTGGTTGGTTTATCAAACAGTGCTCATTTTATGGACTAGGCTTTGCTGTTGAGTTGGTGGGGAAGAGCTGTTGCATAATAGGAGAAAAGTAGGACCATGGAAAGATGATCACGCAAGAACTAAGAGAACTCTTCATGGTATATAAAAGCCCAACACTTTCTTTGATCTCCTTACAGACTTGTACAGTTTCACATCCACACCTTTGAGTACTTCTCAAATCTTGGCTTGATTGATAAAAAGTAACCACATCACAGAGGTAGCAACCACTTCTGTTTCATTAAGACTGGCCCATTGGCATCTTCAAAACCAAAAGATGGTTTATTCATCTCTGCAACACTACCCAAATTAGTTTTTAAGCTTAAATTTTGATCCCCCCCCCCCCCCCCCAGGAAGCACTTAAAGTTTGAGTCTCCAATGGCTGTAACCTCCAGAATCATGCTGATGACTTGCATCATCGCCTCACTAATCTATATTTCCACCACTCAAACCTGCTCAAACTACACCTTTTCAACTAACCAAGTATTCAATTCCTGCATCGATCTTCCTGTACTACATGCCCATCTGCACTGGAACTACATTCCATCGACCACAAGCATTCATATTGCTTACAGGGCAACTCAAACTTCTACAGGATGGATTGCATGGGCAATCAATCCGACTGGAACAGGGATGGTTGGATCACAAGCTATTGTTGCTTTTCAGAATTCTAGTGGTATTATGACAGTTTATACAACACCAATAACCAGTTACACCCCTTCGATGCAACCGGGGACTCTCAGCTTTTCCGTTTCAAACTTCTCAGCAATATATGCCAACAATGAGATGACTATCTTTGCTGTTTTTGGCCCACTAAAGAATGGAACTACTATTAATCATATCTGGCAAGCTGGAAGTTCAGTTTCAAATGGCATCCCTCAGACTCATCCAACATCGGGACCCAATGTCCAATCAATGGATTCACTGGACCTTCTTTCAAAGTAGAAACAAATATTAAACTTCAAAATGACTGTGTCCTCAAGTTTGTCTCCTTCGACTACAACTATCTTTGCAAGTACATTGACTTTGGTCCTTTGTTCAGTCACTACTCTTGCTATGACTATATTCACCAAAATTAGTAGCTTTCACGTGGTTGTTATTGTAGACACTGCAGATCTAAGAATATACAGTAACTTCCACATTAATGTAACTGGCCCTGTCCTACTATATCTCAGCATCAACTAGTTGCAAATATTCTCATACAGATATTCCACATTCCGCAAAAGAATTAACACGCCCAGTTTATCCAAGATACTAGCTTAGACTATAGAAAAGAGGATCAAAGGGAAAAAAGAGCAGGTATCACAGTCTAGCAAAAATGATCTATCAATAATCCCTACATTCAAGTGAACTATCCTTTAACAAGATGAATAGTTTCAACCTATTTACGGTCCAAACATGCATAAACAGTGACAGAAAAGCTTATTCTCTAATATAGATAAATCAAATGAATAGTCATGTTCTTTAGAGCTATATTACCTATATTCGAGTCGAGCTGAACCGAGCTTGGGTTGCAGGATTCGGCTCAAATACATAGAAAATAGGCTTGAGTTCGGCTCAAATTCGAGCCAAGTTTTGAAGGTTTGTTTAAATTTGGTTCGTCAAGAGCCTGGCCAAGTTTGGCTCAAATTATGTTTACTATGTTAATATTTATAAACTATAATTACAAAATCTTATATTTATAAAACTATTTTTCAATATATATATATATACGAGCAAGCTAACAATTTGAGCCAAACAAGTCAAGTCGAATTTTTACAAGCCAAGCTCACAAGCTTTGAACGAGCTGAACCAAGTTTATACAACTACGTCTTATTTAATATACGACTAGATTATTGTGTTCATAAACAGCTTATTTATTTTTCGAACCAAAACCAAATTGAGTTTAAGCGAGCCAAGTCGAACCGAGTTTACGAGCAGCTAGGCTCATCTAACACCCCTAGGCCTATGTATGTGTAATGACATTACCCAACAAATTCAGCAGCTCCTCATGCCTGGGCTTTGTTACTTGTAACTCCAAAGTCACCTGTCAAGTGAGTACGGAAAAACATATGTTAAATAGAAGGATTCAGCAGAGGACAGTTGAAGTTCTATGACACACACTCAAGCATCTTCTGCCAACGTAAAAGTTTCTTCCTTCGCATAGTTAGGAAACATAAGGTCACTAATTCAGCAAAAACTTACAGCTCAGCATGTCTATAATCATAAAGTCATATCTCCCCTCTGTTTTGAAAACAACTGACGGGGGCCAAAAGGGGTTAATAAACAGAGCTTATTCCCCAGTGGAATGAAGAAACCAACTAGTTATGAGGAAACATAACTAACCACATGGTAGATCCAGTTTAATGTAGAATAACTTGCCCACTAACTGTCAACCAACTAGCTTGGACAATTTCTCTTCTAGTACTGATTTTACATGATTAAATAGATCCAATCCATTAGATAATGGGCTCCTAAAATATTCATGAAACTTACAAGACAGAAAATTTTTGAGAACTATATGATCTGTACAGACCGAAGCTGCCAAATAGTGTAATTTGAAATGTATAGAAATGCCCATTGTTAACAAGGTGTGGACTATTACAAGGTTGATAATGGAGGAAGAATATTTTCTCTCATTAATATCAAGAGTCAGGTGGCTCCTGCTTCCTCATAAGCTAATGAAAACAAAGGCAAGCATAAACACTTTTTTTCTTTTTTTTTTTGAGAAAAGCAAGCATAAACACTTGGTTATGTAAATGATCTGGTTCAAGTTTAGATAACTTCTTTAGAAGCCGATACAATGACAACTGCATAGATGCATGGTGATATAGCTTTGTATTCTGGTCTTCCAAAAGATATAATATGCTTACCTCTTTAAAGATTTCACTATAAGAAGCCTCTTTGAATCCCTACACCAATCGCAGGTGAGTTTAGTCAGCCTTACTAAAGGACAAAGTTTAAATGCAAGTATCATATGTTGTCTACACAAACAAGAAAAAGTGGATAAGGGGTCGGGAGGGATTAAATGCAGATCATCCATATGTAAGTACAGGTGTGGCACTTCACCTGCATACAAGAGTATGGGAAGTTTTTATCTAAAGAATGGCTAACTTTGCATGAACGAGAAGAAATGAAATTAAATGCACGTGAAAGCGAGACCAATTTCTGAAACAAGGTAAGAGAGAGAGAGAGACCAATTTCTGGAACAAGGTAAGAGATGCTCCGTTTGAGTCTCCAATTTTAGCGCGGAAGATGCAGATCCCTAAGTTCTCAACTGCAAAGGCCATCATAATCAAGATAGATTCCTTTCCAAGTCCTTTACCCCGACTATGCTAGCAAGAGGAAAATGATCAGAAATAAGATTGAGAGGAATTATATATATGTATATATATGATAGTATAAGTACTAATAAAGCTTTTTTTCCCTTTTCTTAATGGGTCAAAATATTATAAATTCCACAGCTATTTAAAAAAGAAAAATTTCAGATACAACTTTCAACAAGGAGTGTCAATGATCAGCCTATCCTAATTGCACTTACCACAGATAAATTGACAACCATATTATAAAGTACATTCGTTATCATATTTCTTGCTAATCATCGGGTCTGGGATAATGAAGAAGGGTTAATACAAAACATAAACAGAACTAGAAAAGATGATATTTTGGAGCCTGCCCATTTGCCCGAAGATCCTGCTCCTGCAGCAGATTCTGCTCCCCCATCGGGAGTCTTATCCTATATGAACATAAGATTGGATCTATATAAACTTGGATGAAATCTACGTCTCTAAAATCTGAGTACTTGACTCAAGAAGAAAAGATGATAACAACAAAATCTATAATAAAAATAGTAATTGTTAAAATATTAATTAAATGATTAAATTTACCATTTCCTATCAACTTAAGTTTTTTAGATAAGTGGTGATTTACATAGTATCAAAGCAAAAGTCCTGATTTCGCACCTGACTCCGTAATTTATCCCCTGATTTCAGTTAAATATTCTACGTATTGGACCTCACTTCTTGAAGAGAGTTTGAGCTTACATGTAAGGAAAGTGTTAAAATATCGCTTAAATGATTAATTCTCCGTTTTCTATCAACTTAAGCTTTTAGGATAAATGGTGATTTAACAATGATAATTACCGATGGAAAGTTAACGCCAATAAAAAGGTCTACACCTTCACAATCACGTGAGACACTTTTTTCTTTTGCTAAGTATTATTCCAAGTTCACTCCCAAAATCTAAATACATCTATACATTCATACAGACATAGATGTATACATGTTTATTTGTACCTCTACATAAATATGGTACACTCCACTTGCTGCATGTCGGAACTCATTAAAATAACTATATATGCTGTATTCACAGCTTCCCTTTCCTAAAGAATTATTAAATGCAAAGCAAAAACAAGAAGGAAAATAAGTGAAACCCAAATCCCAGCATAAGTGGTATGACCGAATGAATATGTTAAAATTACTTCGATTGAAAATGCATATAAAAGAAGGCAAAAGGAAAGGAAAAGGCAATTGGCAATGATACAAGCACTTCACCCACTAAATTAGCTTCTGTTTATCATCAGAAGTAAGTAAAGGTCAGTTTACCTTTTCGGTTCAGCAATCATTATCTCAATTTCTGCCATATGGGGATCATCCAAGTCGTTCATGTATAGGTTCACATCACCAACCATGGCTGGAAAAAGAGTGTAATTCTAGTTTATCTTAAGTGTTCAAATAATTCACTATATTTGTATATGGGAAGCTAAATTTACTTATTCAAGTGCAACTTTTTCATCTCGCAGACTGAAAAAGTGAGATTTTTATATACCCCAATTTCTCAGAAAACGAACAAAGGGTTATTAGCAAAAACGCTGCAAATTTAACTGACCTTCAACATGGGGGTCTCCATGAATGAACTCTCCAACGACCATCTCCTTATCCAATACAATGAAAGTCTGCTCTGCAAAACCCACCCCCAAATCCTTAATGATTCCCACACAATAAACAAACCCAATTTAGCCCGTGCCACAAGAAATCCAAAACACACCCATATATACAAAGTACAATCAAAACCGGGGAAACCCAACTGAGTTTTATGTGCATAAACCCATGCCCAAAACCTTAATCATCATCCATCCAAAAATGAAACAACATATTCACAATCATTTGGTGCGCTAAAAGATCAAATATCAGACACAGAGAGAGAGAGAGAGAGAGAGAGAGAGAACTCTGGGGGTCTTGGGTCCAGGAGAGCTGCATGTGGAACTCCTGGTCAAGGGTGAGGGGCTCAGAGCCGGTGGCTTGAAGGAGAGCCGGGTCTTGCATCCACTCATGGTATTTTGGCACGTGTGCTTCCATGTACGGTACCATCATCACCTTCTTTCCCTCCAAACTCACTCTCTTTTTCTCCATCTTTTGACTTTTGCTCGCTCGCCCTCAGTTTTTCGCTGCTCGCTCAAAGCCCATTGTCTTGTCCCACAGGCCACAGACGCAGAGAGGCAGAGAGATCTGAACGCCTTGTCGTCAGTGCTGTTCCTTCTTTCAAATGAACGACCCTCGGTCCGCCCCGTTTTTCGCCAGCTTTTCTCATTTCTTCTTGCTCACGCAGAACGACATCCCGTTTTTCACCTATTCAAAGGTGGAAAATAATTTTTGTACACACTCACAATGTGTGTATGACTCATGTATCTGGGACCTACGTGGGATGGGTCTCACACCCATTGTGAGTGTGTGTACAAGATATGTGTGTGCAAATAGGTTTAGGATCTTTTACAATTATTTATCAGAATTCGGATAGGTGATTGTAAGAGATCATTTATGAGTTCTACTTGACTAAATTAAAATTGGATTGTCCAACCACTTATCCAGTCAGGTGAGTCCCATAATTGATCTCTCACAATCACTTGTCCGAATTCTCTCAAATTCGAACAAATAATTATAGAGGATCCTGATCCGTACAAATAACACAACTCTTTAAAAGTAAAGAAACGTAGGTGTGGTCCATGTGAATATTATATTCCTATAGGATCCGGATATCTAAGTATTTTGTTGTGGTTTTTTATTATTATTATTGGAGAGTGATCCTTACATTCACACTACACAACAATGACACAACACCAAGACACAATGGAGTGGAGTCCATGTGTGAGCCGAGAAGTAATTGTTACACTCACACTCCACAACTCTAGCACTCACACCAGACACAAGGAAGTGGGACCCAGTGTGTGGGTCCCACTTCCTTGTGTCTAGTGTGAGTGTTAGAGTTGTGCAATGTGAGTGTAATAATCATTTTTCGTGTGAGCCACACTCCATTGTGCCTTTTTTGTGTCATTGTTGTGTAGTGTGAGTGTTTTAATCATTTCTCATTATTATTAGTAATTTTGGACAATAAATGTGAGATTTTTATAAGACTTGTTTGTCTGAATAAATTTTAATTAAATATTAACAATCCAAACAATAAAATTATTGTAAATTTCTATTGTTCATGTGTGCCTAATCATAGTCAAAGTAGTGTCCTATGAAGGTCTAATGAAAAATCTAGACTAATATCTATCACTATATTAAGAGAATGTCATCTCAAGTTTTAAATTCAAAATCTAGTAAACCAAGCATTCCCAATAGATTAGCTATTTCCAATAGAATAGATAAGCAAAAGCTCAAAAACCCACTCCATTAGATTATGTTAAGTAAATGTAAAATAGATTTCTCATCCATCTGTGAATCACATGGTAAAAAAGGCGAAAAAGACGGAAAGTTCTCATTTTTTTTTTCCTTTCCCTTTTCTTCTCTCCCGCTTCTTTCTCTCGTCCTTGCGTCTCTCTTTACGGATCCTTTGTGTGTGTCGAACTCTCTTGAATTTCCCTCATCTTCTCATCTTCTCTCTCTGTCTCTTGAACTTCCCTCATCTTGAATTTCCCATGCCTGTTTTCCTGTTTCAATTTTCAGGAGTAAATGCAAGAAATGCAGACTGTGGATCAAATGTGAACATTTGTTCTTTGTGCTGCTTGTAACGTTATTAGTCTAGTCCAGTTGTCATGACGTTGCGTTTGTGTCAAACACATGTTGATCGAACTAACGGAGAAGTGTTTTGATGCAAGAATCGATTTGGGTAAAATTTGTTTGGAGTTTCTGCTACTTGAACTGTAATCAGAAGTTTGGATTGAGTTCTACCGTGCTTGGAAAGATGACTATCAATTAAGTGATTTTTATAAAGCATTTTCTTTTGGGAGTGCTGGGTGAATATTATATATATATATATATATATATATCCATTTAATTAATATTATAATGCTCTCCCTACGTATGGACGATTTTTGCTTGATACCCAGTTATTACAGTAATTTTTGTCCAAGAATAACTGATATTTGTCTCATTACCTAATTCATAGTTAGTGTTTTCTTTAAAGAGTAATTTAAATATCGATCTCTTTATCTATAAAATAAAAAAAAATTAAAAAAAAAATATCGATCTCTTTCCTTTTCTTCTATAAATGACGCATTTAAATAAATTTTCAGAAAAAACAAAAAGGTAAATCGTCAACTTCTAATGCTCCGTTTGTTTCGACGTAAAATGATTTTAGGAAAGTTATTTTTCTGAAAAATATTTTTCGCCGAAAGCATTTATTCGGCGTTTAGCGCGTACGGAAAATCATAAATATTTTTAATATTTTTATTCAATCATATTAACCTATAAAAATCAATTTTTATTCAAAACATATAAATATTAATGAAAAATAATATAAAAATTACTAAAGACGAGATTCCGTCACTGACCGATAGGATTTCAACCACTTTTACCGAATTCCGCCATTCCGGCTACTATAGCCAGAATCCAAGATAATGGCCAGAATCCGAACAGTTTTGTCGGAATTTGGGTTGGCCGGATTCCAGCTAAAACTGCCGGATTTCGACCTGATCTGTCCCGCCAGCCGGCCGTTCTGGCCTGATCTGTCTGGCTAGCCTGGATGTTTTGGTCAGATCCAGCCAGATGGCCGGAATACGGTCGCCGGAATGTAGGCTGACCGGATTCTGTCGCCAGATTCCTGCGACATTGCCCGGATGCTGTCGGATTTCGATACCGGCAAGATTTTGGTGATGGTTGACTGCTTGAAGTGAAGGTCAACTGTGTCGTTTAATTGGGGTCGAATGCGTCTGGCGTCTTCGGAATTCGGAAAATGATTTACGCAGCTTTTAAAGAGCGTAAATCATTTTTCGGTTGACTATTATTTTAACCCCTACCAAACACCGAAAAATGACGAAATCATTTTACGCCGAAACAAACGAAGCATAATTAAAATATATAGTGATTCCCCGTGATGATTATTCCTTCCAAATGAAATTGGTGGCGCACTCTTTGACACGGAATAGGTTCATAACTTAATTTGTTGATTAAATAAATAATTATTTAATGTCCATTCAACTTCTCAAAATAATCTATCTGTTACATAACCTTGCCAGGTGACAAGCATCAAAAGGTCCACTTTTATGGAGCCTCCCATAAAAAAAAGTCATACATTGATCCACATGTATGCATGGACATACTCTAATCTCTCACTTTCTTCATTTAGCTTTTACTCGTAGAATTATTTACTGACTTAAACATCGAAAGCTCTCTATTTTTCGGGACCAGCAGTTTTCAGTGACTTTTTTCCTTGTTTGGAGGAGCTCCAGTCCGGCCTTCAATTCCAAAAATATGCCTTAACATAATCCAAAAATTATTAAACTTGAGCTGAGGTAAAAACTAGCATATATACAAACTGCATTAAAATTTAAAAGGTTATCGATTTAGTATCAAAGGTACATAATCAATGAATAATTAATTTTAGTCGACGTAGTGCACATGTGTGCTGTAATATATTGTTGAAGTTTCTAGCTGGACTGTTTCACTCATCATCAATATATTGCTTGGCTTCAAAGCCAAGCACAATCATCCATTTCCCTTCAAAACCTCTCCTAATTCCACCAAACAGACACTTTAATTCTGCCTTACCTTCAAAGATAAGCCCACACTTAATTTATTCTCGTAAAATGCTCAATAGCCATAATGACCCTCACTCTCCATACCCCTCCAAAACATCATTACCAAACACATAAAATGTTAACAAAAGCTAGCTAGCCTCCCCCATTCAACTCCTCAGTACTCTTCCAGCTAGCTACCACCACCATGCTCCTCCTGATCTTCCTCTTCCTCCTCTCTTCCCATCTGCACGGCGTCGCATTCTCCGCCCATTGCACCACTGTCACCGCCACCAAAACTTTCCAAAAATGCATGACACTCCCTACCCAACAAGCCTCTATAGCATGGACCTTCCATCCCCACAATGCTACTTTAGACCTTGTTTTCTTTGGTACCTTCATTTCACCCACCGGCTGGGTTGGATGGGGCATTAATCCCAGTTCCCCTGGAATGACGGGGACCCGTGCCTTAATCGCCTTTCCCGACCCAAATTCCGGCCAAATCGTCCTACTACCGTACATCCTAGACCCAACTGTAAAGCTCCAAAAGTCCCTTCTCCTTTCTCGCCCCCTTGATACCCATCTCCTCGCTTCCTCTGCCACCTTATATGGCGGCAAAATGGCCACAATTCACAACGGTGCCACTATCCAAATCTACGCCACGTTGAAACTTGTACCAAACAAAACGAAGATCAACCACGTGTGGAACCGTGGACTCTACGTCCAAGGCTACTCACCAACCATACATCCAACTACTTCCAACGACCTTTCCTCCATTGCCACCATAGATGTCCGGTCGGGCTCCTCCGCCACCCAACACGACAACATCAAAACACTAAGAACCGCGCATGGAATCATAAACGCCATCTCATGGGGGCTTATTCTGCCTATTGGGGCCGTTACAGCACGGTACCTTCGGCACATACAAGCACTAGGGCCAGCATGGTTTTATGCTCATGCAGGCATGCAACTGTGTGCGTTTTTCCTTGGAACTGTCGGGTTCGCCATTGGCATCCGGCTTGGAGAGCTGTCGCCGGGGGTGGAATATGGGCTTCACAGGAAGCTTGGGTTTGCGGCATTCTGCTTAGGAGGGCTGCAGACACTTGCACTGTTGTTTAGGCCTAAAACCACAACCAAGTTTAGAAAGTACTGGAAATCTTACCACCATTTTGTTGGGTATTCTTGTGTTGTTCTTGGGGTTGTGAATGTTTTTGAAGGATTTGAAGTGATGGGAGCAAGCAGGTCATATTCTAAGCTGATATATTGTCTGGGGCTCTCTTCCTTGATTGGTGCCTGCATAGCTTTGGAGGTAAATTCTTGGGTGATTTTCTGTAGGAAAGCCAAGGAAGACAAACTGAGGAGAGAAGGATTAATTGGGGCTTCTGATAAAGGAAGTGGAATTCATAGCTGAGAACACGTACGTACGAATCAAATTTTGTGTGGTTCATCAAAAGGTTCTTTATGCTTCTGCATATATGGAACTTAATTTTGTGAAAGTAGGCCTTGAAGATCTTTTTCTTGTTCAATATATATAATGTAAGGTTTTTTTTTCTTGTTCTGTTTTTTTTTTTTTTTTCCCTAATGATGCTTGATGTAACAGTTTCATGGATCTTATTTATAGCCAACTACATGTTAAAACAATGTTTCTTAGAATTCAACTTGGATGTTTATCCGAAAGTATTCGAATACAAATTTTCGATTGCTTGTTATAGTACTGCAAGTTATGCAATATGTATAATCCTATCATCCGTTGCGGGGACGAAAAATTCCTCGTTTATGGTAGGAGTGGGCAAAACCCGCCGAAACCTGCCCGACCCGACCCGCAAAGTCCGGAGTTTATGTTTGAAATCGCCGATCCGGGTACAAAATCAGACTATCCGTGCGGGGCGGGCGGGCGGTCACGAATATAAAATTTTTAAACTCTCATGTACCCGCCCCTCCCCGCCCGCACGTCTATCCCTAAAAAACTTTAAAAAGAAAAAAAAGAAAAAAAAAACCTAAATTACTACCCATTCCTAAGTCCTGTGCCGCTCACCTCCTCAATACCCAAACTAAGTTTTCATTTCTCTCCATTTATTGAGCAAACAAACATAAGAGATACAAAACAAATCAAAGGAAATGTACCTCATCTTCGGCATTGGAGTGGTGCATGTAAAGCAAACGCAAAAAATGGTAGCTGTCGAGCAGCGGCCAGATATCGTTGATGTTCCTCGTGGCGAAGGCCATGGCAAATCAATGAAGCAAGTCGAGTTCATTGTGAATCGCTTTATGAAAGAACAAGAAATTAAAATCGCTGACTTCGTCTCCAAGCCACTCAAACAAGCTTTCGATGAAGAAGAAGACGAAGAAGAATCAATTGAAAAAAAAAAATACAAAAATGACATGCACAAAATACTTGTCCTACCCCGCCCCACCCAAACCGTTCAATCTACCCTGCAAAACTCGAGACCCAGCGGATATTGTTAACTGTAGCCAGGCCACGAGTAGGGTTTTTAAAACCCGCAATGTGCGGGTCTAGGTGCCAAAATGGCCAACACCTGATCCGCTCTGACCTATGCCCACCCCTAGTTTATAGGTTGTTCGAATTTTATAAAAATTCAAACAACATAAGAGATTGGAGCTGATCTACGTAGCAGCTTAAGATAATAAACTCACTTATTCAAGATAATAAACTCACTTATTCAGGGCAAATGAAGCCCATGACCACCTCTTAAACTCTCTAAATTTCTACTTTCTAATAATAGGGAATTTCAATACCAATTGCGTTGCCAAATTTCACTAAGCGGAGGGCAAGACTAGAATGTAAAAAAGTGAATGACAAACCAAGAATTAATTCAATTTGGGTTTTGTATTAATTTTTTGGGTTAAATAGGGTATTGGTACCTTAGGTTTTTTTTTTTTTTTTGGTCCTCTGTACCTCATTTTTTATCACAGTTAGTATTTGGGCTATGGAAAGAGGCGAAAATGGTACCCATACCTCCGTCTAAAAACTAACGGTTGTCCACGTTAGTGCCATGTAACACACTTAAAAACGCGACACCTGTCTAGATGCCACGTAAGTCACCACATCAACGCTGATTTGGCTGCCACATTTTTTTTTTTTTTTTAAGGCTCTAAAAAATGTTAAAAATTAAAATAAATTAAGAAAATTAAAAAAAAAAAAAAAAAAGATTGAAAAAATCGTTCCGTCACCCCTTTGGCAAGATGGGGGTGGCCAGCCAACCACCTCAAGGGCCAAACCCCCTAGTTTTTTATTTTTTTATTTTTAGCCATTGGGAGTGGCTTAACCAACCCCGCCCGCAGCCCTTAGGGATGGTTCAGCCACCCGCAATGGCCAAACAACCATCCCCAATGGCAAAACCCTTAAAATTTTGATTTTTTTTTTTTTCTTTGGCCCTTGAAGGTGGCCGAACCACCCTTGGGGGTGGCTCAACCACCTCCACCGCCAAAAGCCACCCCCATCTTGCCCAAAGGGAGCCACCCCTAACAATTTTTTCAATTTTTTTTTTTTAGGCCTTAAAATTAAAAAATAAAATAAAATGTGACAGCCAAGTCAGTGGTAATGTGGCGACTTACGTGGCATCTGGACAAATGTCGCATTTTTAAGTGTGTTACGTAGTACTAACGTGAACAATCGTTAGTTTTTGGACAGATGTACTATTTTCGTCTTTTCTCATAACCCAGATACCAGTTGTGATAAAAAAAAATTAAGCACAAAGGATAAAAAATAAATAAATAAATAAAAAATCACCGGAGGCAAAATGATGTTTAACCCTAATTTTAAAAACTAAATCAACTCAACTTGGAATTAATGGTATCACCTAGATTGGCAGTTTGAAAATGTTTATAATTCTTTTTGGTTCAGAAACTATTGTTCTTTCTTTTTTTCTTTTCCTATTTTTTTTTTTTTGTTTTTTTAGGTAGAAATTATTTGTTCTTTTGCACATAGAATTCCGACGAAGTAATTATTTTATGAAAAGGACAAAAAAGCAAGGGACAAGGGACAACCACCTCCACTGCCAATAGCCACCCCATCTTACCCAAAAGCCACCCCTAACAATTTTTTCACTCTTTTTTTTTTTTTTCTTTTAAGCCTTAAAATTATATATATATATATATATATATATATATATATGTGTGTGTGTGTGTGTGTGTGTGTGTGTGTGTGTGTGTGTGTGTGTGTGTGTGTGTGGGGCAGCCAAATCAATGCTAATCATGTGGCGACTTATGTGACATTTGGACATGTGTCACATTTTTAAGTGTGTTACGTGTTGCTGACGTAAACAACCGTTAATTTTTGTACGGAAGTACTATTTTCATATTTTCTCATAGCCTAAATACTAGTTATGATAAAAAAAAAAAAAAAAAAAAAAAAAAAAAAAAAAAATGAAATCACATAGCAAAAAAGTGTTTAGCCCTAATTTTAAAAACTAAACAACTGGACTTGGAATTAATGGTATCACCTAGATTGGCGGTTTGGAAATGTTTATAATTGTTTTTGGTTCAGAAACTATTGCTCTTTATTTTTTCTTTTCCTTTTTTTTTTTTTTTTTTTTTTTGGTAGGTAGAAATTATTTGCTCTTTTGCCAATAGAATTCCAGACGAAGTAATTATTTTATGAAAAGGATAGAAAAAGCAAGGGACAAGAAAAAAGCTCTTGTCAAGAATGGGATTCGAACCCATGCCCTTTCGGACCAGTACCTGAAACTGGCGCCTTAGACCAACTCGGCCATCTTGACGTTGTTGAGACTTGAGGTTGCAAATTATTATATATAATAACTACAAAACAGGGAAAAACAAGAGAACGATATTTACCTAGAAATATAAATCTAAAAATCATTTTTTTTTTTTCTTTTTTTCTTTTTCTTCTGTTTTTTATAAGTACCCAAAAAGAAAAAAGGTATTTATCGTCTTCCCATGGGTGGCCTATCACACTTCGAGAACAAATATCAAACTTTCCCACTTTTGGAGTGTCAAATTTTGTCTTTTACAATCTTTATTTTGGCTTTTGATGGGGGTTAAGATAAGACATGGTCAACATTTGTGGTTTGGGGGTTAGTCCTGCTAAAATATGGATGAATATTGCTAAAAATTATATTTTTATTCAACAATTATCCTACTTTGTTGAATGACAGTGCCAATCAACCAATGATTTTTTTTAAAAAGAAAAAAAAGAAAAAAAAAAGGCTAATCCAAGGGTTATCATGTCAACAAAATGGGATAATTGTGAGATAAAAGTATGGTTTGTAGCATTATACATTATGAAAAAGTGCTTGGACATCTTGGGTATGTGATCTTGTCTTTCCTTCAGCTTGAATTAGAATCTTGGACTCAAGGCATTAGGTTTATGAAATTTTGAGTTTGGGATTCTAAATCCATTTTACCATGCAATTATATTTGATTGAGCTAAGAGCTTGTAAGAACTAAATTAAGAATCTTGGTGTTTGGGCTTCGATACCAACATGCCTTGAAAGAGCCTATCCACGGGTCCAAGGCACTTACTTGAAAATTTTACAGATTTATTGGCACACTGATCATTTAAAGGAGTTGAGGGATATTGTAGGGCTTGGATACTGACAATCCTAAGAGGGCCTTTTCACCGGAAAACCTAGCTGACCTACAAAGGTATGAAGAATCATGTGTCATTAAGGACTCAGCAACTCATAGCCTATTCATCTATCAAGATTCGAGTACACCTTCACCGAAAGGACATCTCCAAGTAGCCAATCCTCCCTCCAATAACTCACTCAACTAACTGAATGTTCACAACATGCTGCCCCTCCTAACAGACTGAGGAATGAAATCTCCACGTCAAGTAACAACTTCTTGACGAGAGACCCTTGAACCTTAAGGAGAGACGTCGGCCTATATAAAGAGCCTAAGTGAACCTCGCAGGTATGCAATGACCCTTTCACAACTATCAAAATACTTTTTCACCATACTCTCACTAACTTGGGTGTCAGAGTGACTTCACTGAATTCCACCCATGAACCTTTCTAACCCTTTTTCTTTCTTGCAGAGCTCCTCCTTGAAAAGTAGTCTTGAGGTGATTGTAGGTCCTTACACCAACACTTGGTTTGCACTAGTTTGTGAACTTACTCTCAAAACATTTGCTCTTGTTAATCCCAAAATTTCTTATTTGATATACATTGTTGGAAACGTTTTCTTAGAGTTTTAAGCTTTTGTTACTAATGTGTTACACTAAAGCTTCTACCAACCTCCTTCGTATAACTAAATGATTAAACTTATCATTTTTTATAAGCTTAAGCTTTTAAGATAAGTATGATTAAACAACTTAAATATGAGTCATCTGGTCAACAGATCAGATTCATTACTATGATGTGTTAGTTTTTATATTTTTGGTTGATCCTCTACGAGGCTGTTCATCATTGGAAATTGGATGGTTTTGTATCACAATTAACGCACTCTCTTCTCACTTTTTTAGGTGTCACAACATCTACCATAAGTGAACAGAGAGGCTTTTTTTTTCTCCTTGGTCAAATGGAAACAAAGCAAAAGAACCAAATACAAAACACAGAAATAAAAAAGGAAAAGAGGTGAAGCTATTTGAAGGTGGATAATGTCGGTAATGAAGAAATGGAAATGCTTCCACCGATGTCAATGGAGTCGACACATCTAGTTAGGTTATGCGCAGTCCAGTTTGCACTGCAATAAACGTTGCGGATCAACCGCACCAGAATACCATTCAAAAGAGAGGCAATTGAAATGGGTATTTGTCTACTGTGTATGCTTGTGTGGGGTTGGGATCTTGAGAATTTACAGACTGTAAAAGTAGGAGTTTGATTCATCATACCCACCTTATGAAGAGACCAACAAAAGTAGAGAAAAGGAAGTGTTCAACTCCCCCACCTTTTCCTTCACTTTTGAACTTCAGTTTCTACTTTCTTCCCACTTTAAAATATCTCTCATTCCCATCAGAAATATCAAAGAACCACAAAAAGGCAGAGGGGGGCAAATGAGAGTAACGGGCAAACTGGTCTCCCTTTAATGGTGTCTCTATCATAAAATATCGTGGGTTGTTTAATTGAATTCAGTTGGTGGCGTGACTACCTTTGTATCATGCTTACTTCAACGCACCATGCCTGGTCTCTCTCAGGCATGCCTTGGTGGAGAGATAATGTTGTGTGTCTCTATGGGTGTGCATGCTCTCCGTGATTTTCTACTCCACAAATTTCAATAAAAGTGTGAGTCAACATCAGCTATATGATCAAACAACTGGCTTACTTTTTCTCTTAATCTTCAAGCTAGACAAATCGTAATCCCTTCAAGATTCCGTGCTGCCTCTACTCAGACAAATAACTGTGAGAGACCTTTCTTGATGGCCCCTCTCGAAAGTTTTGGGCAAGTGAGCCCTACAATTGGAGGCCTATCACAAATTGCAAGAAATCTCCTACACAGAACTGCAAGCATACAATTAAGGTTGGCAATTTTTGACATGACCCATGAATCTGACACGAATCCAACACGAAATTAAAGAGTTAAGGTCAAAAAATCTAACCCGTTTAATTAAATAAGTCAGGTTAAGATTGACCTATATAGTTTTATACCCATACTTCGACACGACCCGAACTCAACACGCGACATAATAGTAGATAATTTTTTACATGATCTACGAACCCAATACAAAATTAGAGAGTTCTGACTAAGGTTAAGGGATTTGACCCGTTTAGTTCAATTTGGTTGGGTTATGATTGACCTATATAGTCTTATATCCATTTCTCACCCAAACCCAACACGCGAACATGAATTGCTACCCCTACATACAATAGATATCATCTCCACCAAAGTCACCAATTTGGTCTATACTAAATATGGATAGAACTAATAATTTTTTACACGATCCACGAACGCGATATGAAATTAGCGAATTAGAGTTGAGAGATTTGACTCTTTTAATTAAATGTGTAGGATAAGAATTGACTTATACATGCTTATATCTATGTTTCAACATTACCTGAACCCAATAAGAAAACATGAATTGTCACATATGCATACTGCAAAAAGCAGGGGAACGATGGCATTCAGTTCAGCAAGACAACTTGCAAGTATGCAGGCATAATTTGTGACTAACATCACATTCTTACATTTGGAATCAAGTTTGAGGTTTGAAATTACATGCTTAAAGGCTTAAAATCAAATTTTACAAAGACATTAAAATCAATGATGATGGCGCTTACACTTGACAGAAAAGATGAAAAGCAGTTTCCATTCAAAAAGTGAAATGAGATGATGGTAAGATCTTGGGGGGGCCTCCTTTCACCAAGTTTGATCACTCTCATGATCAACTTGTAAAAAGAAACATGATCACTAACATCAGTCATTGACCCGACAGATTCATCAAAGAAATGTAAGTGTTTTTTACCTGCTCTCTTTAATAAAAATAGAAGCACAAAAATTATATTCCATCTCAAAAAATAAAAAAGTAACAAGAGTTTCAACTTGTGGCATAAAATATTCTCAAGGAAAAAGAATCAGCATCTGTAGACTTATTCATGGGATCCCAAGATAGGGATCCCTTAAATGTTTCACACTAGTGAATGAACAAAAACCTCAGTACAATCTGCCAAAACAAACCAAAATGATGGGACAAAGGGAAAACAATGCATCCCTGACCACAGAACCCACAACTTTGCCAGAGACATTGCATATCAAAATCTATGGATACAAAAAGTATCATAAGTCTATCTTTTTTCATCATGTATTGCCGCCTCACCAGAGATGCATGATACACTTCTGACTATATCCCGCAATCTGATTTTACATCTCACTCGAGTACCAAAAAAAAAATACCCTAAAACGGTAACTCAAAACCCAAGCCTTAACACAAAATTCCTGTAACTTCTATCTCTAAATTTGATTCTTCGACACGGGCACTCCAATTAGGCACTCCAGTTAGCTCTAGATAACCAAACTTAAGTTCTAACTGAAATGTATTAACGATGGGGGGAATGTGAAATTCACAATTCACCTGCTTCACCAGATTATCTTCACCTACAAATGTTGTGAATCCATATGACTTGATCCTCCTACGCAGAAATTCCTGGAGCATGTGCAAGTAAGAAAAGGAGCTTGTAAGTTTCAAAATTAATCAAGACTTGAGCAACAAGTTTCAAATGGGAATTTCATTAGTGAGAAGGAGGACAACTAAAGTATCAAAGTGAACAATCATCACACTCAGTTTGTAAGTCTCACCATGACACTTTTTTATTTATACATTTACTTTTTTCTTTTTCTTTTTTCCCTCTCGGATTAGGAAAGAATTTCACTAAGAAAAAGGAGTACACTTAAGTACACGGGACGCATAATTTCAAAAAAAAAAAAAAGTACACGGGAGGCATACAGAAAATATTTCCCTAGTCATTACAATCTGATTTCTTATATACAAGTTAACTCACAAAAACAGTGATGTAAAAACCCTCTGGAAGCAAATAGCAATGGCACCTATCCTCCAGTCCAACCACTTTCTTCTCTTCCCTCCTTTTCTTGTTCATGTTTGGCAAGGTAAGTCATGGCAAAACTATGTGGAGAAATAGTAGAGCAGGGCCCAGCGCTACCATTTTTTATTAGGACAAATTATATAGCAGGCGAGGGAGCCCCAGAACACCAAATTTAGCTATACCCTAAATTCAACACATCAAAGGAGTTACTGCTTTGGTGGGTGTGTATGTGTAAAAGATAAAAAGGTCACATTTGAATCTACATTTGCACACCGTTGGTAATGTCGACAACAGACAAGTTGTTTTCTTACTATGCAACTACTAGAAAGTTATATATCAGGAAAAAGATCACAAATATGGTGATTATAAACCTTTAAAAAATAAAATAAAATCTATCTAGAATCAGCGCAAAGACAGTATCATGGATATGTTTTTGATAACCAGCACAGAAACAAAACATACAGTGTATACAGGAAGGAAACTGAGAGCACCACTTCTAAACAACTCATCCAAAAATACCTAAGACTGATAGAAAGGAAAGGGCCAATCACAAAAGCCGCTGAGACAAAATAACCAAGAAGACAAACTTGACCTTATTTGATGGGAGATCCACCCCTTATTTAGAGTGGTGCCTATTCTTTAGAGGCACAAAAGAGCCACTGTCCATATGCACGATGCACCCTAACGCA
Organism: Alnus glutinosa; assembly: GCF_958979055.1. Lineage (NCBI taxonomy): Eukaryota > Viridiplantae > Streptophyta > Magnoliopsida > Fagales > Betulaceae > Alnus > Alnus glutinosa. Next base: position 1,288,477 of record NC_084887.1, on the reverse strand, counting down.
TATAACTTCCTAAGAACCCTTGGCATCACCCAGAAAAACAACTGAACAAGAAAACCTAGGTCCCATAACTCCCTAGCCACACTAAAAGCAAAGATGGTCAGCAGTCACCTGATTCCTTCATACAAATTTCCCATTTTGGAAGCATCATCCCTCCAATCACCATTTAATAGTGCCAACCACCTTGTGTGGAGCAAATACAAGATCTCCTTCAAAGAGAACCCAGCCAAACCAAACCCACTGACAGCACCAACCAAAGCCTACAAGAAAGACTTCACCTCAAAATTTTCTAGTTCCACCCACAGCATATCGACCCCTCTCTAGATTCTCAATCCATAAGCAAGTTCACAAATAGCCTCCAATCCCACTGCATAGGGCTGGGTGTGGTTAGGTGTGAGTCTTAGGTTCAAATCTTATCAAGACCAGAATAAGAACTAAATTAACGAATCAGCCAATCCTAATAAACCTAGGATGCCAATCTAGACCAACATAAATAGGATTCGAATCTAAACCTAGGAAGAGGCCACAGTTTCTATAACGAACAATTGATTACCCATGAAGGATTATGAAGATGATAAGGTCCATAAACTACATGACACCAGACAAAAGAAGAAGCAACTAGACTGTTACAAAGCCATCTACATCTCTATCAGCATGCATCTGTGTGACAAGCAATGCTTTTTATTGTTAAGGAAGGGGAAAAAGAAAAAAGAAGACACCAAAAAAAAAATCTATAACAATCCAATTAGTTGGAATCTAAGGCTTTTCTGATCTTATCCAGTTTAAATGGCGTGCTGCCATGACTTGGAGGCTTACCTACACTTGGTGGACGGATTTATGGCGTCGAATTGTCCATTCAGAGCAAATGCAAAGAGAAGTCTTGTGAGGCTGCTACAAGATCAGAAATCTAACGTGAAAAAATTGTATACTAGTAAGGCAAAAACGCTGAGTTTAAATCTTGAAACACAGCGACTGCCCATGTCCATGTCTACTTGCTTGCCTAGTCCCTCATCTTGATGTATATATACATCAAAATGGTACATACTTCCATCAACAAAACTTGAAATGAGGTCTACAATTAATGTCCATTTTTTTGTTTCGCTTCGATACGATATAAATTAAATGATTAAATTTATTCATTTTCATCGGCTTCAATTGTTTATATAAGTGATAATTATTATTATTTTTTTTTTGAAAAAATATAAGTGATAATTTAATTTAGTATCAAAACAGATATTTTGGTTTGAACTTTATCTCTATCATTCACCTCTCAATGTCAAAATATGGAAAAGTTGTTTACCGTAAAAATGGATCATACTTAATTGGCACAAGAAAACTTGCAGTGAGATGTACATGGGTGATGGCCCCCCACTTGTAGCAAGCAAACGTTATAGGCGAAGGAGGATTTTGATGCACATATGAAAGAAATGAAGGATAAAATATGTCTTTAAAAAAATAGAAATTTAAAAATAGCAGGAGGAGATGCCTTGTATGATGGCAAATATGTTATTTTTCATTTTTTGATGACGAACAACTTCTTCAAGGCAGAATCACTTTGTGTACCCATTCTTGCCAGGTAAATTTCGGACCCGTGTAAAGCACCCCCTCCACACGGATTGGGTAATACACCTGCTTCACCGGCAGGCTGGGCCCAAGGAATTATTTGCACCCTAAATAATTCAAAACTTAGATCTCATGGGACTACCACAAAGACCAAGGCCCTTACCACTTGAGCCAACCCCTTAGGATTATGATGACAAATATGTTATAGGCGTTACATAGTTTTTTTTTTCGGTATAAGTAAGAATTTATTGAAGAAACTCAACAAGAACAAAAATGATCCACTGGTAACTCCTCAAAAACAAGATGACCTACACAAACAAGCGCCTACAAGGAAGCAGAAAAGGGCAAGCAAAAATAAAAGATCACATCATAACAACCCAAAGACCCAGCTAGAGAGCAATTAATGGAAGAGTCATGGACACCCTTAAAGGTGTTGACTTTAGATCTAACCCAAAACAAAATCTTCGAAAGAATGCACACGAAATATTTGTTCTCCTATGGAACAATCTAGCAGTTCTCTCATGCCATAGAGCATAACAATATAGCAGCTACCATAATTCTAACCACAATGGAGAGAAAAGATTTGCCTCTGCCATCCACCGAATAAACTCCTCCCAGCCATAGTTACCATAATTTTGGCCTTATAAAAAAGATATATGCATTTCATTATTATTATACCTATGCTTTCACATTTATATTTAGTGAGGTTGGGTTAAAAACTATAGGATTGATATTAACATATTTGATTTGTTTTAGTTAATCTTGATTAGGTGCTTCTATCATATTTTATCTTGTTATAGTGGGTATATATTCATATATTTAAGGTTAACCATGGCCCCCACCCAACAAAAGTTTCTAGCTCCGCCACTGTGCGCACTGCAAATGCATGGACACATATGGTTGAGTGGTTGACCATGTTCCAATACTTTGTAAAACAGAACAACCTGATGAACATATATGGTATTTCTAGCAACTATTTATGACACAAAAATATGAAATAATTATTCCCATTCATCACTTGTAGTGTGATCGTTCTCTTCAACCTTTAGCTCCAAGTTTGGAGATGTATCTTGAAATTTCTATGGACTTCTATATATTCTATAATCTTTCTCTTAACTAATTTGGTAAAGTGTGGATATCTTTTAGATTCTCAATATTTTTCTTCAATTTTATCCCATCAGATAGTAGCTAAGGAAAGCTAGGCAACACTATCAAGCTTAAAATTCTATTCTTAAAATTCTATAACGATTTCCTTGTATTGCTTTCTTCTTCTTCTTCTTAATTGTCTCTCTTGTATACCCCCTGTATACTTGATTGCGCTTTGCGTTTTTCTAATAAAATTCTATTCTTACTTATCAAAAAAAAAAAAAAAATTATTTTTTCAACAATAACAAGACAAAGCTGCACTTGCAGTTTCATAATTCTAGAACTTCACAATTGAGGGTCAAAGAAGAATAACTCCCAGACTGACTAATCAAGATTTTTTAGAAGAGCAAGTGCATACAAAATATGGGAGACACGAAGTATCAAGTTACAGAGTAGCATGCTTTGTTAAATCCAATGAATAATTTACTTGAAGCCAACCATTTTATATGGTTTGAATTTGCAAGAAATCCATGAGCTTAATAGATGTTGGTATACACATTATTGCTGTAAATACAGTAGTCAAGTAGCACCTACAAAGTAATTCTTCTCTAGGATTGTATATCAAACCACAACTTATGACCCAAAACTTAAGTAGCCAGCTTAAAGGACTACTGATAGAGGCAACAATTGCACCATTTATATTAGGTGATGCTTTTGAATGTTGCACAAAGACCATCAAATCCAGCAAGTGCAAAGTTAGCATTTAGATCATCGTGCAAAAGAATGAAAAATGAGCCAGATTCTATAACAGTTCCATAAAAGAAAGTTGTTTCTGCCATATATCAGAATTATATTTGGTTTTACCAAGATTGTTCAATAAAATAAAGTTCCCTATCCTGATAATGATTCAGTGAGCAATTAAAAAATAGATTAATCAGCTTGTTTGAAGATATGAAGTGAGTGTCTCTTACCTCTGTTTGACTGTCTCTTATTAACACTATAACCACCAACATAACCAGGAGGAGTTTTAGCAGAAATATCAGAAGCTGCACTGCCAAGCCCATAACCAAAGGGACCAGACCCATCTTGCTCAGCATTTGATGATCGCCAAGTGGTGTCCCCGTAGACTGAGCCGCCACTATGAAAGTCAGCAAAGGCCCCATCAAAACCACCATTTGATGCAGCAAAAGATGACGTTGGGGCTGCATTGGTACCACTGTTTCTTCCATACCCTCCCATTCCCAAACTATAGCTGTTATCACCACCTCCATAACCAAGATTTCCACTACTGTTAGAAACATTGTTTCCACCTTGAGCAGAAATTCCTGAAGAATCCCAATTAACTCCAGTATTACCAAATGTACTTCCTACAATGCTCCCACTTCCAGATCCCTGGTATGCACTGGAACTTGCGGAGTTTGTCCCATAATTAAGCCCCCCAGTTCCCCACAGATTTCGAGTAACTGAGCTGAAAAAGGAAGAATTTCCTCCACTACGACCGTCATACCCAATTGGACTACCAAACCTATTAGAATTACCAACATAATAAGGGTTCACTCCCCGCCCGTAGCTGAGATTACTATTAAAATTTGCACTCCCCCCAAAACCTGGGTTCAACCCAGGCTCAAAATTCATACTCATTCCATAACCAGAACCAAATGGAGGATACCCACTTCGACCACCAGATATTGGACTTAATCTACCATCCATCCTGAGTCCATAGCCTCCAACTGTACTTGGAGTATATCCTTGAGTGTAGCCATTAAGGAAGCTATTGACCCTACTCAGGCCATAGTTGTATCCACCAAGAGGGCTGCTGCGACTGGAACCTGGGGATAACTCTTTGGGAACAGCACGCTTGACCTCAACCATTTTACCATTTAGTTCATGGAAACTCTTAACCAAAACCTTGTCTACTGCTTCCTCTGAATCATAAGTAATGAATCCAAAGCCTCTAGGCCTCTGGGTGTTGTGATCATACATCACCACAACATCAGTTATTGTCCCAAACTGATCAAAATACATTTTGAAGTCACTCTCTGTGACCGTGGAAGCCAAACCTCCGACAAATATCTTTCTTGTGCGACCAGGACCAGGAGAGCCATGGATGCTACCACTGTTTCTATTCAAAATATTTTGATCATCCCGAGGAACAGCCTTTTTAGCCTCAACCTGAGAATAGAGAACTCAATGATGAAAACATAACCAAATAGCAGAACTATGAATATTATGATCTCAACACAAGAGAATAAGATATACATGAAAAAAGAAAACTGATATCATTGAAGTAAAAATAAAAGAAGAGAAGATATTATTACTCTTCGCAATATTTGAAATTTAGTTGAAATACAGAACCACAAAAAACGATTTCCTGCAATTACAATTTTGAATCCATAACTCCGTTAAGGAAATGAATTTTCCTTTCTATTTTAGGCAATTCAAATAGAAAACTCATATTGCATTGTGTAAATCTCAGGGTGTAATTGGGGGTTGTTAAAATTTACCATCCTTCCATCAATGTTGTGCTTCTCCTTTACGACTCTGTCTGCAACAGCCGGGTCAGCAAAAACAACAAAGCCAAAACCTCGAGCACGGCCTGTGGTCCGATCCTTCATAATAACGGCTTCTACAACCTCCCCATATGAACTAAAATATTCCTTGAGACGCTCTTCATTTGTGTCCCAAGATATTCCACCAATAAATAACTTGCCACTATCAGATTGCATATTTCTACATGCCAAAAGTACTTTCATCAGTTCAAGTTCAAGAATCCACAACTATAAGTGGCACTATTAGCAATTTAAAACCAAAAAAAAAAAAAACATGAATCATTATTACCAAACAATAAATTCAACTACAAAAAAAAAAAAATCTGCAGTGGATCCAGCCCACTATACACATTTCTACAGAAACGAAACAACACATCAATAAAAAATAACTAAAAGAATCTATACTAGTGGATTGAATGAAATGTAAATACAATTCCAATCACATCGCATAACTGAAAGCATTACCACGATATCGACTATAAGAATTCAAGCGAATGAATTGAAATGCAGATGAATAACCAATCAGACAATAAAACCAATACCTTATTTGTATATTATTACAAGCCAAACGAATTCTGTCTCCAATACAAAAATCAATATTCTTCGATTCAATTCAAAACATCGGATCGTTCATCGATCAATTAACCGACGCAAAATTAATCAAACCTGAAAAAGACAAACCCATATACAATTTCAATCAGAAAACTCAACAAGATCCAAAGCCCACACCAAATTTACAAAAAGATCCAAACTTGGATCGAAATTCCCACAGAACCCACCGGTTTGAAACAAAACCCAGATGCCAAATCTCGCAGAAGACTAAGATCTGAGGGGAGGCACAATAAGAATAAGAACAGAGGGCAGAAATGCCTCCCCACAACCTTTTTCTTTGTTCTTTCAATTGTGTTTTATTGGATTAGCAATGCAAATTCAGTTACCAAACAGATTGGAACAAGTATGCGTCCAACATATGTTCAAGACCAAGAGAGAGAGGTTCTAGAGAGAGAAAGAGAGAAGGGTTGATATGTCTGGCGTGCAAGGAATATATATGGGCTCTGAGAATGGAAGATGAAGATTTTCTCTTCTTTTTTTCTTTTTTCTTTCTTTTTTTTTGTCCGGTCTTAATTTTTGTAAATGTGAATTTTATTTTAAAAATGAAATGGGTTTAAAAAAAATAAAAAATAAAATAAAAAAAAAAAGAAGGTAGGAAAGAGATTTGTTTTTATTATTATTATTATTATTTGATCTGATAAATGGGCAGGATTTGCTTGTTGCTGGTCCTCCCATTATTTGATCTGATAAATGGGCAGGATTTGCTTGTTGCTGGCTCCTCCCATTCATTCCTTTCATACTTAATGGGAGAAAGAACATTGTATGTTTGTGGTACACATTTTTATGTGTATGCATGAGCTTTGAACTCATTTGATTAAAAAAAAAAAAAAATGGGCCCATTGGGAACAGGATTTGTCTATTTTAAGAAAAATAGAAAAGAATTATTTCAATATTAAAATATCTAGTAATTGTAAGAGCCAATATAATAAAACCACATGCTCGTAGTTGGACAATCCAAAACTAATTTTGGGTCTCGTATAAGCTTTTTCACAATTACTGTCAAAATAGCTGTGAATTGCTGGAAATTCCGATCCATCGTTTCATGATTCAAATTATATTTTATAAATTTAATATTGTATATGTTGATATATTATTTAAATAACATGGTATCATATAAATCATTAAATACAATAAAATAAAATATAATCTATAGGATCATTCTAAGTTGCCCCCATGTGTGTCTGTTGAGAATCAGCCCTTGATTAGCATTAGTCTTTTTGATGATCTTGCTTGCTGATCATGCATTTGCACTTTCTTTTTTTCTTTCTAAGCTGCCTTTACTTTTGTTAGTTAAGTGTAAATATGACTACTTGAGGTTGGTGATGCATTTGTGAAAATAAATGGGGGCATGAATGAATATTCTTGTACCTTTTTTTTTATTAATTTTTCATTAACTAAAATAGTCAGACAAGTTGATTATCTAACCAGTGTCCAAAAATGTTGTCAATGCATTCACAAACCCTCTACAAAAGCTTTTCCATGAAAGAAAGCTTGATTTTGAAAAGGGATCGTACAATATTTCTTTTATTTTTCTTTTTCTTTTTCTCTCTCTGAAATGCTATTGTTATACAGTTTCTATTTATAGAAATCGCTTTACAACAACAAATGCCATAATCTTACATACATATAGAGAGAGTTTCAAGTAAGAGTACTTCTAATGAATTATTCATCTATTCCTTTTAGTTAGAATAGTTAAGCAAAATCATAACAAAGCTCTTCCATTTTATTATTTATTGAAAATGCAAAATATATTAATTTGTGAACATAAAGGCCTCATTTTTTTAATATTTCTCTCGGGCCTCTCTCCTTCTTGAATACTCTCTCTATGCTTCTTTCTTTTCTTTTCCTTCTTTGCTTCTCTCCCTTTTAGTGCTTTTGGGTAGTTTTGTGATGATATGATACGTTTACAACTTATATATAACTATTATTCAACTCCAGTAACTTTTTTTAAAATCAACCATTGAATATGTAAGATAACAAATCCAATTGTTAGTTAAAAAAAATAAAAAATAAAAATAAAAGTTACTGGAGTTATACAGAAATTATGTCAAAAGTTGTATAACAATTATTTATTTTTTGTGATACTTAACCTTGATCCATGGAAGGTGTAAGGAGGTCCCCTCCTTCACCTTTCTTAAGCTATTGGAAGCCACAGCTTTGGTTAATTTAGTTATTAAATTATATCAATCATGTGTAACCGTATTCCACCAAATAAGGTTAACATTACAATGAAGAACAACTTAACATAATGAGATCATATGAAATTTTAAATTACAAGTTAAGACAAATTATTGCGTTACCGTTGTAAAATATGATCATTAATTGTATGAAAAAAAAAAATTGCTTGAAAAAAAAGGACAATCAAAAAAACACAATCATTCAAAAAAAATATATAAATAATAAAGAAGAATTTCTAGATAATACAGAGAAATTATCTTAGCTACCTCATTTCTTGAGAGAGAGAGATCCTAGAGAGAGAAGGATGTGATTAATTTTGGTGTTGTATATCCCGATTAAGGTAAACCTTGAACCTTTAATTCATTTTTCATGCTATTGGTATTCTGTCAATATGATTTATCATGATTTTCATGAGTTTTAAGCATGCCATAATGAGTTTATAATGTATCTCTCTTAAAATGATTATTCTCTAAAACGTTGGGAAACTAATTCTCATTTTGCATGAACTTTAACGTTGATATGGTTTAACATGCTTATATAGAGTTATTATAAGCTTTGGTTAGCTTTAAATGTGATATGCGTAGAAATTTTGAGTTTTTCATGGATTCTAGTGCCTATCGAATGTTTACTGTGTTTGACCGAACGTTCGATCCTTGTTAATGAATGCTTGACCTCAATACCGAACGTTTGATAGTGACTAGAAATGTGTTATTAGGATGATAGATTATAGTATCTAGAGTGTTATAAGGATTCTTACGTGCTTAGGTTGAAACTCTCATTATTTTTTATGTTTAATATTACGATATCTTTTATAGTATCGGGAGTTCAAGATGTTCGAGTTTGTGGATGAGTGATTGAGGTAAGTAAATACTTACGAAATTGGTTCCACTTTAACGTGCGATAAGCGGATTGAGCATGCTTTACTTTTCAAAATAACATATCTTGGACCTACTGATTTTATAAAATGTTTAGATTAGGGTTGGCAATTTTTGACACAACCCACGAACCCGACACGAAGTTAAAGGGTTAAGGTTAAGCTTAAAAGGGTTCGGGTCATAAAAAAGCTGACCCGTTAGAACTGTTTAATAAAATGGTCATTACAAGGTCAACTCGTTTAACCTCTGGGTCAACCCGTTTGACCCGTATACTTAAACCTTTTTTTTCAATATAAAAATTAAATCTAAACAATCATGTTACCTCTCTCTTTCTCTCATTGTCTAAAGAATAAAGACTAAACTAAAAAAAATTTCACAAAAAACAAAACAAGTCTTTTTCTTTTATTGAGTTAGAACTTGAACGAAAAATGCAAAGACTAGAAAAGACTAGTGGAGTTTTATTTTTCTTTCAAGTTTTCGAACTTAGAAGTTTAACTAAAACAAGTAAACGATAAAACAACTCAATATTTCATATTTTAACTATGAAATAATATGATTATTCAAACAATATGATTTTTTTTAGCTTAAATCTGTGTTTTTATTTTTATTTTTGTAGACTTTATTACATAATGGATTAAACAGATCGTGTCAACCCGACACAACCCGTTTGACCCATTTAATAAACGAGTCAAACATGTCGTGTCGTGTCAACCAGTTATTTAAATTGGTCGTATTAGGATCGAAAGATCTAACCCTTTTATCTAAACGGTTCGTGTCAGGGTTGATCCTTAACGGGTTGGCGAATCAAACAGGTCATGTCAACCCGTTTTGACAGCCCTAGTTTAGATTGCTTCAAATGGATAAACACTTATAAATGATTTTCTTTAAATAAATGAACAATAATTACATCGTATGACATGGTACACCAGTAAGTGCGATAATACGGCCATATGCTTTCTATTATACAGGCTTGATCCTATGGTCACAAAGATTTACTTTTATATTTGACCTTGGATCCAATGGTGGTTTTTCTGACGAGCGCACCATATGCCACGATTACCACTTTGTTAGTAGCGTGGACAACCCGATATTGGACTCAGTCGGGCTACTAGTATATGATAGAATGCATACAATTTCTGGGAAGCCAGTGTTGTATTACAAGTCTTTCGGGACAACGTCAACCCTACCAAGAAGAGGTCAAGGGCTTGGATAGACCATATAAAGGATAACTATGGTTAAATGAATAAATACATATATAGCATGATTTTCCTACATTAAAATATCAGTTATTGTTAACGTAATAATGCCTCATTACTTCTTCAAAATAATCTACTTTTTTAATGGCATAATAACAGAGACACTAAATGTTGTATTTGTGAAAACTCACGTCTAATGATCAAATGTTATGTTCTGTCAATTAAAGCTCAGTGTATAATTGGTTTTGTAATCATTTGCTTACCAAGTCGTAGACTTATGCAATTATTTATCTTTCACTATAAAACATTTCAGTGCCTTGTAAATTAGCAGGTTGCTAGGCGGTAGAGTGAGAGATTCGTTGGGATGAAACTGCCAAACGAATGACTTGTATTGTCAAGTTGGGTTAATTGGTGGTTAACTATTATTTTATAGTAATGTTTGTTTGGAGGCTTTTAGTTTATTATTGATGATACACGATTTTGTTTTAAAGGTTTATTGTTAGAAATCTCATATCAATTTGTTTCGCTTACCGCTTTAATATACTCTAATTATTGGTATAGCATGGTGAAATTAGGTAATTACCAGTTAATTGGTTGATGACACTGAGAATAACATTCCAAGTTAAGTAAGTATAATTATTTATTTTTGGGGTATTATAGTTTTGGAGTATCAATAAAATTAAAGCCTTTCAAAGTTATTCTCTGTCTTTCTTTGGGGCAACTAAAGTATTTCTCTTCTCTAATCATTATTTTCTTTCTTCATATTCATATGTCCCCTTCTGGTCTTCAATTCTTAATTTTTGCTATTGTCATACGTTGTCAGAACAATCATAATTTTGTTTGGTGTAAATGAACATACTACTATACTAGTTAATACTTAATAGTATATTAACTATGTATTATACTAACATGATAATACGTTAGTGTACTAAATAGTTTAATGTGAATATATACACACACACACAAAGATATATATATGAGCTAACGAGCCGAGTTGAGCTTATACGATTTATGTTCACGAACATTAACCGAGTCAAGCCAAGTTTATATATATAAGTATGTTTTGCTTAATAATCAAATGTAATGTTGTGTTCACACGACTCTTATATTAAATGAATTAAATTCGAGTCAATCTTGAGTAAGTTGATTAACAAACTTGTTCATTTACGGCCCTAATTAGGCCCTTACCTCCAAAGGCCTGAAATCATTTTGATTTGCCAATGATCAGTCCAAACAATAGAATCTTAGGTTCCGAACAATGATTTGATGGTAAAAAAAAAAATGTTTGTCCAGTTCTCCACCATAACGGCAGTCTCACCAACAAAGTCCGCTTAATGCCTTTGTCTTTATCTTGTTAGAGGTGTGTTTTTCGAACCCTTGAGCAATTTTACTTGTTGGCATCAAGATGCCAAGAGTGAGGGTTCTACCATTGTCCTCTTCTTAGTGGGTGGGCTGAGGTGGTGTTGCTGCTAAGGAGCACAAATTAATAGCTTTTGGCATGTCACAGGATTCATATAATCGAATGTATTCAGCCCAGATTGAGGATTGACAATGACTTTGCATGGGTATCATTTTATGACTGAAAATTTGACACTGTCTTCCTTTTTAATTAACTATTAATCTTTTGCATAGCCTAAAAGTCCAAATGACTTGGTCCCTCACAAAACAGAATTATCCGGGGTAGTTTCTAATGGGAATTAGGCACAGAGATGAGGCTGCGGAGTTTACCTAGCCAGATCCATCTACAAAGAGGGGACTACCCGAGTTTTCCCACATCCAAGTCAGGCCAAATGAACTCTTCTATTAAGCTTTTCCAAACTTGAGTTTGACTTAGCAATTAAGACCAGGCAGAATTGAATATTTTGACGCGGTTAATTAAAGAGAAATGTTATACCGATTTCGCTTTTATTCTTGTAACTTTTACGTGAAAGCTCACGTAGCATTTCATCTTAATTAAATGAATCGTGTTTGTGTCGACCCACATAATTTTATACTCACGAGTCACGACACGACACAATCTCGACCTATAATTCCGAATTACATTTCCTCTTTAATTGTACCTTCAAATGCATTCACAACTTTTCTTGGGAGGAAAAAGTGTGGGTATGTTTGAAATATAAAGGGGGGAGGGTTATTTTGGTGAGCATTGGTTTAGATTGGTGGGTTAGATGGCTGGATCACATTTCACATGCAGTATATAATATGAGTTTTAAAGTGGGATTCTAATTAATTATTCAGTCATCTTATTGCTTTGGTTTTACTTTTTGGTCTCCATCAGATGGCACACATTATCTGATAAATGTTTTACCCTTTACAAGTTGGTTATAATCACAAGCACAAAATGAGTCACCTAAGTTGGATTATCTTGAAGTTATGAATTTTATGAGAATTACAAATAGTTATAGAAATTTGATTTATAATTGTGTGCTAATATATATATATATATATATATATATATATATATATATAGAGTAGCTTTATGTAAAAAATTTAGTACTGTAATAATATTTTTTTTAAAACAAGTGATTTGAATTTTACAACCGCAACATATATAACTTAGTAAAATACAATAAAGTAAAAAAAAAAAAAAAAACATATTTTAAGCTAACAAAATCTAAAAAAATTAATTAAAAATAATAATTATTATTATGATGTTTCTTCATTATAAATTCCTAATACTCATAACACATATGTTATAATTGCATGGAAAAAAAAAATGTTTGTTAATGTGTTTTGTGATTTTTTTTTTTTTGGAAAAATTACATTTACGCACCCCAAACTATCGGCCATTTTGAAAATAGCCCCCAAACTATCAAAAAGTTTCAAAAGGATTAGTTTTATCGAAATATGCCTATAATACCTCTGTCAAGTGTCATTTTTCAATTACAAATAATAAAAATTAACTAAAAATTAATTTTTTGAAAAAACAATGGGAGTGGCCGGCCACCCCATATTTTTTTTAAAATTTTCCTTTTTAGTTTTTTTTAATATTTATTTTTAATTTTTAATTTTTAATTGAAAAATGACACGTGGCATGGATATTAAAGGCATATTTCGACAAAAGGGATATTTTTGAAACTTTTTGGTAGTTTGGGATTAGAGTCTAAGGGTTGGTAGTTCGGGAGTTACTTCCAAAATGGCTTGTAGTTTGGGGGGCTAGAATGTAATTTTTTTTGTTTTTCATTTTTAAATTTTTTTTATAAAGTATTATAATGTGATATAAAGATAAAAACTGTTTTTAAATGTGCTTTTTGGAAGGTCCACATTTGAGAAATGTTATATATAGTAAATATGCTTATTTTTAGAATCTCAGACAGATGTATGGCGCGTTTGAGATTGCGATTTCATAAACAATAAGTGCGATTTTAAACCAAATCGCAGAATATAAATCGTTTGGAACCTGTGTTTTTAAAAATTGCGATTTGAAAACGCAAAAAATCTGTTTTTTCAAATCGCAGGTGAGATGGTGCTTTTTTGAAAATGCAGAATTTTAAAGGCTAATTTACGATTTTAAATGCTAAACTGCGATTTTACCAAACGCTTAACTACGTTTTTAAAAATTATTTTTTTCAAATTACACATTTTAAAATCGTGATTTAAAATCACACTTTTTGAAATTATAAACCCAAACGGACTCGTAAAGCCTGTGTTAAATGTTAATGCCCTTTTTTTTTTTCTTTTTTTTCTTGGGCTCGAGTTCTTTAATAGGAAGGAGAGTCAAGCCCAAAACAGTTATGCCAATTTCACGGATTAACGGCTACTCGGACACCAAAGCTTGCAACAAAACTAGTGGAGGCACGTGTAGCTGTGAGAATGAAGAGACAAACAAGAATATATATATATAGGGTGTAAAATGATGAGAAGCGTTTGATGGTATTGCAATGCATCTGTCTGCATTAACGACGGTGAAGATGATGATCTTTTTGTTGGAACAGTGTCGCCTCATATAGGTGGCCGGTGGGTAATCCTCCTGCTTAACGACGGTGCAAAATGGGCCAAGTGGCATCACATTCCAGCATTGGGCAATAGTCTGTGTGAAGTGGGGAGGCGATGCTGGGCCTCCTGGGCTTTAATCGACCCGACTAGTATTGGGACCAGCTATGATGCCTTGTTCCCTTGATGTCATCCGTCTCTAGTGCGGAATAATCACATCTATATCTATATATATAAAAGTCGAATTTCAATTTAGAATTAGCATAGAATTATGATACGTTGTATAAATTTATAATTTTTAAATATTGAACCGGTCTTTTAAGCAAAAAAAAAGGTGAATTTTAAAGGTTGAACCGGTTTTGTCATGATTTTAATAAATTTATTATGCTTTAACGAAAAGATCATGGATGTAAAACTTCATGAGGCCAAAATAATGACTTTTTAGAATTATAGCATTAAGTGTCATTATAGCCGCATTAACTTGTGAGATTTTTTTTTTTTTTAAAAAAAATTATTATTAAAAACATCATATCATATAATTTTATGCGCATTTTTTTAACCTATAATAAAAAGTATGATGCAGATGTGTTTAAATTATAAAATTAATGAAGAATCCGGCACTTAGCACGAATTATGAGCTAGTGAACATAATTGCTAACTTAGCACAGCGGTTGTAATTACATTGTGAATTTTGGATGCTCATATTGGGTCATCAAATTTCTCTTATCACTAAGGGATCAATGGTTTCCCTTGTCTTAATAATCTGACATAGAGTTCATGGCCTTGTTCTGGATGCCTGTACCGTTCTGATCGGCTTCCCAAATAGGGGTGCTCCAGGTACATAATCATATATTAGCCAATAAATACCGATGCACTTCACACTACTTTTATCACACACTACGCACATCGATGAAGTGACATAAGCTTAATGAAGGTAAAAAGTTTTTGTTTTTTAAAGTGATCATTCAACTCATGCCATATCGGTCGATGTGTGTGCGTAGTGTGATAAAATGAGTGTGAAAAGACTAGTTGCCCACTCTAGTCTGGGTACATAGCTAAGTGCTGGCTAATTGCTCAATATAAATTGATATGAGATAAATGACCATATGCTGACCAATTCTCTAATATAATTTGTCTAGGAGTACGTGACCATATGCTTGCCAATTTACAGCATTTTGTGAGCCTAATTTACAGATTTTGATAACAGATTACTTACAGAACAATTATACTTTGATTAGGCCGTGAGCCTTCGTTTGCATCATATGATAGGATCATAGCCGTTCAGCGCCCCTTTGATGGGGCCAACATTGATCCCTCATGTGCTTGTTGTTAACTGTGGTTCAGTGGGGTTGCAGTTGTTCCAATCCATGGCCTTTTTTTGACTTGTGAGGGCTTGATGTGTTCCTTTGACTTTTAGGCCTTCCCTCATTATGACATTTAACGTGGGCTAGCATGGTTTCAAAATAAAAAATAAAAAATAATAATAATTATTATTTTTTTTAAAAAAAAAAGAAGGGTCGGGCAGTGTAAATGTACAACCACCCATCTTCAACTTAGGACGCATTTGAGATTGCGATTTCATACACAAAAAAGTGCAATTTTAAGCTAAATCGCAAAAAAAGAATCGTTTAAGAATTGTGTTTTTAAAAATTTACGATTTGAAAACGCAGAAAAATGTTTTTTCAAATTGTAGTCGATGTGGTA
Source organism: Alnus glutinosa (assembly GCF_958979055.1). Taxonomy (NCBI): domain Eukaryota; kingdom Viridiplantae; phylum Streptophyta; class Magnoliopsida; order Fagales; family Betulaceae; genus Alnus; species Alnus glutinosa. The sequence goes on along the minus strand of NC_084887.1, from coordinate 1,272,784 downwards.
CTTTTTTGAAAACGCCGAATTTTAAAAGCTAACTTGTAATTTTAAAAGTCAAACTGTGATTTTGTCAAACGCTTAACTGCGTTTTTAAAAATTATTTTTTCAAATCACTATTTTTAAATCACACTTTTTAAAATCGCAAACCCATACAGATCCTTAGAGCATTCCTAGTAGCCTTGCCAAATTTTACTCACCAAAATAATCACTTTTTTTCTATTCTGGTGAGCCACTTTATTAAAATTCCCCCAGCAGCCTCACCATTTTAACTAGTCAATAGTCACTATTCCATTTAAATAATAATTTTTTCATATTTATTTATTTTTTTCTCTATATAATCTTTTTACAAAAAATCATTCATATCCATGAAATAAGGACATTATCATGTGAGAGATGGGAGATGGGAGAAGAAAATGAGAGAAAAAAGGAAAAAAGTGTGCTAATCATGTGAGAGAGGAAGGTGAAACAAAATTTGGTGAGTGGGTTGTTGAGTGAAAATGCATCATCTAATTTGGTTAGTAATTTCAGTCATCAAATTTTTTTGGTTAAAATGGTGAGGTTGCTGGGAGTGGTTTTTCAGGATTTTCATCAAATTGGCTCACCAAAATAACTAAAAAATTATTTTGGTGAGGCTACTAGGAATGCTCTTAGACAACCACACGATCATCTTAATTAATTAAAAAATATTTAATTTTTAAATAATAAATTAATTCTTATTTTTGCAAAAGTTAAGTATATGTTTAATTAAATTATTTCTACAATAAGGAGAGAAGAAAAAATTATACAAAAAATTGTATTTTAAAAATTATTTTATGTTTTAAATGGTTTGTTAATGCATTTGTAATTGACAACCGAAAATAAAAATAAAAACAAATAGTAATTCACCTTTCGACATTTTCTCCACAACTTCACTTCACCATCAAATCCCCACGCTCCCCCAATTTTCCCTCCAAAATCCAAACCCCACCAAAAAAGCACCAATTCCCAATTCCCTCCAAAATTAGCATTCAAACACTCACAAGCCCTAAAATCAAAATTCAAACTTTGCAAACCCGCCTATTTATTTCAATTATGAGCTTCCTCCATACCCATCTCCCCCAACCCACTAACCGTTCTTTCAATCCCTCCAAATTCCCGCGATTCCCATTTCTCAAAAACCCTAATTTCGTCTCTCTGACCACTTCTTCCATGGCCTCCTTCAAATCCTCAATTTCCATGAGCCGCAGCAGTGATGGTCCCGGTCGGGCCTCCGGCGAGGTACACGTTATCGTGGGGCCCATGTTCGCCGGCAAAACCACTGCTCTTCTCCGCCGGATCAAGTCTGAGGGCAACAATGGAAGGTAAATTGGGCCATTTTGGTTTTTGTGGTTATGGTCAAATAATGGGTTTAACCGTTTAACTCACTTGTTCTGATCTTTGAGTAGAATACTTGGCCTTCGCATAATAATGGGATTTTGTAATAAATTGGAAAAATTTTGTATAATTAGGATGTGATTTTTGGCTGAATTGTTTGGGTTCATGTCTACCTATTTAAGCTAAATATATATAAAATGTGAATTTTGTAACACGGACTTGTAAATTAAAAAGTAAATTTTGAAGCTTTTGAGAAGTGAATTTTGTGTATTCTTGTATATTATGTTGTTTTCAGTTTATTTATTATTTTTTAAATGTTATGGGATTATCTGTGATGCGTAGGAATGTGGCAATGATTAAATCAAGCAAGGATTCGAGATATGCGAAAGATTCGATTGTGACGCATGATGGGGTGAAAGTCCCGTGCTGGGCGTTGCCAGATCTGTTGTCGTTTAGACAGAAATACGGGGATGATGCTTATAAAAAGGTATTATTAGAATGAACTTGTATTAAAAATTAGTTTTAATTCTTTATTATTAGGTGATTTGAATGAATTTGCTTCAGATATTGGTGGTTGGCAAGTGTATTGATATATGAAGTTATAGTTTGATGCTCAATCTAAAATGAGTACATTTAGATGATTAAGATTGGTAGTGGCATTAGAGATGAGTGATTGGTGTGATGAATGGTCAAGTTTTTTTAGATGTCCATTCTCATTGGAAGCTGAAAGCACTGAAGGGATCACAATATTGGGACAGAACAATTTATCTATAATCCCCATGCAAGAAAATTAACTTAAATGGCAAAAATAAATCACAGGGCTAATATATATTTTTGTGAGCTGTCGGTCAATTTCATCAGATCTTAGATGCTGAGTAGGCA